>NC_092156.1:46685399-47017621 GCF_045791955.1 Oncorhynchus clarkii lewisi | reverse complement strand
TGTTATATTTGATGGTTTTATTATCTCAGTCCAAGCCATCTTCTCATCTTTACAGAGCTTCTGCCTATGCTGTCTGACAAAATCACTATTATAGTAGTTCTTCAAAGTAAATAAGGCATACTTTTACGACTGCTAAATACTAACTATCAATCACTCAGATCATGTCATTTCAAACTCCTGAAGCAACTGCTGGCAATGCAAATAGTCTGGGTAGCCATTTGATTAGCTGTTCAGGAGTCTTATGGGGGTAGAAGCTATGTAGGAGCCTCTTGGACATAGACTTGGCGCTTGCCGTGCGGTAGCAGAGAGAACAGTCTATGACTAGGGTGGCTGGAGTCTTTGAGGATCAGTGTGGCAGTTGTGTTGTTACCTACCCTTACCACCTGGGGGCGGCCCGTCAGGAAGTCCAGGATCCAGTTGCAGAGGGTGGTGTTTAGTCCCAGGGTCCTTAGCTTATTGATGAACTTTGAGGGCACTATGGTGTTGAACGCTGAGCTGTAGTCAATGAACAGCATTCTCACATAGTTGTTCCTTTTGTCCAGGTGTGAAAGGGCAATGTGGAGTGCAATAGAGATTGCATCATCTGTGGATCTATTGGTGCAGTATGCAAATTGGAGTGGGTCTAGGGTTTCTGGGAAAATGGTGTTGATGAGAGCCATGACCAGCCTTTCAAAGCATTTCATGGCTACAGACGTGAGTGCTACGAGTTGGTAGTCATTTAGGCAGGTTACCTTAGTGTTCTTGAGCACAGGGACTATGGTGGTCTGCTTGAAACACGTTGGTATTACAGACTCAGACAGGGAGAGGTTGAAAATGTCAGTGAAGACATCGGGAGAGGTTGTACACAGACCGGACAAGATTAAGCGCACAATGGACGCTCGTCATTGTAGTTTATTACAATGTTTTCTGAGCCAAACTGTGTAGAATATTGGCCTGTTGGAAAATACAACTCCCTACTACATTACACAGTTCAGGCTTGATCTGATTTATCTCTACAGAAACTGCACTTCGAGCTCACAGAAAAAAAACAAATATAATGAAATTCAAATAATTGAACCAATGTCGGTCAATTATTAAAAAACCCAAATGATCCGAAATGTCCGTTAATCGCTCAGCAGTACTGTGGCATGGTAACAACAACATGTCAATTTATCAAACTTTTTGGAATGAAATTCTCAAGCGCATGAGTAGACAGCATCAATTTGTATGGGTACACTACTTCAAGGCAAGCGGGAAAGTAAAACAAAATCCCCTCTGAGGCACAGACTGTTCCACTGACCATGTTTTCCCTTTCAAAACAAACATACTTTTGTGTTCATACCACAAGTTTATTTCTACAGAGAATACTCCCGAGTAACTAAGGGCAGCAACCAAAAGCGTTTCCTGACTGCAAGTACTCCGTCCACACTTCAGATCCCAACAGGTGTGCCAAATATAACACGTATAATTGCTTGAGCAATTACTCGGAAAGCTGCCCTTTCGACACATTGACTGGCCCTTCTTTTTCTCTCGAGGAGATGAATACCCGTAGAGACTCGGGCACTCTCACAATAAAATTGTTTCATGGCTATTTTTTTTAAATGCCTTTTGTTGAACATACAGGTAGCAGAGATGTTATATTGCGTTGGAAACAGGTATGTCCCTTTCTCCTTGACATACTGAAGCTTTCCCTGACCTTCAAATGGCCACATCCTGATCTTTTTTGTTTTTATTTCACCTTTATTTAAACCAGGTAGGCCAGATGAGAACAAGTTCTCATTTACAACTGCGACCTGGCCAAGATAAAGCAAAGCAGTGCAACACAAACAACAACAACACAGAGTTACACGTGGAGTAAGCAAGCGTACAGTCAATAAGACAATAGGAAGAAAAAAAAGTCTATATACAGTGTGTGCAAATAGCGTGAGGAGGTAAGTCAATAGTAGCATGTAATTACAATTTAGCAAATTGACACTGGAGTGATAGATGTGCAGATGATGATGTGCAAGTAGAAATACTGGTGTGCAAAAGAGCAGAAAAGTAAATTAAAACAATATGGGGATGAGGTAGGTAGATTGGATGGGCTATTTACAGATGCGCTGTGTAAAGTTAGTGAGGGAAATATAAGTCTTCAGCTTCAGCGATTTTTGCAATTCGTTCCAGTCATTGGCAGCAGAGAACTGGAAGGAATGGCGGCCAAAGGAGGTGTTGGCTTTGGGGGTGACCAGTGAGATATACCTGCTGGAGCGCGTGCTACGGGTGGGTGTTGTTATCGTGACCAGTGAGCTCACCCAAATCTGCAGCGTTGTTGCGGTGAAAGAAAGCACTAACAGGTATGATAACTGGTAAGCTAATCTTATAACTTGTGGTAAAAATGATGTAGGTAAAATAAAGCGCGAATTAAAAGTACGTATCTCAGAGCATCGTAGCACCATTAGGTGTAAAAACTTTACTTACCCAGTTGTGGCCCACTTCTTGGAGGCAGGCCACTCGATTTCGTCTCTGCGTTATATTGGCATCGAACATGTCACCCTCCCTAGGAGAGGGGGTGACCTTGATCATTTATTGTTATAACGAGAGGCTGCCTGGATCTTTAACTTAAAGACCCTTGCGCCCTTCGGTCTCAACATAGACTTTGATCTGAAGCCATTCTTGTGATTATTGTGACTTGCCATTGTAATTGTTTGTAAGCTTGTGTAGTCAAATGAATTTATGATCGTATGCTATCCATTTGTTGTTTGTATGACATTTTAATACTTGATAATTAACCAATGATATTAGGCCACTCTTGGCCATGATTACAGACACCTGTGTCTTTTGACACTACATAAACGAGTCATCCCACAGTGTTTGTGATTATACCCTGATGAAGACAGCTTGGCTGTCGAAACATTGGTAATTAAATTTTTGCATCTGAGCTCCTAGAGTGGGCGGCTCTCTTTTATTTTCAAGTTTTCTACTCCGCTAGCCAGCACCTCGCCTAAATAGGTGTGTGTTTCTTTTTCTTCTAGACCAGGGAGATATACCTGCTGGAGCGTGTGCTACGGGTGGGTGTTGGTATCGTGACCAGTGAGCTCACCCAAATCTGCAGTGTTGTTGCAGTGAAAGAAAGCACTAACAGGTATGCTAACTGGTCAGCAACATCTGTAAATACTCATAGGAAGGGCACTCTCAGGCATTAAGGTCACCCAATGGTTCCCTATGTACAGACCATAAGAGCTCACACACTACTGTTCCTGCCTCAAGTACCAAGCAAGGCCAGTGATCTGGATCACAGAGAATGGTGAAATTTCATGGGCCCATACCCCAGGATGGCTTGATAATTGGGTAAATAGGACTGTGTGCACTTGATTGGCAACATCAAGGTCATGCAGGCTGCCTGGTGCAGGTAGATAAATGGAGGCGAAAATACCTTTAATGAATAACAACTACTTAACAGTCTGGCTCAGAGGTGGCTCAAGGCTACAACAACATGGCTGTATGTCCCCTTAATACCTCCTATGATACATATGTAACTAAAGGCATATCTTTGATACAATGGAATACTTGATCCGTTTAATGACGAGGGCCGGTGAGTCAATGTTTGCCAAGGCAGAGGTGGTTCTTTCAAGGTCAGCGGACGTGCTCCCACTGCTGTTGCTCCCGCTGCTGTGTCCACGGCTGACACTGATCAACTCTCCTTCAATTTCATTTCACTTAGCCGCCCAATAGAATGTTTTTCCACCACAAAGACTCCATTTTCCTCTCACCCAAAGCGTTCCTCTCCCGGGCAGGAGAGTCTACCAATCTGTTCACTTACGAGGCCGTTTATCAATTTAACATTCCTGCTAAAAATCTGACGTTTAGTGCCAAAAAGCGCCCTCATTCAATATTCTCCAACGGGAGAATCTGTTTTCCAGTTCCCCCATTAGGCCATGAGAGTAAATGAGAATTTGTTCTTAAAACTGACTTGCCTAGTTAAATAAAGGTTACGTTTATACCAGTTACAGCGATTCAGAGCTGCTAACGGGGGGGGGGGGGGGGGGGACAGGGCCTGTCTGCCCGCTTATTGGCTCTCTCAACCCAGATGAGATCACTACACTGCCTGATATACCAGAGAAGAATTTCCCAAACTTTTTCACTCAGGCTCCCTTTCCAGCATTGGGGAACGTTTATTTCTATGGGCACAAACACTGTTAATTACAAAATGTTCACACCCCTCTTGTTAGCGGAGAAAACGTTGCGTGTTTAAAGCTTATTTCCTGCAACTCTACACATTTTGTTACAGGGTGCAGAAAGCATTCTGCAGTTTTAAAGTGAATTTCGTGCAATTCTATACATTTTGCCATGTCTAATGTCTATTCATGCGATATTTGAGTGACTCAAACATCACAACAAAATCTATGGGCAAAAACAAAAATAGCAATAAAAGCTAGCTGACATGGGCTAGTTGATCTGGACATTTCTGACAAGTTATACATAGTTCTCTAAGATGTGCAATGACTGACACGACAAGAGGAAAACTGATGATGCACCCCACAATTTTCAAAATTGCACCTTGTGCATTCTACTATTACAACATTCAAGAGCAAGTTGAAAGCTGGACTGAGTTCCTAAAAAAAAAATGTCTGACCCATGGTGCCCCCCCCAGCTTTGCGCTGAACTCAGCAGCGAGTTTAAAAAAAAAAAACACCACAGACACAGTTATGACTATAAAACTTGATCCAATCAACATCTAGCCTGCAACATCGCTTGTTTTGTATTCTGCTAGCACCGTGATCTATTTTTACATAATGATGTTTGGTGGCTAAGCAAGGGTAACAGTGCTCTCAAGAGGGCAGCCCATGTGAGATTAGGGAGGAGATTTTCTCCGCCACAAGAAAGCCAATACATATCTAGTGAAAAACGCTTGATGAGGAGTCTGTGTCAGATGTTTGGTTCTTAGTGACATCTTCAATCAATTGAATGGACTTCATTTGGGACTACAGGGGAGGGATGAAACAGTTATTTACGCTATTTAAAAATGGACTTATTTTCTAAATAAATGTGTTATTTTCTCCTTTGATTTAAGCCCGAACAAAACGCTCAATTTCCCTACACTGTACAACTATATTCAGTCATCATCAGTACAGATAACTCGTGAGTTTTTAGATGAAGGCTAACTTTGCTTTGAGATTTGATGAGTTTAATTCCCCACAGAGGTGGTGCAGTTCTCTACTGATGCGGGGGGAGAGAGACTTCTCCGTAAAAAGTTAGTCAACTGAGATATGCATAAAAGGTTTCTATGTGTAAAAGAAAAATATCAAAACAAGACAGAGAAAATCACGAAATGATAAAGAAATAGAACGTAATACGATGCTGGTCAACCGAGATATGTGTAAATTAAAACAAAAGACACAGCTATGTGTGTAAAACGGACAGGAAAGTAGAAAGTCCTCTATGTGATGCAGGTCAACTGTGTTATATGTACAAATGTGTTCCATTATTTAAACAATTCGATGCACTGAATTAGGCTAATCTTAAAGCCATTCAAATGAACTTTTAGCAACATGTATTTTTAATAAAAGTGTTTTAGGAAGAGTAATCCCATATAGACATTTCTGGCTGCCCAGTAAATAACCTTTTCTTCAAATTTGGTCCCCATAAGAATATAGTTGAATAGCCCTGGTATACGCCAGGGCTATTCAGTTGCTGGAGCCAGTTTTGAGGAGGTGTAGTGTATACGTATACCATACCTTTGAGATCCAGATTGCGGGCTCCGTTGGAGTGCTGGGTGACGGTGCGGGTGTCGATTTTGAGGATGTGCACATTGTTGTTGTCCCGGGAGACCACCACGTCGTGCCACTGGTTGTCGTTGAGAGGCTTCTCAGAGTTGCCCTTCATGAGTGACGGCCCGTTGCCCAGGTCAAACACATAATGAATGTACCTACAACACAGCATTACACCATGAAGTAGGTCAATTACAGAATGACCTATGTCATTTATGGAATTCAGGGCTCATCTGTAAAAGAGATCTTGGTCTCAATATGACTCCCTGATAAAATCATATATATATATACATACAGTACCAGTGAAATGCTTGGACACACCTACTCATTCAAGGGTTTTTCTTTATTTTTACTATTTTCGACATTGTAGAATAATAGTGAAGACATCAAAACTATGAAATAACACATACGGAATCATATAGTAACCAAAAAAGTGTTAAACAAATCAAAATATATTTGAGATTTGAGATTCTTCAAAGTAGCCACCCTTTGCCTTGATGACAGCTTTGCACACTCTTGGCAGGCTCCACGGTTACGGACAACTCCTGCTGACTAATTCCTTACTGAGTGACAGTATTTCTGGGCAAAACTGGACTGCGGTTAAACATCTGTGGGCATTATTGTTCGCTCTCTCACTCTATCCTTCTCTTTGAGCAAAATCCTTTCCAGTGAACAAAACATTCTGAAACCCTCCCCTTTCTAGTCCTCCAGCTGACAGAGTAAAATGATTCCATGTAACACAAAAGGACTTGTTGAGCTAGAGAAAAGAGGAACAGTGGTAGGCACTAGGCAGCTGTGTTATTATTAATTCATCCCACACTCACTGCATGATTACGGTACCTGGAAAAATAGGTTGCAAAATAGGTTGAACACGTTAATTATATTGAGACCAAATCCTCATTTTGCAAGTGAGGTCTGCATGTAGACAAATTATACAACAACCAATTACCTAAGCCCATTGAATATTAAGACCAATTACCTAAGCCCATTGAATATTAAGACCAATTACCTAAGCCCATTGAATAGCTAGGTGGCGCTTCGCCCCTTCCTGACCCCCACCGCGCCACTCACCCTTTGACCAGCTCCACAACGATGAAGTCACTGCCGTCTCCAGAGTTGAAGAGCAGCAGGCCGTCGAGGCTGGTGGTCTTGAACTGGAAGAAGAGGTGCATGGAGGCGTAGGCCTGCAGGGTGGAGAAGGCCAGGCAGCTAGCCCGACTGTGGAAGGTCACAGGGTCAGCCACGATGCGGCGCATGCCGAAGCGGGCGTTGAGCTCGCAGTAGGAGATGTCTCCGTTCTTACACTGGTCCAGGTAGGGGACGCCATTGAACGAGAGGGCCTGCAGGTGCCCTATGAAGTTAGATGGCACCACGGAGATAAAACGGCGCTCGGTCATGATGCCTGTCTCAATGTTGTGGAACTCCAGGCGAGTGTGGGCACCGGTCATGTGGCCTGGGGCGAAATAAATACATGTTGAAGGGCAGAGATGTAGCATATCATGAGGATCACAGTTTCCCCTTCCACTCATGGTTTGACTCTGCTCTGCCATGCCGTCTTACCTTCCACAGTCACGTTGTCCACAGAGAGGTGCAGGTTCTTCCCGCGACGCACCACCTTCACTGAGTGCCACTCGTTGTCGTTCAGCTTCTGTCCTGCTAACAGCATCTCTGGGCCTTTACCTGTGAAGAAGCAAGGACAAAGTCAACACCAGAGCACATTCATACAGCACATCCTTTTCCAACGGATCCTTATTTAAAATGGATAAAATACACTGAGTATACAAAACAAGAAGATCACCTGCACTTTCCAAGACATAGACTGACCAGTTGAATCCAGATGAAAGCTACGATCGCTTATTGGTCAATAGTTAAATCCACTTCAATCAGTGTTGATGAAGAGGAAGAGACCGGTTAAAGGAGGATTTTTAAGCTTTCAGACAATTCCGACCACTCTGACATGGATTGGGTATGTGCGCCATTCAGAGGGTGAATGGGCAAGACAAAGTATCTCTGACCGGATTATGGTAGTAGGTGCCAGCAGACGCACCGGTTTGTGTCAAGAACTGCAACACCGCTGGGTTTGTCACACTCAACAGTTTCCCGCGTGAATCAAGGATGGTCCACCACCCAAAGGATATCCAGCCAACTTCACACAACTGTGGGAAGCATTGGAGTCAACATGGGCCAGCATCCCTGTGGAACACTTTCGTCCATGCCCCATCGAATTGAGGCTGTTCGGAGGAAAACTCAATATTAGGAAGGTGTTCCTATTGTTTGGTACACTCCATGTATACTCCCCGATACTACCTGCCAGTGGAGGCTGCCTAGGGGAGGGCGGCTCATAATAATGTCTGGAATGGATTCAACGGAATAGTATCAAACACATCGAAGACGTGGTTCACAAGAGGTTGGGCCCACCAAATTGACCATGTTCCTGCCATTATTATTATCTCCTCAGCGGCCTCCACTGATACCTGCTGCCAGAGCTCTGTCAGCGGGTGTAAATACAAGCTATTGGTTAGAGGCGAGAGTGACTAACGCATACTGTGCTGTGCATCGTTCAACGTTGAATGAATATGTACTTTCTGTTCTGTGTCGTATAATGACTCAAGTCAGATTGTGAAATTGTATATAAACCCCTTAGACAACCAGCTAACAACTTGAGTGGTATCCGGAGGCTTGGCCAGAAGATACAGTTTTATAGCTCAAGGGTTTCTGCTAAAATCCTCTGCTCTTCTTTTTTTTCTCCCAGCTCTCAAGGTTTGAAAATAGGTCACAATGCGGAAGCTTTGCCACTGCAGCACCGTCACCCCCGATCAGTGGCTATGCAACAGGCGGTCCGACAGTGCAGTTCAAAGAAGTTCTGACATGGCTGGCGAAGCTAATTGGTCATGCCTAAGCCTGCCGGGCCTCAGGGGGTTTGTTGATCTAATTGAGCTCAGGGTGTATGAAAATCCCAGGAGACACGGCGAGGACACTGGCTGCTACTGGGACGCTGCAGCTGATGACATCAATTGGTTTCCAAATACTCCGCTGTTTCTTCCTCTGGGAGAAAGAGGCCACTGGCTTGTAGAGCTTAACAGCAGAGCAAGTGTCTCAGCAAGGGGTAACACTATAGACCAACTACACGCTTATCTGATAGATATGGGTCCTGTGCAAACACATACTACCGGTAAATCTTCGTTGTACCACATCAAGTTCTGTTATTATTACTATTGACATGTTTGATTAGAGTGGCTAAGAATGACAACTGCCGTTAGAAATGGCTAGGCCTGAGGCAGAGCAGTGCTTTTCCAAAGTGAATCCTTGTAACAATTGTAAAACATCATACTGTCAGTCTGTTTTCGGACCGATTATAACAGTCTATTATCCCAAAACAACCTACAGACCTTAGTATGGATCCCCAGTTCTGTTCCTTTTTTATTGACTGTGGGTTTATGTCCTACCAAACCCATGTTTACCCACTAAATCAACACAACAGTCTACTGAGCAGGTGGAGGGAGGAACAGAGAAATATTTGCAGAGCAGAGGAGATGGGACTTCATCTGAAGTCAACTGTGTTTGAGCAGTGTTGATCTGGTCTCAGAGGTGGGCTCCACTGCTGTCTAATTACGGAGCTTCGGCCCAAACACATACCACTGTGCTTCAGCGGAGAGAGCAGCTCCACCAGGTACAAGCACATACGAGTTAGAGAAGTTGGCAAGTTAGTTATGTAAGGGCTATCTATAGTAGTGGGCTGAAAAGTAAGAATTCTGGTGTGCAAGAAAGCATATCAGTGCATATCCACAGTGCTCTTTTGGGACTAAAACCGAACTCAAGATTTTGTAGGTCCTAGTCCTAAACGCACATTTCTCCGTCTAAATAGTGTCATACGCGTTTGTCTATAACTGTTCCCCTTGCAAGTCATGTATTGATTACTGACGTTTTACTAAATCCAAACCTTTAAATATACAGTTCGCCAATATGGAGAATTAATTTTGTTTCAGCAAACATTTGTTTCTACGGAGCCCGGGAAGTGACATGGACAGTAAAAAGATTTAAGGGAAAATCCACTTAAAAAAAATCCACTTAAATCCACATATATTTCGGTATTTTTTTTCATTAGTCAAAATGCATCAACATGATGTGGCAAGTGACAATTTGCGTCTTGAAAATCCTAGATCTTGAAAACTTGCCTGCTGACATGCAAAATATTTTGGGACTATCAACAGTGAACCAAAAAAGAAAATCTGTAAGAAAGAAAATGTTTGCGTGACAAAATGGATTGTTCTTTTTCCCCTCAATCTACACACAATACCCCATAATGACAAAGCAAAAAAATCCTCTCTATCAGGTTGGATGGGGAGTGTCGCTGCATAGCTATGTTCAGGTCTCACCAGAGACGTTCGATCGGGTTCAAGTCCGGGCTCTGGCTAGGCCACTCAAGGACATTCAGAGACTTGTCCCGGAGCCACTCAGGCCAAAGAGTTCAATCTTGGTTTCATCAGACCAAATAATCTTGTTTCTCATGGTCTGAGAGTCCTTTAGGTGCCTTTTGACAAACTCTGGCCACTCTACCATAAAGGCCTGATTGGTGGAGGGCTGCAGAGATGTTTGTCCTTCTGGAAGTTTCTCCCATCGCCACAGAGAAACTCTGGAGCTCTGTCAGAGTGACCATCAGGTTCTCGGTCACCTCCCTGACCAATGCCCTTCTCCCCTGATAACTCAGTTTGGCTGGGCAGCCAGCTCTAGGAAAAGTCTTGGTGGTCCCAAATGTCTTAAGAATGATGGCGGACACGGTGTTCTTGGGGACCTTCAATGTTGCAGAAATGTTTTGGTACCCTTCCCCAGATCTGTGCCTCGACACAATTCTGTCTCGGAGCTCTACGGGCAATTCCTTCGACTTCATGGCTTGATTTTTGCTCTGACCTGCACTGTCAACTGTGGGACCTTATATAGACAGGTGTGAGTGTCGTTCCAAATCATGTCCAATCAATTAAATGTACCACAGGTGGACTCCAATCAGGTTGTAGAAACATCTCAAGGATGATCAATGGAAACAGGATGCACCTGAGCTCAAATTTGAGTCTCATAGTAAAGGGTCAGAATACTTATTTAAATAAGGTATCTGTTTTTTATTTGGAATAAATGTCAAAATGTCAATTTGTCATTAATGTGTGTAGACTGCCATAGAAGAGCATAGAAGAGCTTTGACTGGGCTGAGCGGAAACTGACCCCCTGTAGCAGTGGGCTGAGATGTCTGCCAGGCACGCAGAGATGCATGTCGCCACTTTGGTGTCAGGGAGGGGGAAAGAGAAAAGCAGTTGAGTGTCATCCACACAGCAATGTTGGAAGAGACCATGTGAGGATATGACGGAGCCAAGTGACATGGTAGGAGCGGCCTGCCAGGTAGGATGTAAACCAGGAGGGTGCAGAGCCTGAGACGCCAGGCCTTGAGAGGGTGGAGTAGAGGATCTGATTGATCATGGTGTTGAAGGCAGCGGATAGATCTAGGAAGATGAGGACAGTGTCAGCTTTGGCAGAGCCTCCGTTAAACAGAGGAGAGTGGCCACAGTCGAGTGAGCTATCCTGGTTAGTTTCCAAGAAGATCGTTCTGAGAGAGTAGGTCATAGACAGCTGCAGTGTTTTTGGGGACAAAAATGGATACTGGTCTCTAGTTGACGTCAGAGTGGGTCGGGTGTTGGTTTCTTGAGGAGGGGAGCGACTCTGGTCTTCTGGAAGTCAGAGGGGGCGCCGTCAGTGGTGAGGGTGTCATTGATGAGGGAAGTAAGAAGGTCCCCAGAGATTGTCTGCCACCACAGTGACGACCAGAAGCTCTTTGACTATGAGAGAACACAGTCAGATGACGAGAGCAGCTGGAATAGCAGCGTTCTCTGGGGGTGATCCATAACTCTGTCAGGGCCAAAAGGGCAGGAGGGAATAAAGGGCAACATAGGCCTTCTTGACCGCAGATTGGCAGCTCGAAACGCTGCAGGAGACCACAAATTCGACACGGATTGTGCGCACAGGCTACACTACATTAGACGCGGTGGGGAGCATCTGTAAAGCCTACAGGGAGAGGAGCGAACAGGTATGGAGAAAACACAGTTGACAAAGCTACAAGAGAGAAAAATGAGATCATCTGAAAATAACTAGGTAAGACACTCAAGTGAGAGAGTGGTGTGGGGCCTTCCTCTAACTCCTCAGAACAACTCAGCAGCCCGGTCTTTGTTTCAGCAACCGTCTTCGTTTTGGCGACCGCCGCTTACAGCTGCTGCTGAAAAAAATAGGGGAGACTGACATACTAACACTAATTGCTGATTGCCTAGCAGAGGTGAAGGACACACCTCCCGGCAGTATTTGCTGATTGTCTAGCAGAGGTGAAGGACACACCTCCCGGCACTAACTGCTGATTGCCTGGGAGAGGTGAAACAATACAGGCACTGATGAGTCAGACTGTCAACACCAACCACAGCACAAGTGATGAGCAATTAACAGTTGAGACAGCAATGATTAAATAGGTAACGAGAAAGACAGCATTTAACTTCAATTGACCAAGCAATACCAGCAATACTAGCTCTAGATGAAGACATGTTACCTCTAAACAGAGATGCACATGTAAATCAACCTCTCACACACAAATACCCCATTGACACAAATGCAAAATGAGCGAATACCAGTTTGTATTCTGCAGTTCAGTTGTTTTAGGCACACAGCTATTCTACACACTACGGCAAATTGAATGTCCTTCTGCGGTGTTGTAATGATTGCGTCTTGATATACTGAAGTTACAGGTATAGTATGCTGTGGGCTTACATTCCGTGTTCTGGTTACAGATCGTTTGACGTGGGCCTTTATTTCGTGTCACTGGGCTTGTCAGGCATCGTATAGACGACGGGGGAGAAAGACTACGGCGTCAGGAGCTTTAAAAGTAGCCCTTTCCTTGGCCAATTTTATCCAGAGTATTTGACGAATATGATTTTAGTAAGTATACATCTGAAAATACGCAGTCCAACATTAGCAGGTCTGTTACGTGTAAAAATGAAAAACATATTGGGTGATTCTTTATTTTACGAGGAACATGTTTTTATTTAATCAATTTTAGAATCAGGCTGTAACGTGACAAAATGTGGTTTTTAAAAAAGGGTCTGAATACACTGTAGATGTGTTGCTGGTATGTTGTCGGTTGCAGGAGCAGAGTGTGGCCCGCACAAGACAGTGTATCCTGGTGAGCCAATCAGGACCATGGACAGCTCCCCATCCACAGTTGATGAGCCAATTGGCCTGATAAAACAACATGGTGGGAAAAGGCTTGGAGCCATCAAGACCTCGGCAGTTACCCGCATGCATTTCTTATTTAGGACTTACCCGTACTGTATACAGCACATAGACTCACCTTTTACCTTGGGCAACATTCAACCATTACATTTTAATTCCTCCTGTTTTGTCAATTGTGCCCCTTCTTCTCGATGCTTACCTCTTAACATTCTTCCAAAGATCTGTTAAAATGGTGATTCTAAGAGGCCCAAATCAGAGGCCTGTTAAAAATGCATGACAGAGGCTCTCACAGATGGTCGAGGGCTCTAATTGACTATCATTTACTTTAACCACTGGCTAATTGTGTCTATTTAAAAGTCAATTAAGGATATTTTATTGCCATTAAACTTCAATCCATCTAAATTCACAGGACAACTCTGCAGCAACATACTGAAGGTTGCCATCTAAGGTTCAAAATGTAAAAAACAACACGGCTTTGTACACAATCTGTTGTCAAGGTCTCGCCTGCGTCACATGATCTAAAGAAAGCAGATTATTTACATTATCTGTACATTATCCTCTGACCCTTTAGGTTTACACCTGTGCTAACCAACATACACACGGAAGCAGTCACATGCATCTTAAATGCATCATTCCTTGAATCCTAACACATGTATTTCAAAAAACTAAATTGTACAGACAACAGTTTCCATAGGTCACCAGGACATGTATTATTAAAACTCATGGGAAAATGTTTTCCCCAAAACCCAATGGCATATTGCCATCTGGTGGTAGTTTGAGCACATTACTGATAGAAGTAGCAGGGAGCTAATGCCACTGTTGTTTCTCTGAGGAGCACTGTGAACTAATAAAACATATGGTGTTGTGGCTGTTGTAATGAACAAGGGATCATTTTGTGATTCTGACATTTGTTGCTTGGACTAAAGAATGGTTTACCAAATGATATACAGGCGGCTTACATTTTTCAAGACAACCATGTGATTGTAGTACTTCATTGGGATACATATTGTATAGGACTAACGTTAATTACGTTCACCCTTATCAATAGTAAAAACAGACAGTCACAGAAGATAAGGTATAAGACACGGTCGTTCAGTAAGTACAGTAAATAATGATAGGAGCCACTTACTGAGGTTACAGTCTATCCTGATACAATCTGGTGAGAGAGAGAGAGAGAGTGAGATGGTGAGATCCCAAAAAGTAAATTGAAAAGAAACAATATTAAAAAAAACATTTCACATCCTTCAAGGTACATTCTGCAGTTTTGTTTTTTTCCTCCAGGGAGGCCACCATCCGGGGACAAGCTCCAGATTCAAAACCAGCCTTTTCCTCACCATGGCAACCATACAGCACCCACTAACACACGAGCACGTTAGCTTTTTTACATGGCACATATTTTACATGGCACACATTTTTACATGGCACATATTACTTTCTACTCCAACACTTTGTTTTTGCATTTTTTAAACCAAACTGAACATGTTTCATTATTTATTTGAGGCTAAATAGATTTTATTGATGTTTTATATTAAGTTAAAATAAGTGTTAATTCAGTATTGTTGTAATTGTCATTATTACAAATAAAACATATATATATTTTTTTTTTAAATCGGCCGATTAATCGGTCTCTGCTTTTTTGGTCCTCCAATAATCGGTATCGGAGTTGAAAAATCATAATCGGTCGACCTCTAATGTCAACTCTCCACTACACTCAGGAGGACCGGTAATGTGTACCGCAATCAGAGTGAAATCACCGTGTTTCGTGATATATCATTACTGTAATAATTTCCATGACTCTATTTACAACCTAGAAAGTAATTCTACGTTAAATCCTAGGTTGATAACAGATATGCCTCCCGGTGTGTGTACAACCCATGTGGTAGTTAGGTAGAGCACAGACAGAGGAAAGGGCTGATTCGCATAACCCCCCCCCCCCCCCCCCCCGTAGCTACACTGAAACCTTACGCATTTAGAGCTGTGGATAATCTCCTCACCATTGTGCCCATCTAAATAATAGAATAGCTACATAGTCATTATGGCGTACAACTACCAAAACACGTGCCAACACAGTCAGAGCTTCCTTGATCTTTTGGTTATAATAAAGCCCTCTGTGAAGGCTATGTACTACACACCACGGTTTCGGGAACCGAAGGGCTGCACGTTTTTTTTCTTCTTCTCCCCCCTAGTACTACACTGCTGATTCAAATAATCAACTAATCGTCAAGCTTTCATTATTTGAATCAGCTGTGTAGGGCTAAGAAAATCCTTGGCGTCCCGAGGACCGAGTTAGGGGAACCCTGCGCTACTAGGTGCTATGCTAGTGTGCCTGAGGTGTTCTCTGGAGCTGTCAACCATCACAAAGCAGTGGATGCAAACAGCCAAGGACCAGACTCACTACCTACAGACGTAATGGGGGATGTGGAGACTAGGGATACCAGCTGAGGCAGACAGCCCCGTCAGGCACCTCTACTGCCTCGGTCGGCTCTCTACTGCTCTCCTCTTCCTTGGGCTTTGACAAATCTGAGAGCCATGGTGGACGGCACTTGTGATCTAGAACAGCAACTACAACATCCCTCGGAACACCATGACTACGTATCTGTCATGGTGATGCAGAGTGTTTCTAAGTGAGCTGGTCTCTCTGGCTGCCTGCTCCTAGGACTGCAGACACACCGGCCGTTGAAGGGCTGAAAGGGTTGAGATGGATTGCTGACCAAGGGATGGGCGAGAGAGAAAGAGAGAAAACACAGAGGCGACACAGAGAGATGTATATAGATTGTGAATGATGAGGAGAAGGGGGGGAGGTATGTAGGACAATACCTTTTCCCATTACATCATGAGTACTCTCACAGAGAAGCTGTGAGGACTCATAAACGTTAGCACTGTTAGCATTACCCAGGTTGACGGTGAGTTTGACCCGGCCCCCGTCCAGCTCCAGTCGCAGGGTGTCAGCTGAGTCCTGGGAGGTAGTGGCCACAAGCAGCCCAAAGGCCCTCTGGGACATAAAGCGCAGCGCCACATCCTCGGCCTCCATGTGCATGCTCAACGGCAGCGTCACCTTCAGGTACATGCTGCCGTCGTAGCTCAGCACCGTGGCCTCTGTGTGCGGGCACCAAGGACAGGGAGACAGCGTTAGCAAATGGCATTGTCACAAATGTTCCCAAGATCTATTCCCGTACACCCAATACTGAATAAGCGTATGATTCATAACAAGACACCAAATGAAGATGAGAGAATTCCACTTCCACTCATATTATCAGCTACGATCTTTCGCCGAAACAAGATCGAACGGATCCTTTTGTAGGCCTTTTGAAGAGACTGCAGTTTCCTGCAGCCACACTAGATGGCAGGAGCAGCCTGTAGCGTACCACAGCGCTCTTTTGCGAAGCCTCTGTTATCATCCTCCTCTCATAGATTTATATTCGGGCCACAAATAGGATGAGGATGGCCATTTATATCCCTCATAATGTTATCGGCCTATATGGCGTCACAATGGGGCTCCTACCCTCTCTGTCAGAGCGATATCTGTGCTAGATGCAGGGTTATTCAGACTCACGGTGCACCACCGGTATACTGATGAATCACTGATACACAGCACCTATTTATTCCTCACATACCGCCAATTCACTAATAGAGTGGCAATTTACCACTTGAATAACTCACATAAAAAGTGATTTCATCTCCATTGTCTGTATGAAATGTCATTAAACTTGTTTAAAAGCTCTGCGGTAACATTTCAAGCAGGGATCGTTTCCACATTCCGCTGATCCTCTCTCTCTCTCTCTCTCTCTCTCTCTCTCTCTCTCTCTCTCTCTCTCTCTCTCTCTCTCTCTCTCTCTCTCTCTCTCTCTCTCTCTCTCTCTCTCTCTCTCTCTCTCTCTCTCTCTCTCTCTCTCTCTCTCTCTCTCTCTCTCTCTCTCTCTCTCTCTCTCTCTCTCTCTCTCTCTCTCTCTCTCTCACCGCTCTCACAGTTGGGGCCCAGGTAGCCCGTGCTGGTGCAGTCACACACGTGGCGGTTCCAGCCCTCGCGGCACTGCCCACCGTTGGCACAGACATCTCTGCCACACCTGATGTGCGTTTCCCTAGTGCAGAAGCTGCTGACTCCAGAGGCACTCTGGATCTCTGCCAGTCTCCTCAGGTCCCGGCTCCGCCCATCCATGAACAGGTCACGCATGCAGCCCACGTAGCCCAGGTTGAGGGGGGCCGTCCAGACTTCCGGGGGGAGGATGAGGCCCTGGCGTGCCTCGGGCAGACCCCCGAGGTACATGTCACCCTCCAGGTCTAAGATCTCACTGCCTTCGTTAGCAGAGAATGGTATGCTGCGGCTGTTCACTGAGATCAGGCCTGAAGGCAAGACAGTCAGAGAGAGTCAACTTGTATCAAGGCTGCCTCACTGTACAATCGCACTGTATAATATAGAATATAATCCACATGGTACACCAGGTGTAAAATTATGAGACAACTAATGAACAGGAACGTCTCAGGTCTTTGTCATACCGTATTTCTTAATAGTAAGGTGTAAGCAACACTGGCTCAAATCTAGGGGCACGGCTAATGAGGGCAGACATTTCCCCACATGAGGTGGATGACGGTATAATTGGCCACTTGCGAAATAGGTTAAGGCAATTTACTAAATGTCATACATAGATTATAGCTGCTAAAAATAAGACTAATTAAAACGGGATATGCACCCAGCATCTCTGACGGCAGCTAAGAAACATGAAGGAGAAGCCAATATGAGTGCCTCCGAATGGGTATAGTAAATGGAACTTCACAAGCCAGTAGAATTTAACCCTGGCTATTCCTGATACCTCAATAAGACCAGAGTTGCAGTATGGCTCAGAACGAAGCTCCTTTATCAGATTCATCATGTGTGCTTTCTCTCACCCTTGCGCCCCTCCCTCTGGAAGTCCACGTGGCACCACTCCCCATCGTTGACCCTCTTGTTGCTGGCTTTCATTTTGATGCTGCCAGAGCCCATGTCCATCAGCAGGTAGAGGAAGCCGTCCAGGAGCTCCATAGCAAAGTAGTCAGCCCTGGGCTGCCTCTCCGGCTGTCTGTCTGGGCCCTGCAGACGCCTGTCACCGTGGCTGAACAGCAGCAGGCCGCTGGGCTCCGTAGTGCGGAAGTCAAAAGAGATAGAGGCAGTCTTCTTGGTTTTCCACCTGGGCAGGGTGAGGTAGGCGGCGGGCGTGTCGAAGGTGACCGGCTCCAGGGCCGCCACGTCCTCACAGCGGAAGGTTAGGTCGCCGTGAACACTGACCTGAGGGTCCCGCTCTGCAGCCAGACGAGACAGCTCCAGCCTGAACTCGTTGTTCTTGTAGACCACCTGTAGGACAAGGGACAGGACTGTCACTGAGCGGGTGGCTGCGGTCTGCTGAAAGACCACTTTATGTCCCGCTATTTAGCTTAACCCTCCCTCTTTTCTGTGATTGTCCTCAATACCATAGAATCCTTAGAATCCATGCAATACCTTAGAATGTACGCAATACCTTAGAATCCATGCAATACCTTAGAATCCATGCAATACCTTAGAATCCATGCAATACCTTAGAATCCATGCAATACCTTAGCATCCATGCAATACCTTAGCATCCATGCAATACCTTAGAATCCATGCAATACCTTAGCATCCATGCAACAATTTCTAATTCATTGAAGCGTGTAAAACGCACAAGCTCTCATACATTACATAACCAGACCATAATGAGAATCTCCCTGTTTGTCTGACGGTCTGTCTGTCACATGTGCACTGTTCTCATGTACAGATGGAGGCAGCAGGGAGGCACAGCTGTACATGGTTTTCATTTTCACACCACTTGCAGTCCAAAGCTGACTGGCGCTCTCCATCAGGGTGAGAACTTTAGTGTCTTTTTGTTTAAAAATACACTTGGCAGCGGCTTGATTTCACAAGGAACCATTATCAGTAATTGCCAGACCAAAATAAAGAGAAGAATAGAAAAAGAGCCCGAGTATGAAAAATGCAATTGTTGAGTCTATTTTCAGCCATAGATGCAAAAGTACAAAATCGTTCTCACGCTACGCTAACACTCTGATGACACTCAATGTCTCTGTCTCCTTTGGTAGCATCAATCATACATTGCTGAGCCTGTGATCAAATGCAGTTCTGTGAAAAAGTATCTGCCTGGATTTTCTCGATGTTTCACATATTTTTGCCCCTGAATATATTCTTAGATCTTCATCCAAAACCTCATATTAGATAAAGGAGACCTTAGTGAACAAATAACACAACATTTTGTAGATTATTTAATTACATTTTTTTTTAACAAAGTTACACAACACCCAATTGCCCCCTTACACTCACTAACTGCTTGTCACCTGTAGGTTTTTGATCTGTCTCTCTGTGGAGGAATTTTGTCCCACTCTTCCATGCAGAACTGCTTTAACTCAGCGACATTTTAGGGTTTCCGATCATGAACTGCTCGTTTCAGGTCGGTTTCTGTCTGGACATTTCAAAACGTTTCATTTGTCGCTCTTTAGCCAATCTGATGTAGATTGTGTTTTGGATCACTGTCTCGCTGCATGACCCAGCTTGTGCTTTAGCTTCAGCTCACGGATGAATGGCCTGACATTCTCTTTTAGAATGATCTGATACAGAGCAGAATTCATGGTTCCTTCAATGATGGCAAGTCATCCAGGTCCTGAGGCAGCAAAGCAACACCAAACCATCACACTACTGCTTGACTGTTAGTTAGTATAGTATAGTATAGTATAGTATATTTAGTATAGTAATCTAGTTAGTATAGTATAGTATAGTTAGTTAGTATAGTATAGATAGTGTGGTTGGTTAGTATAGTTAGTTAGTTAGTATAGAATAGTTAGTTAGTATAGTATAGATAGTGTAGTTAGTTAGTATAGTTAGTTAGTATAGTTAGTTAGTATCGCTAGTTAGTATAGTTAGCTAGTGTAGTATAGTTAGTATAGTATAGTTAGTTAGTTAGTATAGTATAGATAGTGTGGTTAGTTAGTATAGTTAGTTAGTATAGTGTGGTTAGTTAGTATAGTTCGTTAGTATAGTTAGTTAGTATAGTTATAGGTTCTTACTGTGTGAATGCAGTGTTTGGTTATCGCCAGACATAACGGGACCCTTCCAGGAGTCTTGGCGATCATCCAGCTGGGTCCAGGTGCTTTTTTGCAAACTTGAGTCAACTTTTTTGGACGACGATGGTCTCGTTATGTCTGGTGAAAACCAAACACTTTTGATTAAATAAATGAAATAAGTATCCACATTTTGTGCTATTTGTTCGCTCAGGTTCCCTTGATCTAATATGAGGTTTCGGTTGAAGATCTGACAACATTCAGTGTAAAAAGAAATATGCAAAAAATACTTTTTCACAGCACTGTAGGTGTGTATCAGTAATTCCCAAAGACCCCTCCCAGCACTGACAGTCCAATATCTATCACCACGTTCTACTGAAACAGGCACCAGGAGCCTGTAGCCGTAGAGTCAAATATAGAACAATTGAAACAGATATTTCACCAGATGTATAAATGTGAAGCTTCCACTTGGTGTTTCCACTCATTACCAAATATGGTAGTGAGAGGAAGCCCAGTGTCCGGCAGTGGAAGAAGATGGAACGAGATGGATTTTGGCCGACATTCTGCACATTTTCTCATAGATGAAACATTTGATCTCAATACAGTTTTCTGTTCCCAAACTAGAATCTGTTACGAACAGAGTGGGCTAAGTTTTGTAGACTTTTGCCAAAATTGCGTTGTTTAGAAGGAGTGCAAAGGTGACTTGAGCTATTGCACACACACACTTCACAGAGTAGGCGTTCCCTAATGGAAATATAACAATCTTTAGTATAGTTATTAGGATTCCTGTACACAACAGGACAAATACTTTGGGAGGCTGAGGCAGTGAGAAGCATGGCACAATCAATGAAGA
The DNA here is from genome assembly GCF_045791955.1 of Oncorhynchus clarkii lewisi. Lineage (NCBI taxonomy): Eukaryota > Metazoa > Chordata > Actinopteri > Salmoniformes > Salmonidae > Oncorhynchus > Oncorhynchus clarkii. The sequence goes on along the minus strand of NC_092156.1, from coordinate 46,996,729 downwards.
GGTAGACATGATTAATACATGGGAGGGTCAACTAGACAGAGACAGAGGGAGGGACGCGCTGCCTGGGAATCCATGGAGGAAATCAATGTCTGAATTGGCTGTCAGGATGGTAAAGCTAAGGCCTCACTAACACTGGCACAGTATTAATTACAGATGTTCACTGACAGAGAGCGGAGGGAGGGAGGGAGGGCAGGCGGGATGGATGGATGGATGGAGGGGAAGAGAGAGACAGAGAGAAAGAACGAGGGGTGGGGGGCAGAGAGAGTGAGCAATAGGACGGGGGGAGACAGGCAGAGAGAGAGATAGGGAGGGCATAGGAAGGTCATGGCAGCCACTAGGGAGGGCGGGGGTGGGGCATCAGTACAGGAGTGTAATTAATCCTGGAGAATAGAACCTGTATTATTCAACAGTGTAGGAAGTCTGGTGTTCATATCCAGGTAATCATGCTATTATATAATTCAAGGCCATAGCTACATTCATACATGACCACACTGTACAATGTCAGAGGATATGCAAATGACACACAGCAATCTACATTAGGACTCATTAGGACACAGCTGAACACTAAGGGCACTGCATGTGTTCAAAGTCACAATCTGTCATTAATTAGCAACTAACTAAATGTAAAAATAGAAACGTGCCATGTTCTTCCTGTGTGATGCACTGGGCGGTTTAACATCTCAATTCCAAGTGGCACATGCGTAAAAGAGCTGTCACTTCACAAAGTGAACAGTGTTTGTGAATCTGATCACAGCTCAACAAGAGCCCTGTGCATCTGTGTATTCTCAGACCAGAGTCCCCTGCTGAAGGCTGCTGAACAGCACAGTACTTACGTCTTTGAGACAGCCCATGAAGTTATTGCTGACCGGGGAGCCTGGGAGGTCAGCCGTGTTGGGACTCCCCCCAATGTAGAAGAAGTCATCCGAGCCCAGCATGGTGTAGTCCTCCTGGGTGTAGCCGGTGGTGGTCAGGATCCCATCCACAGAGACGGTCACCTGGGTGACCAGAGAGAAAGAGAGGAATGGAGAAAGGCGGAGGAGAGACAGAACAGAAACAAAGAGACAAGGGGGAAGATGGTGGAAATAATTTTAATTAAACACCAAACATCCGCTGCTTTGTTTTTTTTTGGGGGGGGGGGGGGGGGGATTTGAGGTTAAAATGCTGGCCTTTGAATTGAGTTGAATCCTTAGCTGTAAGATCTACAGTGTGAATTGATGAGCACCGTCGGAGGGCTCCGCCAATCGCAGAAGCTTGCTTCCTTTCTCGATTCTCAAAATATTAGCAGGGTTGATGAGCAAAGGACGATATGATCATTTCACAGATATTTTGGATTTGAGTACAAAATTAAATATATCGTAGTATCCGCTTGTAGCTGAATTTGAGAAGGCACCCATTCGATGATAGATACAGTCGTCCTTCGGCAGTAATCAGACAGTTGATCAATTAATCAATTAATCAATCAACTAATCAATCTCAAATCAATACAGAGAGACAGGAAGAACAAATTAACGGACCAATTAGCTAAAAAAAATCCAAATCTATTATTCATTGTTGGGAGAACAACGGTTTCAGAAGCCATTTATAATCCATTAAAATGGTTTAAGAGGAGTTCATTACATATATATGAGCTATACTATAAAGCATGTGGCTCAGCTTTGACTGAAATGGTTATACTGTAGTGTACGTGGTTTACACTGTTATGATATTCTGTGAATGCTGCAGACCGTCACTGCTGACTGACAAATACTACATTTCCCAGAGGTCCCCTCTGATAAGAGCAAGGCTCTGCCACTTGCAGTCTGAGGAATTGCCCTGTTCTGATCATTAATGTAGTTATGGGTGTTTCCTGGTTTTAAATGCACTTCAATCATGGGGGAACACATTCTTATGTCTGCTGCTGCTGTTTAGAGCTGCTATGAGTCTGTAGCGTTGATTGTAGGCAAGGTTGAACAAGGGAGTAGGTGAGATTGTGTGTGTGTGTGTGTGTGTGTGTGTGTCAAAGAGAGTGTGATTGAGGATGTGAGAGAGAAAGAGCAAGGGGAAGAGCAAGAGAGAGAGAGAGAGAGAGAGAGAGAAAGATAAGAGGAATCTAGCCAGCGAAAGCTGACCACCAGGGCTTGTTAAAAAAATAAATTCCACTGGCGTTCCCACAGGAGGTGCATTTCTCTCTATCGGCATGCCAGTGTGGTAACAGGAAGCTATCCGAAGAGAAGAGCTATGTATGCAGGATCAAATGCAGGGATAAAAGCATGAGAGGGGTTTGTAAGCATAGGATTTTTCTGTCTTTGGGGAGTATGGGTGAGGGTAGGCTCGGGATAATGAAGAGAGAGAATGTTTGCATGCAGGTAGGAGTGAGATGTTAAGGGGGTCTGTTTGTAAGGACTGAAGATTCAGACACAAAAATGGTTGTTAGTACATTAGCAGATAGAGAAGAGTGACTATTAGCTATTGGAAATGTATCATCTTAGTATGAATGGGAAAAAAACCTGGCAAATCTCATCATTTTGGTTTTAAATAAAGGTCGCTTTGTTTGTGGTCATAACCCATGAAGGGCTAGAGCGTGGACACACAGGCGATGCATATTAATCATGTCATTATGAATGATTCACATGAAGTCAAATGGAAAGAGAAATCACACTTACATACAGCGTTGATTTCTGTTCATGTATATACACTATGTACAGTTGATGTTAGGAGGCATTCAACAGAATTAATAAAAGAATAAGAAACAAAACCGATCTACCTCTACGCATACTAACAAGTTTGAAAAAATTGGGATTAGAAGGCGGAAGGGAGGGGAAGTCGAGCTTTGAAGTTGAAAAGTAAGATTTTTTTTGTTTCGTCTTTGAACTCAAGTCTCTCTCTCTCTCTGAGTAATACTGTTACACAGTGCCTGACATTTCTTTGACGCCCAGTACAGTAAAGGTCTGTGCTTGTTAGTATTATCACTCGGCATCTTTCTTATTCCCTTACTGTTAGCCACAATGGACCGACCAGATTATCCAATAAGGGAGCACAGGTCTACTCTAAACAGAATTCTGTTATAGAATATCTTGTTTTCTGATACAGCTTACCTGATACTGTTGGAAGTAAGTTCTAGGAGGCAAATAACCTTGATGATATTTGTGGATTGTAAAAAGGAAATTAGCATGTTGAATGCCAATTTTGTCATTTATTTAGTTGATTCCAGACAATAAAAGCAACAAAATCTAGAGATACTGTGAAAAATAACTATTCAGATGGTGTTTAGAATGTCCAATGCCTGCATCCTTCCTCAGAAAGGGAGAAAAATGCTGGATGTGTATACATTCCTTATAAAATAATATTCACGACATAGATAGTGTCTTCATTCAATATAATACCAGTAATACAAATCAAAATTGCGTGGAAATGTCCTTGGAAAGACAAAAATGATGAAGAATATATTTTTTTGAAATGAAGGGATGAAAACTAAAGCCTGGAGCCTTTAAAGAGTTATGTTAGTTAGTATAGAAGACAGAGTTGGCAAAGCGATTGGCCATAACATGGCCAGTCAGAGAGGAGTTAGACAGGCCTAATGTGATGTGGGAAGGGGAAGCAGGCAGGACCCAGGGTTAAGTAAGAGAGTGTGTCACTGACTAAACCTCACAAGGTGTAAAGCTAGTACATAGATTCAAATGTGAAATACATGGCTGTATGCTTTCAGAGATCAAAGTGATCTTGTTGAAGTGATCTAGCTATATGGACCGTTCATCAGACTCAGCTCAGTAAAAAATAGTGGTCTCCTTCCACAGGATAAACTCACCCACAGCACTGTACACATTGACATGTAGCATTTCAGTTGGAAACATGGAATTATAAAAAGGCACCTTTTAATATGTAAAAACATGACAAATCCAAAGTACACGAAAAACGATCATTGATTTCTACACTGTTGTTGACACCGGAATTGAGACTCAATGAGACTGACATAGAAATCAATCCACAAGCTCCAAGTTATTTCAGCCACAACAATCTACACCTCAACATGACTAGTCTCACTAAGAAGGCGAAACATCGCACGGCATCATTTTTCACCTATGGAGACAGTATTTTGAGAGAGCCAAACTTGTGGTATTGATTCACTTCACTCTGAACTGAATTGAAAACAACAAGATTGTGTACCGACTGCCATAGAGAAAAAATAATGGGTTACTCTAGGTGAGGCATGTTTTCTGAACGTATCCTAATGAACTGGGGTATGAGTCACTGGAGTTTGGTTTGGGACTGATAAATTAAGGGTTCAATCAGAAAAGCCTAAAACAGTGATATTTAAAAAAAAAAAATTGTATGTTGTTTGTTTTCTATTCATCTTTGTTTTTCAGTCCTGAGGGATGAATTAGCATAATTAAATCACAAGCTGACAGTATAACTGGTTTTCCTTGGATGCCCGTGATGAGGAAACATTAACAACTACTGAAAGCTAAATAATGACACTATTACTCCCTCTTAAGTATAAACATGAAACTCTTCCTGTAATAATGAACGATAGAACTACTGCTGGGCATATGAAGGAGGGGGGGGCTACAGTACCTGGCGCAGGTTGCGCGTGACACGGACTTCGTGCCAGGTGTTGTCGTTGAACTTGCCGTTGGCAGGCTCCACCAGAGCCTCGAAGGCCCCGGACCCGAGGTTGATGACCAGCCACACAGCGCCACTCCTCAGGGATAGGTTAACGTAGTCAGCTGATTTCCCGGTGTGGAGCAGGAGCCCGTTCCTCTGCAGCGTGCGGAAGGACAGACTAATCTCGTCCAGGCTGCTCTGGATGGGCGTCTGAGACAGGTCATAGCTGAAAAACTCGTTGCCTTTGTAGGTGGCCACTGACTCCTCTTGTGCTGCGGAGAGAGATTGGGGAGAACACTGGTGTCATCAACTATAGCTACCACAGTTGTTGTTGGTCTGGTCTCTTTCATTCATTGTGCCGGTCAAGCTTCTTGAAGTGGATCATTCAACACGGTAACTATGTTTTTTTAAAGTATATTTTCTCCCAATTACGACACAAAAAAATGTATGTGAACATATCAAAGAATCACTCAAACAAAGAGCTAATCATCATCATCATCATCATCATCATCATCATACAATAATATCTGCCAATTTTCCTCACACTTGTTTGAAATGTATGGCCTTATAAATTCCCTGAATTTCCTTTGGGGGGAAAAACAGCCTAGCTTTTCCATGGAAAATGGAGACTTGTTAAAGATATTAGATATTATAAATGCATCTGACACACATGGCAGCACCATTAGATCTCTAGGGATATATCTAACAACCGTGCTTTAGCAAATTTGCTCAATGACATACCAGACCACATTCTATCAAGTTATGGTTGGGGGCAATCAGATGCAATTTTGCTCTTCAAATATCCATTAAGTGGTCACTAACTGATCAAATGTAAAACGTTCCTACATGTAGTTTTCCTCCAAACTATCAAGTGGACCATGACATTAATTTGAAGAATTGGGAGAATCCATCAAGCACGATGCCTAGGAATGTCATTTGGAATATAGATGATTTGAGCAGGATTTAATCAAGCAAAAAGCCAGCTCTGACCTTGGAGAGTCCAACTCCCAGGTAACACTGAGGCATGAGGCTGTTCTTCGGCTCTAATGTATGATTCATTCAACAGCTGTTGCTATTTAAAGTAAAGCTGGTCCCATGCATATAAGAGCCCAGTCGAAATTCTAAATGTTGCCAGGCAAAGCTGCACCCACATTTAACTACCACATGAAATGCAGAGGAGTGCTGCTCATTTCCTTAAAGTCTCTCTACCACCAAAGAGAATAACGCCTCAAGGTCGACATTCATATAAAATGATGTGGTGCAAATACAAACAGTCTAAGCCAACAATTTATGTCTTCTGAACAGCCTTCTCTGGCTCTCATCTATCCTCTCATTTGACACGTTATGGGGGAATAGTGCTTCTCTCTCCATCTCCCATCCTGCTTGTCGCCTGCTACGTCTGGTGACCCATTGTGACAAGAGGAATTTAATTAGCACTCCACAGTATCTGAGGAACAGTACCACAGACAACTACGCCTGGGTGGCCTCTGCTACAGTTCACCATTCTCTTTCACTGCTGCCTCCCTTCGTCGCCCCCCCCCCCCCCCCCCCTTCCCTTTCAATCCGTCTGTTTGTCTATATCTCCTTCTTCGCACTCCTTTCAGGGGATCATGTTTGCATGTTTCACAGGGAAATATATACAGTTGAATTAACGCAGGCCAAGCCGCTGAATCCATTAACTTCACAGAGTAATGAGGCCGTCACAACGCGCAGGGACACAAAGCCATGACGAGAGAGAGAGAGAGAGAGAAAGCAAGATAATGGGAAATCTGTAAGAAAGTAGATAATTACATCGTCTTATTTTACACGCGCACTGTCATATAGTACAGCGCCCGCTTACCAAAGACAGGCGCTGTATGAAGATACACACATAATCCTAATGGAATCTCTCCAGTTTTGCTGTACATTCCACACAGATTATGCGTCTACGGGTGGCCTTTCACACACTGTGGTCTAACACAGTGTAGAGCTCACGGAATTACGGAGCAGAAATGTCTATCAACAGACGCAGAACATCAAATATATTATCCAGTTGTGAGTGCACTGATCTCATCAAATACATGAGCAGAGACTCTCCTCCTCCATCCCACTCCTGTTTGTATGTGGCAAAAAGGAATCCCTTGAGACTGAACGCCTTACCCTCATATACAGATTTGTGAACGAGCTTACGATACAGAAGCTCATTCGAGACAGTTCACGTCAGGTCAAGTCAGTCTGTTTATTCCACAAAAACTACCATGGCACAAACAGCAAATAAACTGCTTATATTGATGATATTGTATTACCATGATAATCCACTGTACTGTGCAATTGTGGCCCCTCTTCCTCGCTCTCCAGCCCTCCAGCATGTGTGGAAGCTAGTGGCCCAACAGATTTGTCTCTGTGCAGTGTCTCCGTCAGGGCTTGGGCCTGATATAATGTGACTGGTCCCTAAAGTGCACGCATTGGATGACAGACACAGCTGCGTTCCTTTGAGACAGCTCTCACATCCCCATCTGGGGGGCGCTGACTGGAATCTCACATGACAACAGGGAGGGAGGGCATACAGCAGCACAGACAACACAGAGAAAATGCTTAAATAGAGGGAGGAAAATAGTAATTTGTTTTCACATAGTGCCGGAGGCTAGGGAATGGTGCATCTCAATAGTGTCAATCATCTCTACAAACCTCCTCATAGTATTTGTTTATGAGAGGCAGCCTATAAGCTGGGGAAGGTAGTAAAACCTGCTCTGGCATCTCTACATTCAGGATGCCATGACAGCCAAATAAATAGCTGGAGGACTGATGATATCTCCAGGTGTATATTTTCTGTCTTAACTTTTTAGAACCCACAGCGGCCGTCGACTGCCTCTCTTTAAATAACTATAGCAGCCGCGGACCACAGGAGGCTGGTGGCGCCTTAATTGGGTAGGACGGGCTCGTGGGAATGGCTTGAGCGGAGTAGGCGGAATGGTATCAAACACCTGGTTGGATGCCATTCCACTCGCTCCGTTCCAGCCGTTATTATGAGCCGTCCTCCCCTCACCAGCCTCCACCGCCGCGAACGGCCTTGTTTTATGTCTGTCTCCATATCGCAAAATTCACTTGATAACATCCCCGTTGTCGTGTTCGCGTGGCTGTTGTCGTCAACCAGAAACCCGGACACAGGGTATGCTGTCATTTGACTGATCAACGTTTTTATCACTTCATTACTCAAAAAGAACGTCTCCACACTTTGGACGAAGCTGCATGGTTGCTGTTATTGCTGTTGGTTGTGTTGGTTGTGTTGTATTGGTTGTGTTGTATTGGTTGTTGGTTGTGTTGGTTGACGATACGGATATGTCCTTGCACTTTGAAAAGCAATAACGTTGAGGTGAGTGAAATGAGTAAACGGCAGATATATACGTTTGGTGCTGTCAATATTGAACGCTGTAAACTCGGGTAACAGCTGTCAGATTAGCAAATCCTGTCATGTCAAGACAAGTTGGTTGGTACAGGCGAGCACATCAGAGGTGGAGCTCGAATGATTGCTCTCTGTCTCATGGAAATAGCTGCAGTGTTTAGCTGCATATTGTCAGCTAACTAGTGTCACGCTGCTATAAAGGATTTTGGAGACAGGCGCAGGCGATACACAATAGTGGTTTTTAATACACCCAAAACAAACACGTATACAAAAACACTGGGCTGTACCCAAACAAAAGAGCGAGGGTAAACCGAACGACACGGGACATAATACCCGTAATACACAATATATAAAGCATTCAGCATAACAGCTGCACCAACGCATAGGTACCCGCACCACCAACGGACATGGAAACAATAACCAAGATAGAGGGAACAGAGGGCATATACAGTTGAAGTCGGAGGTTTACATACACCTTAACCAACTACATTTAAACTCAGTTTTTTCACAATTCCTGACATGTAATCTGTGTTAAATCAGTTAGGATCACCACTTTATTTTAAGAATGTGAAATGTCAGAATAATAGTAGAGAGAATGATTTATTTCAGATTTTATTTATTTCATCACATTCCCAGTGGGTCAGAAGTTTACATACACTCAATTAGTATTTGGTAGCACTGCTTTTCAATTGTTTAACTTAGGTCAAGGGTTTCAGGTAGCCTTCCACAAGCTTCCCACAATAAGTTGGGTGAATTTTAGCCCATTCCTCCTGACAGAGGAGCTGGTGTAACTGAGTCAGGTTTGTAGGCCTCCTTGCTCGCACACGCTTTTTCAGTTCTGCCCACACATTTTCGATAGGATTGAGGTCAGGGCTTTGTGATGGCCACTCCAATACCTTGACTTTGTTGTCCTTCAGCCATTTTGCCACAACTTTGGAAGTATGCTTGGGGTCATTGTCCATTTGGAAGACCCATTTGCGACCAAGCTTTAACCTCCTGACTGATGTCTTGAGATGTTGCTTCAATAGATCCACATAATTTTCCTCCCTCATGATGCCACCTATTTTGTGAAGTGCACCAGTCCCTCCTGCAGTGAAGCACCCCCACAACATGATGCTGCCACCCCTCGTGCTTCACGGTTGGGATGGTGTTCTTCGGCTTGCAAACCGCCAAATAGTTATATTTTTGTTTCATCGGACCAGAGGACATTTCTCCAAAAACTACGATCTTTGTCCGCACATGCAGTTGCAAACCGTAGTCTGGCTTTTTTTAATGGCGGTTTTGGAGCAATTGCTTCTTCCTTGCTGAGCGACCTTTCAGGTGATGTCAATATAGAACTCGTTTTACTGTGGACATAGATCATTTTGTACCCGTTTCCTCCAGCATCTTCACAAGGTCCTTTGCTGGTGTTCTGGGATTGATTTGCACTTTTCGCACCAAAGTACCTTCATCTCTAGGAGACCGAACGCGTCTCCTTCCCGAGTGGTGGTGTTGGTGTTTATAGTTGCGTACTATTGTTTGTACAGATGAACGTGGTACCTTCAGGCGTTTGGAAATTGCTCCCAAGGATGAACGAGACTTGTGGAGGTCTACAATTTTTTTTCTAGCATCTTGGCTGATTTCTTTTGATTTTCCCATGACGTCAAGCAAAGAGGCACTGAGTTTGAAAGTAGGCCTTGAAATACATCCACAGGTACACCTCCAATTGACTCAAATTATGTCAATTAGCCTATCAGAAGCTTCTAAAGCCATGACATCATTTTCTGGAATTGTCCATGCTGTTTAAAAAGGCACAGTCAATTTAATGTAAGTAAACTTCTGACCCACAGGAATTGTGATACAGTGAATTATAAGTGAAATAATCTGTCAGTAAACAATTGTTGGAAAAATGACTTGTGTCATGCACAAAGTAGATGTCCTAACTGACTTGCCAAAACTATAGTTTGTTAATAAGAAATTTGTGGAGTGCTTGAAAAATGAGTTGTTTTAATGACTCCAACTGGGAACCAGGTGTGTGTAATCAGACAAGACAATCCGGGGTTGATGATAATGAATCCCGTTCAGTGAAGCCTAGAAAGCCGGTGACGTAGACCTCCGAAACTGGTGAACAGAATGAGCATCAGTACAACTAGTTGGTTGTTTTGTCTTGTTTCTACTGATGTAATTCATATGGAAACGGCCCAAGCTAGTCAGTCTGTCAGGCAAGAGGAGTTGTGTGTAGTTGTACATTTGAGCTGAGCTCACGAAGCGTCAACCTCAGCTGTCACATTTACTAGCTATCCCTAAAGACAACTAGCTAACTAGCCACTGAAATGAAGGCTAGAGTAATTTGTCTTTATCTGTTTGGCTTAGGTGATAGTTTGTCATGTTTGGTAGGTGCAGATATTGATAGGCTATACATTGCCTCGTTTTCCTATTATTTGACAGCTTAGCTGTCGTGTTAGGTTAGATGCCCACGCAGTAGAGCTGATATGATGAGTTGGATATTTGTTTACATAGCCAGCTAACAAGTTGCTTGTTTTGTCCTGTTTAACCGATGCCATTCATTTGGAAACTGTCCGAGATTCGTAACTAATCAGCTAACATTGGCACACTCTGTAGTTAGTCTGTCAGGCAAGAAAGCACGAGGTGATTGGAGGAGAGAGCGAGTGTGTGCGGAATGGGAGGCGTGCAACTGTATCACACAATTTATTATGGAAACCCGTTATTAGGAAGAGAGTGTGTGTATGGTTGAGAAAAAGAAAAAGAGGAAGGAAGAGAGAGACAGTGTGAGAGGGGGAGAGAGAGATTATGTTCCTGACTACAATTGTATAATTTTGCTGCTCATCTCCCTCTGTTTACTCTAAGTCAGTGAAAACGAAGAAACTGATGTGGAGAGTCGGGGCTCAGCAGCAAAAGGCAGGGAGGAAGAGGAGTTAGAGATGATGTGGAGCGAGGGGACAGTGGAGGGAGAGTGGAAGAGGAGAATGAAGGAGAGTCGAGTGGAGGGCGAGAGGAAGAGGAGAGACGAAGAGGAGGGAGAGGAACATCGAGAGGTGGAGGAAAGAGGAGAGGAAGAGGAGGAAGAATTAGAGCACTCCCGAGAGGGGAGCCTACATTTCCATGGAGTGTGTCTGCCACAAGTCCCTCCAGTCACCCTTGTACCACACAGCCTGGGCCTAAAGCGGCAGTGGCAGGGGTTGTGGAGTTGTTTTTTAACTTGGTAGGAACGTATATCAGTTCCAGATCTTGAAGTGGATTACAACAAGAAAATGGGTGGAGTTGACCATCTTGACCAAAGCTATTACTATGTTGGACACACAGGCAGAAAACGGTGGAAGTATGTGTTTTGGGGATGCTCAACATTGCCATCATAAATGTGTACATTGTGCCGGGGGACCATGCAAAGGCCCCTTCCCAGAAACCGCAGGCGGTTCTGCATTCCCTTTGTGATATGACTACAGTGGCAGGAAGATGCGGGCGTGGCACCAGGGTGTGTGGACCGAGTTGTAACTCATTTGACAGCAGGTGAATTTTTTATTTTTTATTTATTTTTTTTGAATTTTACCCCTTTTTCTCCCCAATTTCGTAGTATCCAATTGTTGTAGTAGCTACTATCTTGTCTCATCGCTACAACTCTCGTACGGGCTCGGGAGAGACGAAGGTTGAAAGTCATGCGTCCTCCGATACACAACCAACCAAGCCGCTGCTTCTTTAACACAGCGCACATCCAACCCGGAAGCCAGCCGCACCAATGCGCCGGAGGAAACACCGTGCACCTGGCCACCTTGGCTAGCGTACACTGCGCCCAGCCCGCCACAGGAGTCGCTGGTGCGCGATGAGACAAGGACACCCCTACCGACCAAGCCCTCCCTAACCCGGGCGACGCTAGGCCAATTGTGCGTCACCCCACGGACCTCCCGGTCGCGGCCGGTTACGACAGAGCCTGGGCGCGAACCCAGGACTCTGATGGCACAGGAGCTGCAGTACAGCGCCCTTAACCACTGCGCCACCCGGGAGGCAGCAGGTGAATTTTGAAGGATGCCAGAGTGTGTGGTGTGCATCCGGAGTGGAAGCAGGGCAAAGAGTGGGACACAGTTGTTGTGTTTAGTATCTTCTCTCTTTATTGGTCTCTATCTAATACTTGTTGCATTCACTGAATTGTTGTCAAGGTAGGCTAACATTTTCCGTAAGGCCTCGTCTGTACAAAATGTTATTGAGAGAGGTTATCTACATTTGAAATAGTCTCTGAATAGTTGTTTGCATGTTTATATTGTTATAGAAGTAAGAATCATTGTCAATACAATAGCCTACTTTGTGTGGGTTTTGAAATTCTTCTGGATATTGACCTTGGGTCACATTTTGGATAATATTTATAAGCGTAATATTATACTTGGTACATTTTGAGTGAGTAATTTAGTCAAATTTACTACAATTTAAATACTGGAGGGTTTTTTGTTGTTGAGTGTTAATCGTTATTTGATAGTGAGTGTCTTTACACAATGGAAGACAAAATTAGTGTTATTCCTATTGACATGAATGTGGTGTCATATTAAAAAGAGGTTGTGCTCTTTAAAAATAAGTTAACTTGTAATTGTAATTTGTTCTTAGCTTTTGAGGCATGTCTGTTTGAAATGTGTGAGAAAATGAGCTTTAGCTTGGAAATTCTCAGTAATCTCCATCAGTATTCTAGAATTCTATTGGGGTCTAAAGGGTTCATCTGTTGTTCTGCCAACTTGTTCTACAGAGTTATTCAAGAAAGGAAAGAGAGGAAGGCTCCGCACCACTCTCTCACTTAAGTGTCTTACTGAGTTATTTTTCAGATGATCTAATTTTGCTCTTTTCTAGCTTTGTCAACTATAAATGCCTTTTCCCTACCTGTTCGCTCCTCTCCCTGTAGACTTGACAGACTTAACACCCCTTGGCTGCAACCCTCCTACTGTGGTGTACCATGCCCGCACAACCCATGTTGAATTCACCGGCAGCGTTTGGAACTACCAACCTGTTGTCAAGAACGCCGAGTTCATCTCAGCCTATGCTGCCCTTCAGTCACTAGACTTGTTGGCCCTGACGGAGACTTGGATCACCCCTGCTTCTCCAACTGCTCTCCTTTCATGCGTTCTCTCATAGTCTGAGAACATCTGGTCGTGGTGGTGGTGGTGGCACAGGGCTACTCATTTCTCCTAAGTGGAGATTTTCTCTTTTCTCCCTCTCTCACTTGTCCATTTCCTCATTTTAATTCCATGCTGTCACTGTCACTTGTCCACTGAAGCTTAACATTGTTGTCATCCATCACCCACCAGGTGCCCTTAGAGAGTTCCTCACTTAGGTTGACATCTTGATAAGCTCATTTCCTGACGATGGCTCACCGCTCTCTGTTCTGGGTAACTTCAACCTCCCAACGTCTGCCTTCATTTCTTTCCAATTCTTTCTTCCCCTCCTTGCCTCTTTTCACCTCACCCTTTCACAGTCCTCTCCCACTCACAAGGCAGACAATGCGCTTGACCTCACCCTTTCACAGTCCTCTCCCACTCACAAGCCAGGCAATACGCTTGACCTCACCCTTTCACAGTCCTCTCCCACTCACAAGGCAGGCAATGCGCTTGACCTCATATTTACAAAAGGCTGTTTGCCTACAAATCTCACTGCAAACCCCCTCCAGGTCTCTGATCACTACTTTGTTCCTTTTCTGCTCTCTTTCTCCCACTACTCTCTCCTCTTCTATCCTATCATCTCTCGCTTCTGCTAAAAACCTTTGCCCTCCTGTCTCCTTCACCTCCCTTTCCACATCCTATGACTCCCACTGCCTCCTTTCCTCCCAGGCCGGCTTCCAGAGGACCTATCATCCTTTCACTCCCTCTGTATTCACTGTTAAAGCCACTTTCTATAATGCAGAATTTCAAGCTTCCGCCTCTAAACCTAGGAAACTCTTTTCCACCTTCTCCTCCCTCCTTAATACTCCACCTCCTCCCTCTTTGTCAACCACTTTGAAAAGAAGGTGGATGACATCCGCTCCTCATTGACTCAGCCTATTGGGTCCACTGGTCCCACTCACACAGAGCGCCTTGACCTCTTTCTCCCCTCTATCTCCATGCTACTAGATCCGGGAGCCGGACAACCTATCCACTCAACCCAATCCACTCCTCCCTTCTCCAGACCATCTCTGGAAACCTTCTCTGATTCCTCACTTCTTTCATGAACTCATCGCTGACCACTGGGTGCGTCAAATCTGACTTCACAATGGCCCAGTTACCTCTGCTGCAGAGGATAAGTTCATTAGAGTTACCAGCCTCAGAAAATGCAGCCCAAATAAATGCTTCACAGAGTTCAAGTAACAGACACTTCTCAACATCAACTGTTCAGAGGAGACTGTGTGAATCAGGCCTTCATGGCCCATTGCTGGAAAAAAAACACTACTAAAGGACACCAATAAGAAGAAGAGACATGCTTGGGCCAAGAAACACAAGCAATGGACATTAGACTGGTGGAAATTTGTCCTTTGTCTGGAGTCCAAATTGGAGATTTTTGGTTCCAACCGCCGTGTCTTTGTGAGACGTGGTGTGGGTGAACGGATGATCTCCATATGTGTAGTTCCCACTGTGAAGCATGGAGGAGGAGGTGTTATGGTATGGGGTGCTTTCCTGGTGACACTGTTTGTGATTTATTTAACCAGCATGGCTACCACAGCATTCTGCAGCGATATGCCATCCCATCAGGTTTGGGCTTAGTGGGACTATCATTTGTTTTTCAACAGGGCAATGACCCAACACACCTCCAGGCTGTGTAAGGGCTATTTTGACAAGAAGGAGAGTGATGGACTGCTGCATCAGATGACCTGGCCTCCACAATCACCCAACCTCAACCAAATTGAGATGGTTTGGGACGGGTCGGACCACAGAGTGAAGGAAAAGCAGTCAACAAGTGCTCAGCATATGTGGGAACTCCTTCAAGACTGTTGGAAAAGCATTCCAGGTGAAGCTGGTTGAGAGAATGCCAAGCATGTGCAAAGCTGGTATAAAGGCAAAGGGTGGCTATTTGAAGATTCTCAAATATAAATTGTATTTAGATTTTTTAAACACTTTTTTGGTTACTACATGATTCCATATGTGTTATTCATAGTTTGTCTTCACTATTATTCTACAATGTAGAAAATAGTCAAAATAAAGAAAAACTATTGAATGAGTAGGTGTTCTAAAGCTTTTGACCGGTAGTATATGTCGTTCTGTCCTTGAGCTGTTCTTGTGTATTAATGTTCTGTATTAATTCATGTTTCATGTTTTGTGTGGACCCCAGGAAGAGTAGCTGCTGCTTTTGCAACAGCTAATAAGATTCCTAATAAAATACCAAATTCCAAAATTCTATGGGTACACCAAGTCACTCGGCTCCATCATATCCACACATGGTCTCTCCTATCATTGCTATGTGGATGACACTCAACTACTTTTCTCCTTCCCCCTTCTGACACGCATCTCAGTGTGCCTAGCGGATATCTCAGCTTGGATGTTGGCCCAGCACCTTAAACTCAATCTCGACAAGGAAGGCCTACCCACTCACAGACCTCCCCATCACAGTTGACAACTCCACGTTGTACCCCTCCCAGAGTGCAAAGAATCTTAGCGTGGCCCTGGACAACATGCTGTTGTTCTCTGCAAACATCAAAGCAGGACTTGCTCCCTGCAGGTTCATACTCTACCACATTTGTAGAGTAAGACCCGTACCTCACGCAGGTCCTAATCCAGGCACTTGTCATCTACCGTCTGGACTACTGCAACTTGTTGTTGGCTGGGCTCCCTGCTTGTGCCATCAAATCCCTGCAATTTATCCAGATTGCTGCAGCCGCCATGTCACCCTGCTCCTCCACACACTCCACTGGCTTCCAGTTGAAGCTCGCATCCACTACAAGACCATGGCACTTACCTACAGAGCAGCAAGAGGAACTGCCCCTACCTTCCGGCTATGCTGAAACCCTACACCCCAACTTGACTACTCTGTTCTCCCATCTCTGGTCTAAAGCTTTTCTTTGTCCTGGCACCCCAATGGTGGAACCAGCTTCCCCCGGAATCCAGGACAGCAGAGTCCCTGCCCATCTTGAAACCCTACCTCTTCAAAGAGTATCTTAAATAAACCCACAGTTTATTCTGGTGGATTAAACCAAAATTGCAACCAACTTTCTCTGGCTTGTTTTAAAAATAGCAATATTTTGGGGATTATTTCATATTCATATAACCGAAAGTGAGAGGTTGCAATCTGAATAAAGGGAAAAAGGCCATTCTTGAATATGGAGAGGGACATTTTACTCATCTGCTAGAGAATCAGTTTGGATTTAAGTATAACTTTTGTATGACTGAAGCCTTTAGTGCTGAAGCCTGAAGCCTCTAATGCTTTAATATTTAATAATAGCATATTCATTATATTAATAGGCCAGTTTAATGTTGTTCCAAATTAAATGGAAAATGTTTTGCTCATATCATTTAAATAAGTCGCTAGGTTTAGGCAAGGCCATAAGCAAATAGATACACTGGGACATGACTAAAGAGTTAAATCAGGGTGATTTTCCTTTCTGTGGTAGCAAGATTTGATCTATTTTTGCTAAATTTCAATAAACATTTATTGTGAAATTATTTATTGCGGGAAATGAATACAGAGTACATGTGTCTACTTCCCAGTCAGACCATTTTATTGGTAAACTACACAGTAATGTAAAAGTTGTAGTTTTTTGTGATACAATGCGTAATATACTGTAATACAGAGAGGTAAAAAATGTATATACAGTTGAAGTCGGAAGTTTACATACACTTAGGTTGAAGTCATTAAAACTCGTTTTTCAACCACTCCACAAATTTCTTGTTAACAAACTATAGTTTTGGCAAGTCGGTTAGGACATCTACTTTGTGCATGACACAAGTCATTTTTCCAACAATTGTTTACAGACATATTATTTCACTTATAATTCACTGTATCACAATTCCAGTGGGTCAGAAGTTCACATATACTAAGTTGACTGTGCCTTTAAACAGCTTGGAAAATTCCAGAAAATGTCATGGCTTTAGAAGCTTCTGATAGGCTAATTGACAGAATTGGAGGTTGGAGGTGTACCTGTGGATGTATTTCAAGGCCTACCTTAAAACTCAGTGACTCTATGCTTGACATCATGGGAAAATCAAAAGAAATCAGCCAAGATCTCAGAAAAAAAATTGTAGACCACAAGTCTGGTTCATCCTTGGGAGCAATTTCCAAACACCTGAAGGTACCACGTTCATCTATACAAATAATAGTACGCAAGTATAAACACCATGGGACCACGCAGCCGTCATACCGCTCGGGAAGGAGATGCGTTCAGTCTACTAGAGATTAACGTACTTTGGTGCGAAAAGTGCAAATCAATCCCAGAACAAAAGCAAAGGACGTTGTGAAGATACTGGAGGAAACAGGTACAAAAGTATCTTCATCCACAGTAAAACAAGTTCTATATCGACATAACCTGAACGGCCACTCAGCAAGGAAGAAGCCACTGCTCCAAAACCGCCATAAAAATGCCAGACTACAGTTTGCAACTGCACATGGGGACAAAGATTGTACTTTTTGGAGAAATGTCCTCTGGTCTGATGTAACAAAAATAGAACTGTTTGGCCATAATGACCATCGTTATGTTTGGAGGAAAATGGGGGATGCTTGCAAGCCAAAGAACACCATCCCAACTGTGAAGCATGGGGGTGGCAGCATGTTGTGGGGGTGCTTTGCTGCTGGAAGGACTGGTGCACTTCACAAAATAGATGGTATCATGAGGGAGGAAAATTATGTGGATATATTGAAGCAACATCTCAAGACATCAGTTAAAGTTAAAACTTGGTCGCAAATGGGTCTTCCAAATGGACAATGACCCCAAGCATACTTCCAAAGTTGTGGCAAAATGGCTTAAGGACAACAAAGTCAAGGTATTGGAGTGGCCATCACAAAGCCCTGACCTCATTCCTATCGAAAATTTGTGAGCAGAACTGAAAAAGCGTGTGGGAGCAAGGAGGCCTACAAACCTGACTCAGGTACACCAGCTCTGTCAGGAGGAATGGACCAAGATCCACCCAACTAATTGTGGGAAGCTTGTGGAATGCTACCAAAAATGTTTGACCCAAGTTAAACAATTGAAAGGCAATGCTACCAAATATTAATTGAGTGTATTTAAACTTATGACCCACTGGGAATGTGATGAAAGAAATAAAAGCTGAAATAAATTGTTCTCTCTACTATTATTCTGACATTTCATATTATTAAAATAAAGTGATCCTAACTGACCTTAAACAGGGAATTTTTACTAAGATTAAATGTCAGGGATTGTGAAAAACTGAGTTTACTCTAGATCCTCTATAAGGCTGTGGAGGGATCCAAATTGTGGATTTAAAAGAAAACATGAATCGTCAGGGTACAATGACACTTTTGTTTGTAAGCCCTGGATTTCTAGCTCTTTGATCTTATTGTTGGATCTGATTTAATTAGCATTTCGATGGCCATAATAAATAGATATACCGATAGTGGACAAGTTTGTTTTACCCCTCTTGACAGTTGAATACTTTCTTAGAAAAATCCATTATTTACTATTTTACACCTACACATAACTTCAACCCATTGTATAAGATAAAATGTCGTACTTTATCAAAAGCCTTTTCAAAGTCAGCTATGAATACCAGGCCTGGATTCCCAGATGTTTCATAGTGTTCTATTGTTTCCAGTACTTATATTGTCTCCAATGTATCGTCCATGTAAAAAAAAAACAGTCTGATTAGGATGAATAATATCCGACAATACCTTTTAAATTCTATACCCTATGCATTTTGCTAGAATTTTTGCATCTCGAGTAGGGCAGCGGTCTAATGCTGTGCATCGCAGTGCTCAAGGCATCACTACAGACACGGGTTCGATCCTGGGCTGTATCACAACTGGCCGTGATCGGGAGTCCCATAGGGCGGCGCACAATTTGCACTGCGTTGTCCGGGTTGGGGGAAGGTATGGCCGTGGGGGCTTTACAAGTAGGCCGTCATTGCAAATAAGAATTTGTTCTTAACTGACTTGCCTAGTTAAATAAACGTTAAATACAAATGAATAAATAAGCAACAATGAAGTAAGGGGCCTCCAATGTTTTTAATGGACTGGATGTTTATATTTACCACTTGGGTCCTGTTCCAGTAATAATGAAATCAGACCTTCTTGTTGAGTATCTGACAATCTACCATTTTTATAAGAGTGGTTAAAACATACTAATAACAGTATTTAAGTACAGCAAAAAAGGTATACCTCAACTGGTACGCCATCCAGCCCTGGAGTTTTACCGGACTTAAAGGATTTAATTGCATCAAGAAGTTCCTCCTCTGTAATTTGCCTTGACATGAGTCTTTCTTTACAGCTGGTAATTTTACATTATTAATAGAAAAACAAATCCTGTTCGTGGAGATGGAGGACACCGAAACGAAGACTCCTTTTTCAAAATATTGTTTGGTGAATCATGGGTGACTGCCATGTGTAACAAGTTTCAGTCAATAATATTTGGTAGCATTTCTACGCTGAAGATTAAAAAATTATTTGGTAAATTTTCCCCCCATATATTCCATCCAGCTCGCTTTATCTTTTATAATATATTACACTTGATCTTTCTTGAATAATTTCCTGCATTTCTTTTTCCTTTAACACAGCTATTCCTAAACTGGTGTACCCCCAGGGGTACGCTCAATGCAATCGGGGGGTACGCCACATTTTCAAACAGTCCAACGGGGCTATAGATTTGGTTGAAGTTTTTCTCTCACCTGAGTAGCCTCGTTTCACTGACACAAATCAAATGTAACCATCTAGTGTTCAGCGAAATAACAACACAATGTCAAATACAGGTATTCTAGTCAAATAATTAACATCTAATCACATTAACCGTTCCTCTCTCGCAGAAATTCCACTAACGGTCCGCATGTAGCCAAACGTAGCTGCTGCTCATGTTGGTATCTGTACGGATGGTACAAAAGTCATGACAGGGAGACATAGTGGAGTGGTAACGCGCGTGCAAGCAGTTGCTCCCGACGCCACTTGGGTACACTGCAGCATCCACCGAGAGGCTCTTGCTGCCAAGGGAATGCCTGACAGCTTGAAAGATGTTTTGGACACTACAGTGAAAATGGATAACGTTGTTAAAGCAAGGCCCTTGAACTCTCTTGCATTTTCTGCACTATGTAATGATATGGGAAGCGACCAGGTAACGCTTTTACAACATACAGATAAGCGCTGCTTATCAAGGGGCAAAGTTTTGACACATATTTTTGAATTGAGAGATGAGCTTAAAGTTATCTTTGACAATAAGTTATCTTTGACCATAATTTTCACTTGTCTGACCGCTTGCATGATGACGAGTTTCTCACACAACTGGCCTATCTGGGTGATGTTTTTTCTCGCCTGAATGATCTGAATCTAGGATTACAGGGACTCTCTGCAACTATATTCAATGTGCGGGACAAAATTGAAGCTATGATTAAGAAGTTGGAGCTCTTCTCTGTCTGCATTAACAAGGACAACACACAGATCTTTCCATCATCGTATGATTTTCTGTGTGTCAAATGTGATATAGCGAAACACTTGAGTGAGTTGGGTGCGCAATTACGCAGGTACTTTCCAAAAGCGGATGACACAAACAACCAGATTCGTTATCCCTTTCATGCCCTGCCTCCAGTCCCACTTACCAATATCTGAACAAGAGAGCCTCATCGAAATTGCAACAAGCGGTTCTGTGAAAATTGAATTTAATCAGAAGCCACTGCCAGATTTCTGGATTGGGCTGCGCTCAGAGTATCCTGCCTTGGCAAATCGCGCTGGTAAGACACTGATGCCCTTTGCAACCACGTACCTATGTGAGAGTGGATTCTCCTATGTGAGAGTGGATTCTCGGCCTTCACTAGCATGGAAACCAAATACAGGCACAGACTGTGTGTGGAAAATAATTTAAGACAGACTCTCTCCAATACAACCCAACATTGTGCATCCTTTCAAGCACACCCTTCTCATTAACCTTTGGTGAGTTATTCACAATGTACAATTAACAAATAAGGTTTCATATGTAAGACGGTTAAATAAAGCACAAAAATGTATTATTATTATATTATTATTTGTGTCCTAGTTCTATAAGACCTATTTGTCACTTCCCATGAGCCGGGTGGTGAGAAAAACACACACTCATTCTTATGTTTAATAAATGTATTGTATAGTGTGTGTGGCAGGCTTACGAAGATGGCAAAAAAACAACATTTGAGAGTGCGCTGATCCTAGTGCTAGAAAGGGTATGCAGCTGGAGGATGAATGTTTGAAGGGGAACGGGACAATAGAAAGTTTGGGAACCACTGCTCTAATGTATGTCTAACTTTGCTGATAGCTACTTTATTGCAGATTTTTTTTATATATGTGGTTGTCTAGCTATCTTAAGATGAAGGCACGAACTGTAAGTTTCTCTGGATAGGCGTGTCTGCTAAATGACAAAAATGTCAAATGTAATAAAGACTGTCACATACACCTGGTGGAAAGGGGTAGTTGCAGCATAGAGGTCATACGTCTAATTCACACCCTATAATGGGAAAAGAGCTACAGGAGAGTTCCATTGAGTTCCATTGACTGTCAGTCTCAAGGGAACAGCTGTGCTTTCCTCATTCAGAGTTCCATTCTACCTTCTCATCCCATGATGACGTACACCATTAAATGGAAGGCATTAATGTTTTGACCTCAAACTCTAGTATGACCTTCCATAGTGCAACAATGACAACGGGGAGAAAGAGAGTAAAGCGCAAGGACTTCTATATCTTCCTTAGCTATAAAAGTACATTTGTCAACAGTACTATATTTTGCTTCTAAGTTCTAACTTTGCAGCAAACAACATGAAAAATGATTCGTCAAAAGAACGCATACTGTATCTCACTTTCTATCTATGCATCTACTGGAGGCACGCCTACCTAATTTATTACATCCACATGGGAGTGAACCTCAGGGTCTCCTGAGCCCCACTGTGAGGACGTCTCATTGTGCTGATATTAGATTCCATCCCAACCATCTGTTCCGACTGACTTTCACCACTTGGGGGGGAGGGGGGAATACACACTTCAACAATGACGGAGTTGAGCAGAGCCTGAAAAAAAATGTACCCTACACAAATGCACTCATAGGTCAAATGATCACTTTCAGCCCACACAAACACATATAGCAGCTGGATCGCACCAACATGTTCGGCGCTTATCCTTTTGTACATGGCGTTAGAAGAAATATGCTGCAGGAGATGAAATGGTGGAGTCGGAGAAGTCTTTGCAAGCTCTCTCGGGGTTTGAGTTAGCTCCTCTAGAAGCTTTAATAGGATGGGGGCGATATTTTAACGAAGAAAACAAACCCAGAGACATGGTAAAAATACATTTAAAAAGAAAAAAGGGAAATGTACAGTATTGCTTACGCATCAGATTGCATGACTGCAGTTGTGTCGAATTTAGCAGGCCCGTTTCACAATCAGAGAAGAGATCTCACCAATTAAGGAGGCAGTTGCATACCTAAACTCACAAGTGAAAAATAATGAGTTTGAGAAATAATGTGTGTGTGTGCCTGTGTGTGTGCACGCGCCTGTGACTGCTGAGTGCGCAGGATAATAATGAAAACCTGCCTGTAAAGTAAGCTATCACTCTTCAAAACCTGATCTCTCTTTTTTTCTCTTCTCCTCTCGCCTTTCTTCTTCTCTCTAATGCCAAGGCCATGTGAAGGACCCCATGTGCTCCCTCAAACGGATTGAAAAGCCATTAGACAACGTGGGATTATGAATGGAGTCTGAGGTCTGAGTTATTAACTTGGTTGTGTGTATGTTAGTGTGTGTATGGATCAGCGTGGTTTTATTTACTTAGCTACAGATTAGCAGTAGATTCACTGTCAAGAGTGAAAAACAAAATGACTACGGATTCATTTGGTTAGGTAAATTATGTGTTTTAATATCAGTTGATGATCTCGTCTAAACTGAACCGCCCTGTAATGACGCCACACATCAAATGAATGAATTATGATAATCCAAACCATATCTGATTTTTTGGGGGACTGAATGTGGTCGTTTGTTAAAGCTTTTAATGCGTACGCATAGGGAGTAGGGAAATCATATGCTGTAGTAATTACCTCACAGACCAAATTCTAACTAGATTCTAAAGAAATAATCGCTAGTTTAACCAATAAACATCCCTGGGGGTAATAGATGTGGGGTTTTTTCCCCCATAGTCAATACAGAGCCTCTCTCATACCACTGACTCCAACCATATTGGGGGTAGAGGAGGTAGATTTAATTGATACCAATTTCCATACCACTCCCATCCCCCATTCAGACAAGTAGTATGTACAGCAGCAGCAGCAGCAGTTCAGTTCTCTCTGGCTTACTGATATGATTAATCACTAGTCCCCTTAATCATACCCACAGGTCTACATTCAATTAAAAGTTATCTTTTTATTATTCACGGCCACACACACACACACACACACACACACACACACACACACACAGCAGGCTAATGACACATAACATGAGCAAATATTGAGAATAATTGCTGGAAATAATTGGCACCAGATGCCTAAATCAATCAAGGTTTCAACTGATTTTAAATGTAAAGTATTTTGAGTGCCTAGAATAAATGGAGTGGGACAATGTTGATATACATCAGGTATGTCCTGGCTATATGAAACCCATCTAGGCAACAAGTATGACATTCACCAGGTAAAGCAGGCAACCTGTGTACAACCAATACTGTACATCACAGTTTTCCTACAAGCAGCACAACGTTTTATTGTCGAGTTAAAAGTGAAAGGCTCAGAAACCAAAGCCTCCAGCCGACCTCCCTTACACTCTTTCTCTAACTCAAATCCCTGCCCTCGCCCTGTTGCACCAAACAGACTTACTCCATCACTATGTGTATTGTCAGAATGCCAAAGGAAATTGGCAGCAACACCTTTTTGTCTGTCCATACTAGTAAAAGTCCTGCAGCGCTGACATACAGGACCTACAGTATACACCTCAGAGCTACAAGGCAGGATGTGTAAGTTTCAGATTACAATAGTATTTCATTAGGATTCCCATCAGTTGCTTTCAAGGCAGCAGCTACTCTTCCTTGGGTCCAAACATGTACAAAACCTGTAGGACCTGTAGGACTTGTTTGGTTGATTGTGATGTCAAGACATCGGACCAGCGCTTTTTCAGGGACAGACCTCTCCCCATCTTAGCTACCGTTGTATCAATATGTTTTGACCATGTCAGTTTACAATCTTGGGTAACACCAAGCAGTTTGCTCTCCTCAACTTAATCAATTGCCACATTATTCATTGCAAGATTTAGATGAGGTTTAGGGTTTACCGAGAGATTATTCCCAAATGCAATGCTTTTAGTTTTTGATATAGGAATAGCTTATTACTAGCCACCCATTCGAACGGCTACTGCCGTTTGATTTTGTAAATAAATAAAAACACCACCTAAAAAAAGCTACGTCCTGCTCCTTACCTCACTTTTCCTAAATGTTTGCATTTTACATTGTAATTTTAAAATTTGGACAAATGTACAAACAGAAATGTATTTAGAGCCTTTTCTGGCTGATTTTTTCACACCTATTCCTAACTTAACCCGCCAAGAGAATGTGCTGTAGAACGTTGGTACCCAGTCAGGCTCTAATGAGTTTCTCTCTCCCCACTGAATGACAAATGGATGAATGGGCAATAATTGTGCACGTTACTTCACAATTGAATTTAAATTAGGTCGAACTGAATGAACGATAATGAATGATAAGAGGTTGCTTTAATTTAGAAAGACAATAGTGTAATGATAAGTTTGTGTTATGCCTATTTATCAGCGTTGGAGTTCATGTTAATAGCAAATAATGTGACGCCTTGCGGGTCGATATCATTTTCTTTTCCGTTTTACTTTGTAAAAAGAAGCTGTTACGGGACTGTTTTATTTACTATAACTCTATTACTAATCAAATGTATTGTAAGTGAAACGAAAACATGTTTCGTGTTGCAGTAGGCCTCCGATAGCATAAATGAAATGTATTTATTAGACTGTTAGAATATTGATGCCTCATTGGCTGGAAGTGTCAAATTGCTTTTAGGCCAACATTTTTCACTAGGACTTTGTAGAATTATACAAATATCTTTGACTATCTAAAAAAATAACTATTGTTATATTGTTACATGCATATATTTCCATGAACAATTATTCATGCAATTCATGCTTTACAATTGTTTATGCACTATTTATCAAGACTTGGTGCTTTGGGCACCATGAGAGTTGATATGCATCTGATGTGTATGCTAAAGGGGATGCCCGGCAAAGTTCTCTATATTCTCTAGTGGGTACTTATAAGCTGAAAGGCCAGGCGGTTTTAGTGTTACAGGTTGCAGTGATTACTTGCTGTGGTGGCTGAAGTTTATAATGTTTATTCATCAGCGTACATAAACACACAGGCTTTACTCAAGGCTAGTGGTGGTAAAATAGACAACAGTAAAGTACCAAGACAGCTGCCTTGAGGTATACCACACTCTACCTGGTTTACATTAGCGAGGCTTCCATTTAAGAAAACCCTGTGTTCTGTTAGATAGGTAGATCTCTATCTAAGATATGGCAGAGTCATAACACATACGTTTTTTTGAACAGCAGATTATGATCGGTAATGTCAAAAGCTTGACTGAAGTCTAACTAAACAGCTCTCACAATCTTCTTATTATCAGTTTCTTTCAGCCAATCATTAGTCATTTGTGTCATGTTGAGTCTCCTTCCCTATAAGCTTGCTAAAAGTCTGTTATTAGTTTGTTTACTGCGAAATAGCATTTCATCCAGTCAAACACAAACACAATTTTAGAAAGTTTACTAAACGGTTGGTAGCAGGCTGATTGGTCTGCTTTTTGAACCCATATTGGGTGATTTGCTATTCTTGTGTAGCAAAATGACTTTCGGTTCAAGCCCTCCAGGCTTGAGGGCACACATTTTCCTGTAGGCTTAAATTTAAGAGGTGACAAATAGGAGTGGCAATATTGTCCACTACCATCCTCAGTAATTTTGCATCCAAGTTGTCAGTACCAGGTGGTTTGCCATTATTGATAGAAAGCAATCTTTTTTTTCACCTCTTCCTCACTTTACAGAATTATTGTATTATTTGGTCTGTTATGCATGGATAAGAAGGTTCAGAGTTTGTTGTTGGCATGTCATGTCTAACTTTTTATAATCTTGCCTGTAGAAAAGTAATTAAAGTAGTTGGAAATATCAGAGGGTTTTGTGATGAATGAGCCATCTGATTCAATGAAGGATGGAGCTGAGTTTGCCTTTTTGCCCAAACTGTAATTTAAGGTGCTCCAAAGATTTTACTATTATCTTTTATATCATTTATCTTTGCTTCGTAGCACAGTTTCATATTTTTTTGTTAAGTTTAGTCTCAATTTACAGTACGTTTGCCAATTGGCTGTGCAGCCAGACTTATTTGCCATTCCATTTGCCTTGTCCCACTCAACCATACAGTTTTTCAGATTCCTCATCAATCCACAGGGATTAAGCAGTTTTAACCGTCAGTTTCTTAATGGGTGCATTAAGGTGTCAGAATATACAAATGGTGATGCTACCATGCCTAAACTGCTAGCTGTGGGGGACCACCATGTGACCAACGCTCTAAAAAGGCCCAGAAAATGGAATCTGTATGCAGCTTATCTGCTACTATGCTGTGGCCCGGAGACTCGCTACCATAACTCATAATGATAACTGACACGTTTACCACCTATACACCTACAACATATATCCAAGACTTATTCTAATCTCTTTAAATGGTAATTGAAAAGAAGGATAAAGTTAAGTGGCAACCATTTAAACCTGACTTTGAGGTGCTGCTATTATAATCTGCCTGGAAAAAATTAGCCGAGCTACATAAAGTCACAAGCTATCGGCAACAAAGGAAAGTATGAGTGAAATCCCCTGGCTGGGTCCGGTGGATACTCGCTAGAGACAGACAGACACACAGACATCACATCACCTGCTTTGATCTCACTGGAGAAACCACCTACAGGTACAGTGCATCTCCCTGGCAACATCAGAAATGTTACTGTCGGTCGGTTAACATGGTTCTTGGGTCAGATCCCAGACAGAGTAGATAATACTGTACCCATTATCAATGGCAACTTTAGCCAACCTCGTAGGAAGGGAATTCCCTTGCTTAATGGGAATACAGCTCCACAGGGTGTATCTATGCAGTAAACTGTCATGCATTTGAGTAGCAACGCACATGCCCCGCCCACCTGAGGATCTTTCTTTTCGGTGTTTGTCCCTTACAGTGCCTTCAGAAAGTATTCAAACCCCTCGACTTTTTCCACATTTTGTTGTGTTACAGCCTGAATTTAAAGTTGATTAAATATAGATTTTGTGTCACTGGCCTACACACAATACCCCATAATGTCAAAGTAGAACTATGTTTTTTTGACATTTTTCTAATTAACGCAGTTACCGGAGAGGAGTGAAACCGCTCAGGGATTTCACCATGAGGCCAATTGTGACTTTAAAACAGTTAAGAGTTTAATGGCTTTGATATAGAAAGCTGAGGATGGATCAACAACATTGTAGTTACGCCGCAATACTAACCTAACCGACAGAGTGAAAAGACGTAAGCCTTTACAGAACATATTTTTTTCAAAACATGCATCCTAAAGGCACTAATGTAATACTGCAAAATATATGGCAAAATCAATTAATTTTTTGCCCTGAATACAAAGTGTTATGTTTGGGGCAAATCCAATACATCACTTTACTGAGTACCACACTCCATATTTTCAAGCATAGTGGTGGCTGCATCATGTTATGGGTATGATTGTAATTGTTGGGCAGGGGAGTTTCTCAGGATAAAAAAGAAACGGAATGGAGGTAAGCACAGGCAAAATCCTAGAGGTAAACCTAAAACATAAGGCCAAATCTACACTGTAGTTGCTTACCAAGAAGACAGTGAATGTTCCTTAGTGACCGAGTTACAGTTTGGACTTAATTCTACTTGAAAATCTATGGCAGGGATCTAAAAATGGTTGTCTAGTAATGATCAACAACCAATTTCACAGAACTTGAAGAATGTTTTAAATAATAATGGGCAAATGTTGAACAATGCAGATGTGGAAAGCTCTTAGAGACTTACCCAGAAAAACTCACAGCTGTAATTGCTGTCAAAGGTGTTTCTACAATGGGGCCTCCCTGAGTGGCGCAGCGGTGACTACAGACCCGGGTTCGATCCCGGCCGCGACCGGGAGACCCATGAAGCGGCGCTCAATTGGCCCAGCGCCATCCGGGCTAGGGGAGAGTTTGGCTGGCCGGGATGTCCTTGTCCCATCGCGCTCTAGCGACTCTTGTGGCGAGCTGGGCGCATGCATGCTGACAAGGTCGCCAGTTGTATGGTGTTTCCTCCGACACATTGGTGTGGCTGGCTTCCGGGTTAAGTAAGCAGTGTGTCTAGAAGCAGTGCGGCTTGGCGGGGTCGTGTTTCGAAGGACGCATGGTTCATGAACTTTGCCTCTCCCGAGTCCATTTGTTGACATCTCCGTCAGTGAGCATTTCTCCTTTGCCAAGATAATCCATCCACCTGACAGGTGTGGCATATCAAGAAGCTGATGAAACAGCACAAGGGGGGGCACTAAAATGTGCAGCTTTGTCAAACAACACAGTGCCACAGATGTCTCAAGTGGAGGGAGTGTGCAATTGGCATGCTGACTGCAGGAATGTCCGTCAGAGCTGTTACCCGATAACTGAATGTTAATTTCTCTACCATAAGCAACCTCCAATGTCGTTTTGGGGAATTTGGCAGTACGTCCAACTGGCCTCACTACCACAGACCAGGTGTAACCACGCCAGACCAGGACCTCCACATCTTCACTGACGGGATTGTCTGAGACCAGCCACCCGGACAGCCCTCTCAGGCCCACCCATGGATGCGCCCCTGCCCAGTCATGTGAAATCCATAGATTAGAGCCTAATTCATTTTTTTTTATTGACCGATTTCCTTATATGAACTATAACTCAGTAAAACTGTTGAAATTGTTGCATATTACGTTCACTTGGTCATTATGGGGTACTGTATGTAGATAAGTGAGATTATTTTGTATTCAATTTAATACATTTTTTAATTCATGCTTAACATGTGGAGTAAGTCAAGGGGTATGAATACTTTCTGAAAGCACTGTAAATCTTGCTTCATTTTAAATCCTGCAACTTTTTCATTCTCTTGCTTTTTTCCTGTTAATGTTACGACGAGCGGAAATGCTTGTAATGAACCGGTCAAACACAAACGGACTCAATGGAATATGTTGTCTTTCCATTGAATGTCCAAGAATACTAAATCTTCATCAGGGATTTAACTCATCGTCTCGACACTTACACCACAAGAAAGAGACGCAAAATAACCTTATTTTGATGGGTGTTCATTTTTTTGAGGAATTGGAAAAGTATTACATTTAATACAGTTAAGTGGTTGACGAATTAGATTAGCTGAAATGAAAGCAACTTGAACACTCGGATTATAGTGGTATTGTGTTTTATCAGGCAAACAATGTAAAGTATGTATAGACAGGTGCAATCTGGAGCTAAACTTGTTGATTTTTAATCCGAGGGTATCCTGCTAATGACACACTTGTTGAATTATGCAACAGAACGTGCCAACAACAGTAATTAACGAGGCAGCCTAGACAGCGCAGGTGAGTGCAGGTAGGCCTCCTACTAGACAGAGCAAGTTGTGTGGTTTCAGCCCTGTTCCACCCTGTTATGTTAATGTATTCATATATGCAAATACACCCGGTATATTTATGCAAATCCAGGCAATATAATTTGAACAAAAAAATACCTGACACCATTAGAAAATGTACATATTGTATGAGTGAAATTTGACACTAAATTGAATACCTATTTTCCACCAAAATCCTTGAACTCTGTTATGTGCCATTATTCAGTCAATATCTGAGGTATTGAAATAAAATAACACGTTTGGAATATCTTCATCCATTGTCCAACTATTGCATTTATTATAATTGCTAAAAAAAAAAAAAAACTTTAACAATTCTGATGACCGTTGCTAATTCGAGGTTGAGGTTGGAAACTTTCCCCATCTTTGCTACACCTCATTTGGTATCCGGCAGCAGCACGACTCACAGATGAAAGCCATGTCGAGTGAAAAGCCATGGCATCAGGAAATGCCTGGCGTGTAATGACTAGCGCAGGTCAGTGTAGTTGTTGATGTAATAAAAAACAGATGATGATAAAAACATTTTTTTTAAAGCATAGCCTCTTGCCTCCAGCAATGTTTCTGTGATTTTGCCACCCACGCCTCATTTCCTGTCCTGTCCTCTCATTATCAGACACGTACACGTGTGCCAATGCCTTTCTGAACTATTGTACCCACTCACAAGAAATGGTCTGGCAAACGTAAGACATATTTAGAGGCACATCTCAGTCTTGCAAAACAAATAGTACCAACTCCACTACCAACCATTTGCTATGGTCCGATGGAAGAGACGATGCTTTAAAAAGTAGATATTTCAGAAAAAGCCTGTCTCTTTCCAAGGTGTTCATAGTGTAGCCTTCACTGAGAGGGGATGTTCAGACATACTGAAATGTTCTACTGGGCTCATAAATAAGCAAACATGCCCTTGTATGACAAGGATTTAAAGTGCAGATCCATTGTAAGACAGTCAGAGTATGCCATGTTTTCCTAATTACCCAAATGTTTATGCAATTCTCACTGCAGATATGGGGCAGGCATTGTCAGAATACATTCAACATAATTAAAAAATGTCACTGCTATTAACTGTCAAATGAAAGGCATGCCATCTTACCAGATTGCAATGATTCGGCTGCATAGAGAGAAGGGGGAAAAAAAACTGTCAAATGTGGTTATCCTTCAACGCCTACTCCATCCACTCAAAACAGCCATGGCAATGTCTGCATTTTGAATACTTTCTATATACTCTATGCAGTCTCAAGAAACCATGGCTAATGGAAATAAACAAGGTTAAAGATGATTTTAGTACAATGACTTCACCCTGTTTGTGCACCAGTAGCAGAAAACCCACACTGCTCTTTCACTATTAGAAAAATGGCCTCACGGTTAGCAGACGAGTCATTGTGCCAGGATCCCAAAGTAATGGTAGGTCAAAAGCATTTAACTTCTTACCTGGTATGGGACACCCAAGCGCGCCTACACAATTGTGTTAATACTACCAAAATTACAGGGTATCATACTCTGCTGACACTGACAAACAGATCAATAAAAACGATGTTGTCTGATCCATATAATCGGCCTATGAAAAGTGGAGAAAACAAACACAATATGACGTCCGTCTAACCTGGAGGAGGAAATGATTGTCCAAAAACAAACAAAAGTGGCAGTGACCCAGTGAATATGCACAATGTTCACCGCTGGTGCCAATAAGATAGCTTTATTGAGCGAACAGTAGCCTAAGAATTTTGATAACTTAAAGACAGATTAAAGTATTTCCTTGTCATCTCTTTACAGCAATAGCCATTTTCTTTCCAAGCAGTTTTTCCACAATTTGTATTTTCAAATATTGCCATATACCTGGCTGGGTCTCTCTGCTTTTCATTCGCAACAGTCGCAACTCAACAATCACCTATTTGGTATTTGCTGCGCTCGCTGCCAAAATTGCAGGCTCTTCCGACTGCAGGCTATGCGATTTAAAACAATTCATTCTTTGTTTTGTTTAAAAGAAGTTAGTGATCCTGTGGCCAAATCAAGGTTTCTGATGTACTGTAGTGGCCGATTTTGAATGATTTAGTTTATTTATCTATAGACAGGAGTAAGCTAATTAGGCTACATACATTTTTGGCGATTTAATTCAATTTACTTTAGGGAAAGCTAGCTTTATGGACTAGCCTTATGGACACGCCGCCTATGCCTTTTACAATGGGCTATAAACACAACCAGTCGTGACGTTTTCATCTGATTGTCAAATAATCACTTAACAAAAGGTGCTCCTTGTGGCTACTACATTCGTTCACCCACTAAATCATTTCAGCATCCAAACCCCAACACCCTCAATTGGACCAATGGAAAGAGACGTTACAAAACACCTACATGTATTGTAATGCCATTCCGCGATTGTCATTAAGGCCTCCACTTGTAGCCTGAAATGACACCGCTGTCCACGCTCGCCTCGGTCTCGGTCACTCGTCTCCACAAAGCATACCCTTTGGAGGGTACACCAACCGGTTTCCAGTCCACTTGCTCATTTTTAATGCCACTGACATGCAGTAATGTTGAATAAATGGTGAAATTGCCTATAGTTTTTTGCCGCGTGTTGTAGCCTATTAATTGTGACAGGCTAACGTTTTTGACTGGTACGGCGTTACCCCCAATATCTATTTTTGCCGGCATGCCTTACCGGAACGTATATCGCCTTACCTTCACCCCTGGTCAAAAGTGTACACAAATGTGAACGGACAGCCACAGCATGTGAAGCTGGGTTGTTTCAACTAAGCACACACACCAGTTCTCAGCTGTCCATGCCTCGTTAAAAAAAAAGAGGATTCATTCATTTTAGGTCATATTGTGCACACACTGTGTGATGTGAATCATACGGTAGATACCCAGAGGAATTGATACAAAACACAGTCAAGAGTACAGAGACATGTATGGATATCTACCTCTACATGAAACGCAAAATGTCCACAAAAGCTGCTTCGTTCATGACTTGAACCACTTTATATTTTGCTAGTACACAAAAGGTTTGATGGTAAGTATCAGTAATAGGAATTAATGCCTGTGTTGGCTAGCTATCAGCAGAGAAAGGAAGTAGCGTATTGCGAGGCTGTTAGAGCCAGAGCACAGTGTTACAGTCCCTCACGCTGAGCTGTAATTGTCAATTCTTTGACTGAAAAAAAACAACCCGTTGCCTTGGCCTCTGGATGAATACTTTGATCAGCAAAGTTACATCTGTTCCGGTCTGAAGCAAAACAGTAAATTATCATGTACAGGTACAACTTTATTAAAGTAACTGTTTATGTCTGACATTAATAGCAAAGCCCATATGGACAGCTGATAGCACACCTCTTAAATCGAGCACATCTCTTGCAGAATCTCGCAGTGTTGATCAGTGAATATTGTGTTGTTTTCTGTTAGTTTCTTTTAAAAGAAGTAAACCTAAAGATGTAATTGATAAAGCTCATCTGAAGAGCTTTTGTTGTATGTCAGTACGTATTAGGTACATCATCTAGAGAATGCAAACAAATACTGCATTCAACTTGCCCATGAATAATTCAAAGTTTCTTCATTTGGATACAATATGTTCATGAACGTTGATTTAATTAACTTTCTGGTGGTCCAATATGGCGTGTCAGCTTGCTTGCCTGTCGCCCTTCTGCTTGTCAGTCTGTCTAGCTGCGACTGTACGGCTGATTTTCTCTCAATGCTAACCAGTAGTTCCTAATATCTATTTTAATATTACCTTTATTTAACTAGGAAAGTCAGTTAAGAACAAATCCTTATTTTCAATGACGGCCTAGGAACAGCGGGTTAACTGCCTGTTCAGGGGCAGAATGACAGATTTGTACCTTGTCAGCTCGGGGATTTGAACTTGCAACTTTTGGTTACTAGTCCAACGCTCTAACCACTAGGCTACCCTGCCGCCCCTATTCTTGTTATGCTATTAAAGTACTCTTGGTAAAAACCTCCTTCTTGTTACCAGGAAACCTTAAAAAATCACTACAGTAGTGTATAATTCATGAAAGGGTCTGAAAGCAGCCATCATGTTTATTTGTACAGTAAAAACTCAATTTGATCGGTTTCCTTTACATCTGGCTTGCCTTTGGACAGGCATGTCTGAGCTCTAAGTATATCTGCATCCTGCGGGCATGCAGATTAGATGCATGTGTGCAACACAGCCATGCATCATTTTTCCTGGAAAATGCAGTTGCTCAAAAATAAGAATTTAACCAACTACCTTTTCGAAACCACCAAACAAACTAAAAATCATGAACTTTTACATTACTGGGGTAACTGTGCGAATATTGAACATTGCACATGTTATCCTATCCTATTTAATTGTATTGTGATGGAAGAGAACCGGAGTGTATGTGTACAGAAGGAGCCATATGCACTCTGTTGTAATCACTGATTTCAGCCTCCCAATACATTTCCGAGACAGATTGAATAGCAAGCAGCCAGTGTCCTCAAAACTGTAATCACACATCTGACAACGAAATACCAGTTTCTCTCTTGGAGAGGGTCCCATGACAACCGAACCGATGAAACACTGTGGGCATAAAAGCGTTACCTTTGTGAAAGGCTGAAGAGGTCAAAGGTGATGTTCCAGTTGCTGGCCAGAGGTCAGGACAAGGTTTGACGGACAAGGTTGGAGTGATGTGGGCACAGATAGTACAACATGACAGGAAGCAGAAATGAACGTACAAGTAAATAGAATAGGGAAGAGGAAGTGAAATGTCAGTGCAGTACAGTGAAGTAAACATGATTAGAGGGCAGGGAGATGGCTTGAGCAGGTGGTTGAGGGAGAAAAGAAAACCAACAGACCCCATACCTTGGCGGTTTGACTTCATGTGCGCCAGACCTTGAGGGAAAGAACAGAAAAAGGAATAGGGAAAACAGGAAGGTCATAAAAATGCCCGGGAAGAAACAAAAGCATTGTCACAACGTTGGACTGCAGTTTGTGACAGACATCCTGGGATAGGTACGGATGTCAGAGTTCAAATCAAACTAAAACGGAGGAGGAAATTAAAGAAATAAAAGACAAACACTGTTTGAGGGGGGAGAGCGGGATAAGAAAAAAAAAACATCTCAATTGGTGCAACCCCCGAAGGTAGTTGCTCACACAGATGTTTTTTTTCCCTAATGGAACACACACTCTTACTCTTAAGCAGACAGCTTTCTCAGGTTTAGAATAGGGGTTTTGTCACTTTTCCAAATTCACATCTCGTTCATACGAAGTTCTCCAACGTTCTCCAGTGTAAACTGCATACAGATCAAAATGAATACCGCAAATGTATACCTCGAACACTGCATGCAACAGGGACACAAACCAGTCCCTTCAATAGGGTAAAGCCAGTGAGGACTGTATCCTTAACTAGACTCAGCGTTACAACATAAGCAGGCCCAGGCCCAGGGCCAGGGAGGGCCATAACAATCAATAACCCAGGGTGTGAGAGGCATAATGTGACAGCTTTACTGCAGTCATAGTGCTGCAGTCGTTGGCAAGGAAAGAACACATCATATGCAAAACACATTCATAAAATACAATGTAACTCAATTAAACAGGAGCTCAGTAAACTGGAACACTCCGATTCTGTGGACATCACAAAATCAATTGTAAACAAATAAGCCAAGGGCCTTGTGGGCTTGCCGCATGAATGTGGGCATTTAGTAATTACAATGGACCTGTATTGTGTTAGACAAGAAATGTGGCTGATTGAACAAGGCTTTAATTGACCAAAGATAACATTTTGTATCACACAATTATACCATCATCTGCATGACCTACAGCAGGAAATTGAGTGAATTGTTAATTAAAACAACTCGAAAAATGACCCGGTATAATTTAAGGGATTTCTTGCATTCATTCTCTGACAGTTATCCTTTTCGTTGAGCTCAGTCTCAACACCTTCATGGTGTTGCACAACGCCTCTCATTGGAGATGTATTTTTCCTTATAAAGAATATATCATTTATGACATTTTAACACTTTTAGAGATCAAAATGGTAACTCAGCGATGTTTCTCTCCCTGGCATTTTGGCAGTTTTTGCGATATAATATATATATATTTTTCAGCTCAACAAAGCTCATGCATGCATTGTCATTTCCCGTACAGATTTATCAAAACAAATTGCATTTCTAAAACATGTGGATAAAATAAAAATCTGTGAACCCAACTGGATTAAATAAAACACAACCTTTATATGTGATTGACATTTCCACCAGTAATGGACAGACATTAAATCACTCCATCAACACTTAGTAAATAAAACATGTGTTGACAGAGGCAACCGCACTTTTCAAAAGAGAATGGTTCTCTTTGTGAGAACTGCTGGAGGAAATTGGCCAATTTCACTGAGGGATGAGATGTTATCGATCATCTAATCAGAAACCGCCAGAGAGCTTTACACCATGCACCAGGTAACACTGAATAAGCTGTACACATGTACCATTATATACATACGCATTCATTGACCTTTCGTGGGGCAAGAAGAAATGAGGTCAACACAATACCCTTAGGCTGGAGGACGGCGCTTATACCAGAGAGCTGAGCAGAGCCAGACAGCATCAGAGACACAAGAGGTTTGTCATCACTGATATATATATATATATATATATTTTAATGAGATAAACATCACCAGCTTTATTTTTTTTTCCTCTTGAAGTGCCAAGCCTCTCCGTGGTGGATGTGTCTTGTGCATTGAAATACAGGGCTGCCCAATTTGTGTTGGCATAGCAACAGGCTCTCGTGTCCCCCCCCCCTGGTATGACGTTGATCATGCTCCCCTTTTCTCCATTCCTCCCCATTTTCCTTGGGATGGTGTCTGTTTCTTTGTCAAGGTAAATTATTTTCACCTTCATTTCAGACATTGTTGTAATTACAATTGATCTTATGAAAGCAACATCAACTGGTTGGTGGTTATGAAATTGTGGGGAAATATTTATTAAAGCCCATTTTTATTGCTTTCAACCTTCCCTCGTCACAATGAAATAGAAGACTAACGCATGTCTATGAACACATTTACAGTAAATCTGTGAAACAATAAAATGACCGCTAAATGCTAATCTGTTTTACCGCTGGCTATGCTCCATAAAATGAACAATCAAAACGATGAAAAAAAAAACACGCTATTAATGTCATTAAATGTCACAAAACATACTTAAAAGGTGTTCTATGCAGTTAAGTAGATTTTCTTGTGGGCTTTAAAGAATATTGCAACAGGTAGCTTTTTTTTCAACGAGCATTCAATCCTTTTCAATTTCTCTCAACTTGTTTCTCCATTACTACTATATTCAGGGCTGTTGGCAGGTGAAATTGTTGCACAGAGAAACTTTACACGTGAAAAATGATCTTTGAAACATGTTGCTGTTGTTTTGTTTGTTCATTTCTAACCCATTTTTTTTTTGAACAGCGCCAATGCAGAAAGCTTCATTTCAACAATGATTAACAACATCGAAGAGCAACATTCATTTGTACACCTCAGCTTTACCCCAAAACACAATGGCACTAAAATCACATATTGTCAACAACATCATTTTCAGACGTACACGAGTGGACTATAAAATTACCATCTGTGAAATTACCTCTAAGCCTTTACATTTACTGCATGAGAATATTCAGAAGAAAAATAAAAAATGCTTAAAGGGTTAGGATTTAGCTTTTGCTGAGTTTGTTTTTCCATGAAGTTGCAGTGCTTTGAAGGAGAGTATTCTTATGAGAGGATTAAGCCAAGGTCAGTGGTGCTTAGAGCTCCCTGGCCATCAGCAGCAGCAGTAGCAGCTGTGCCCTGTCCTGTCCTCTCGTTTGAAGATGTCTGCGCTGAGGTTCCACATGCTTCCTCTGTATTCTCACAGGGTCAGGGTCACCATAAGTGAGTCATTCACACCTTTACACTATCAACTATTCACACTACCGTATCACATCGTAACCAAGGAACAAGGAACAAAATAAGGGGGGGGGGGGGACCAACCGTGTAATTGAAGTAATTCTCTATGATTTGAAGCTAGAATCTTGTCGTTTGTAGATGGTAGTTTGCATAGTTCTATAGTGTAACGCATTAACACACACACTATTAATACACAGGGGAAGCAGAGGTGTATCTTTTGTTTGTGTGTACTACTGTATGTGAAGGATTATCTGCTGGTGTTCTACACACATGCGTGGATGCAGGTGTTGGGAGTCTTCTCTTATCTCTCTCTCACAGACCCAGTTTTGCTCACAACACATCAGAGAATGCTGCACTCCATGTCTCCTGGCCTGAAAAGCATGCCCCACCTTGGTCCCCCCTCCATCCAGGTAACCTAGGCTCAGCGACAACACAGACAGACAGACAGACAGACAGACAGACAGACAGACAGACAGACAGACAGACAGACAGACAGACAGAGACTGACTGACTGACTGACTGACTGACTGACTGACTGACTGACTGACTGACTGACACAGACTGACTGACAGACACAGACTGACTGACTGACTGAGACTGACTGACTCCTGGAGACACTGAAGTTCCAACGAATTATAGTCCAGATGTGTTCATCACTAACCTCCAGTTACTTAGGAGTTCTCTTTTTGAGACGTGCTATCTGTACTCGAGCCCTCAGTGCAGCTAAAATATAGCACTGAGGTTACTAGTTTTAAATGGGTTTTTGTTAATCTTTTGCACCGGCAGCCATCTAGGTCCATTGATAGAACAACTAAAAATACTTGCTGCTAGATGTCACATTGCATTGCTCCTGGGATAAAGAATAAAGAGAACTAACTAGTCAAGTGTCATCTTTGTTTTCATGCATTGTGCATCGGGGATGGTACACGCAGGCTCCATGTCAAAGCTTTAATCCAATAATGACTCTAATGCTTTCTCTTTGCAGCATGTCATTTAATAATGCTCGCCTTTTGCTGTGAGCGTGGTCATAGCTGCCTTGCTCATCACAAGGGGAGTTAAGAGTGATTAAAGGCAGGGGTTGAAAGCGGACCCTTCTGAACTGAAGCCTTCCACTCATCATCCTCCCATGTGGGGCCTGGATATAGCCCTCCACATTACAACCGGCCCCTGCTTACGAATCAAAAACCAGTCCGCTCTAATAGATACTGACAGTACAGTGTTCCATACGAACACACAGGACACAATGAATAACATGTACGATTTAGTCAGGACAACGGTTTTGGAATAGAATGCCACTGAATGAGAACATTTGTATTCAAGCGCATCAACGTTCTCAGCTACTGTACGGTATTGCACAGTGCTGACTGTCAATACTCAGTGCAAAATATGTGGGTATTGTCACGTTCTGACCTCTATTTCCTTTGTTTTTGTATTTATTTAGTATGGTCAGGGCGTGAGTTGGGTGGGCAGTCTATGTTTGTTTTTCTATGTTTTGGGTCAGTTCTATGTTTTCGGCCTAGTATGGTTCTCAATCAGAGGCAGGTGTCATTAGTTGTCTCTGATTGAGAATCATACTTAGGTAGCCTGGGTTTCACTGTTTGTTTGTGGGTGATTGTTCCTGTCACTGTGTTTGGTGTCACAGGATAGGACTGTTTTGCGTTTTCACATTTCTTGTTTTTGTTAGTTTGTTCATGTGTAGCGATTTATTAAAACATGAATAACCACCACGCTGTGCTTTGGTCCGCTTCTCTTCCTCCTACAGACGAACGCCGTTACAGAATCACCCACCACAACAGGACCAAGCGGTGTGGTAATGGGCAAAGGAGAAAGCAGCAGCAGGAGCAGCGCGAGGAGGATTGGACATGGGAGGACGAATTAGACGGTAAAGGACCTTGGGCTCAGCCAGGAGAATATCGCCGCCCCAAGGAAGAACGGGAGGCGGCGAAAGCGGAGAGGCGCTGGTATGAGGAGGCAGCGCGGCGTCGTGGATGGAAGCCCGGGAGTCAGCCCCAAAAATTTCTTGGGGGGGGGCTAACAGGGAGTATGGCTACGCCAGGTAGGAGACCTGAGCCAACTTCCTGTGGTTACCGGGGGGCTAGAGAGACCGGGCAGGCACCGTGTTATGCTGTGGAGCGCACGGTGTCCCCAGTGCGGGTGCACAGCCCGGTGCGGTACATTCCAGCTCCGCGTATCGGCCGGGCTAGAGTGGGCATCGAGCCAAGTGCCATGAAGCCGGCTCTACGCATCTGGTCTCCAGTGCGTCTCCTTGGGCCGGCTTACATGGCACCAGCCTTGCGCACGGTGTCCCCGGTTCGCCTGCATAGCCCAGTGCGGGCTGTTCCACCTCGCCGCACTGGCAGGGCGACCGGGACCATTCAACCGGGTAAGGTTGGGCAGGCTCGGTGCTCAAGAGCTCCAGTGCGCCTGCACGCCCGGTCTATCCGTCACCACCTCCACACCCCAGCCCTCCGGTGGCAGCTCCCCGTACCAGGCTGTCTCTCCGGCCCATCCGTCCAGAGCCTTCCTCCTCTCCAGCGCTGCCGGAGTCTCCCGCCTCTCCGGCGCTACCAGAGCCTTCCTCTCCAGCGCTGCCGGAGTCTCCCGCCTCTCCGGCGCTACCAGAGCCTTCCTCTCCAGCTCTGCCGGAGCCTCCCGCCTGTCCGGCGCCTCTGCCGGAGCCTCCCGCCTGTCCGGCGCCTCTGCCGGAGCCTCCCGCCTGTCCGGCGCCTCTGCCGGAGCCTCCCGCCTGTCCGGCGCCTCTGCCGGAGCCTCCCGCCTGTCCGGCGCCTCTGCCAGCGCCGCCCGTCTGCCCAGCGCCGCCAGTGCCGCCCGTCTGCCCAGCGCCGCCAGTGCCGCCCGTCTGCCAGGAGCCGCCAATGCCGCCCGTCTGCCAGGAGCCGCCAATGCCGCCCGTCAGCCAGGGGCCGCCAGTGCCGCCCGTCAGCCAGGGGCCGCCAGTGCCGCCCGTCAGCCAGGGGCCGCCAGTGCCGCCAGTCAGCCAGGGGCCGCCAGTGCCGCCAGTCAGCCAGGGGCCGCCAGTGCCGCCAGTCAGCCAGGGGCCGCCAGTGCCGCCAGTCAACCAGGGGCCGCCAGTCAGCCAGGGGCCGCCAGTGCCGCCAGTCAGCCAGGGGCCGCTAGAGCCCCTCTGTCCCGAGCAGCTGTCCCTCTGTCCCGATCAGCTGTCCCTCTGTCCCGAGCAGTTGTCCCTCTGTCCCGAGCAGCTGCTTCACCTCTGTCCCGAGCTGCCCCTCTGTCCCAAGCAGCCCCTCTGTCCAGTGGGGTCATTGAGAGGGGTGGGCATGGTGAGTAAGCCACGGAGGCGGACAATAAGGCGGACTGAGACAATGGTGAAGTGGGGTCCGCGTCCCGCGCCAGAGCCGCCACCGCGGACAGACGCCCACCCAGACCCTCCCCTATAGGTCAAGGTTTTGCGGCCGGAGTCCGCACCTTTGGGGGGGGGGTACTGTCACGTTCTGACCTCTATTTCCTTTGTTTTTGTATTTATTTAGTATGGTCAGG
Source organism: Oncorhynchus clarkii lewisi (assembly GCF_045791955.1). Taxonomy (NCBI): domain Eukaryota; kingdom Metazoa; phylum Chordata; class Actinopteri; order Salmoniformes; family Salmonidae; genus Oncorhynchus; species Oncorhynchus clarkii. Next base: position 46,955,636 of record NC_092156.1, on the reverse strand, counting down.
GCGTGAGTTGGGTGGGCAGTCTATGTTTGTTTTTCTATGTTTTGGGTCAGTTCTATGTTTTCGGCCTAGTATGGTTCTCAATCAGAGGCAGGTGTCATTAGTTGTCTCTGATTGAGAATCATACTTAGGTAGCCTGGGTTTCACTGTTTGTTTGTGGGTGATTGTTCCTGTCACTGTGTTTGGTGTCACAGGATAGGACTGTTTTGCGTTTTCACATTTCTTGTTTTTGTTAGTTTGTTCATGTGTAGCGATTTATTAAAACATGAATAACCACCACGCTGCGCTTTGGTCCGCTTCTCTTCCTCCTACAGACGAACGCCGTTACAGGTATGCTGTACATTTTTTTTTACTGAAAATAAAGCCTTCCTTCCAGCTGTGCAGTCACTTACAATGTACAAGGGTACAGAGCAGCAATATTAAATGGCAGGTGTTGGTAGGCTGTTCCGGTGAGCAGCAGCAGTGATTTATAACATGCAGAACCCCAGCACACCCATAGCTGGAACCCTGAGCCTGTTGCCCTCTCTGGCACCACCACCTCCTAACAGGCCTGATGGATGTCTCTCACTGCTGCACCGCCCGGCCGCTTAACGCACTGGGCTTCCCCACGTCCACGTTCAATCTTCATTTACACTCTGTGTGTTTTATTGAAGAGCGATTCCATTTGTTTTATTGTGACGTGGTTTAAACAGAGTGTGTGAATGATTACATTATGAGAGACAAATGGGTGTTTTCCTTCAGACAGGGACAAGTAATGCTCTGGGAAAGATTTCATTCTTCAAGCAAACAATTCCATTAGTGCGTAATCACAGTGCCAATCTTTTGACAGTGTGATATACTGCCCTGATGTCAATGGCTTGGTAATCAACCATCTTAATAGCTGGGTTATTGTAGATGGTAGCTACAGTTAGCACCCAGCGCCGCACTGATCACTGAGATGACATCCCTATTCTGTGTCTGTGTGACTCTCACAGAGGAAAGCACAGTGTCAACAAAGCCACGCAGACTCAATTTCATGCAATTAACTGTTGTGTTAAAGATAACTGTTTGCTCTTCAATCGTTAATGGACATCTAAGTCAAAGTCAGGGCAAAGTCGGAGCTGATTACTGGCCACATTCATTTCCCCCAAGTTATGTGCAACCTTCCCGCCACCTTCATTTCTACACAAAAAAGGTACACTTTTGTAGATTATGTATTTATCCTACATGGACAATATGTACACGTCTGTTCAATTTAGGAATCAGACCAGCAGTCCAAAACACCCCAAATAACACTGTAGTTTGTTCACTCCATAGACTAAATTCAGTTTTATTGTAAAGCAAGAAAAACTAGCAAAAAAAAAATGGGTCTTACCTTCCTCTGATTTCTGGATAGCTGTATGGAAGTAGAGAAGACAGAGAATCATTAGTATTGGTGACTGAAGAATATTGAACATCTAGAAATGAAGAAATATCAGCACCAAACAGTTAATACTAATCTCCCTCACCTAATTACAACACATACAGTAGACTCTCTCTAATTATAACACATAAGTAGCCTCTCTAATGATAACACATACAGTGTCCTCTCTAATTATAACACATACAGTAGCCACTCTAATTACAACACATACAGTAGCCTCTAATTATAACACATACAGAAGGCGTCTCATTACAACACATACAGTAGACTCTCTAATTACAACACATACAGTAGCCTCTCTAAATATAACTCATACAGTAGCCTCTCTAATTATAACACATACAGCAGCCTCTCTAATTACAACACATACAGTAACCTCTCTAATAACAACACATACAGTAGCCTCTCTAATTACAACACATACATTAACCTCACTAACTATAACACATACAGTAGCCTCTAATTACAACACATTCAGTAGCCTCTCTAATTACAACACATACAGTAGTCTCTCTAATTATAACACTAATTACAACATATACATTAGCCTCTAATTACAACACATACAGTAGCCTCTAATTACAACACATACAGTATCCTATAATTACAACACATACAGTAGCCTCTCTAATTACAACACATACAGTAGCCTCTCTAATTACAACACATACAGTAGCCTCTCTAAATATAACTCATACAGTAGTCTCTCTAATTACAACACATACAGTAGCCTCTCTAAATATAACACATACAGTAGCCTCTCTAATTACAACACATACAGTAGCCTATAATTACAACACATACAGTAGCCTCTGTAATTACAACACATTCAGTAGCCGCTCTAATTACAACAGATACAGTAGCCTCTCTAATTACAACACATACAGTAGCATCTGTAATTACAACACATTCAGTAGACTCTAATTACAACACATACAGTAGCCTCTAATTACAACACATACAGTATCCTATAATTACAACACATACAGTAGCCTCTCTAATTATAACACAGAGTAGCCTCTCTAATTACAGCACATACATTAACCTCACTAACTATAACACATACAGTAGCTTCTAAATACAACACATACAGTAGCCTCGCTAATTACAACACATACAGTAGGCTCTAATTACAGCACATACAGTAGCCTATCTAATTACAACACATACAGTAGCCTCTAATTACGAACATACAGTAATCTCACTAACTATAACACATACAGTAGCCTCTAATTACAACACATACAGTAGCATCGCTAATTACAACACATACAGTAGCCTCTAATTAGGACACATACAGTAGGCCTCTCATTACAACACATAGAGTAGCCTCTAATTACAACACCAACAGTAGGCCTCTCATTACGACACATACAGTAGGCGTCTCATTACAACACATTTAGTAGGCTCGCTAATTACAACACATACATTAACCTCTAACTATAACACGTAAAGTAGCCTCTAATTACAACACATACAGTAGCCTCGCTAATTACAACACATACAGTAGGCCTCTCATTACGACACATACAGTAGGCCTCTCATTACAACACATACAGTAGGCCTCTCATTACAACACATACAGTAGGCTCTAATTACAACACATACAGTAGCCTCTCTAATTACAACACATACAGTAGCCTCTCTAATTACAACACATACAGTAGCCTCTCTAAATATAACTCATACAGTAGTTTCTCTAATTACAACACATACAGTAGCCTCTCTAAATATAACACATACAGTAGCCTCTCTAATTACAACACATACAGTAGCCTCTCTAATTACAACACATACAGTAGCCTCTCTAAATATAACTCATACAGTAGTCTCTCTAATTACAACACATACAGTAGCCTCTCTAAATATAACCCATACAGTAGCCTCTCTTATTACAACACATACAGTAGCCTCTCTAATTATAACACATACAGTAGCCTCTCTAATTACAACACATACAGTAGCCTATAATTACAACACATACAGTAGCCTCTGTAATTACAACACATTCAGTAGCCGCTCTAATTACAACAGATACAGTAGCCTCTCTAATTACAACACATACAGTAGCATCTGTAATTACAACACATTCAGTAGACTCTAATTACAACACATACAGTAGCCTCTAATTACAACACATACAGTATCCTATAATTACAACACATACAGTAGCCTCTCTAATTATAACACAGAGTAGCCTCTAAGTACAACAAATACAGTAGCCTCTCTAATTACAACACATTTAGTAGCCTCTCTAATTACAGCACATACATTAACCTCACTAACTATAACACATACAGTAGCCTCTAAATACAACACATACAGTAGCCTCGCTAATTACAACACATACAGTAGGCTCTAATTACAGCACATACAGTAGCCTATCTAATTACAACACATACAGTAGCCTCTAATTACGCACATACAGTAATCTCACTAACTATAACACATACAGTAGCCTCTAATTACGACACATACAGTAGGCCTCTCATTACAACACATACAGTAGCCTCTAATTACAACACCAACAGTAGGCCTCTCATTACGACACATACAGTAGGCCTCTCATTACAACACATTTAGTAGGCTCTAATTACAACACATACAGTAGCCTATCTAATTACGACACATACAGTAATCTCACTAACTATATATAACACATACAGTAGCCTCTAATTACAACACATACAGTAGCCTCGCTAATTACAACACATACAGTAGCCTCTAATTACGACACATACAGTAGGCCTCTCATTACAACACATACAGTAGCCTCTCATTATAATATATATACAGTAGGCATCTCATTACAACACATGCAGTAGACTCTCTAATTATAAAACATACAGTAGCCTCTCTAATAACAACACATACTTTAACCTCACTAACTATAACACATACTGTAGACTCTAATTATAAAAACATTCAGTAGCCTCTCTAATTACAACACATACAGTAGCCTCTCTAATTACAACACATACAGTAGCCTCTCTTATTACAACATATACAATAGCCTCACTAATTACAACACATACAGTAGCCTCTAATTACGACACATACAGTAGGCCTCTCATTACAACACATACAGTAGCCTCTAATTACAACACCAACAGTAGGCCTCTCATTACGACACATACAGTAGGCCTCTCATTACAACACATTTAGTAGGCTCGCTAATTACAACACATACATTAACCTCTAACTATAACACGTAAAGTAGCCTCTAATTACAACACATACAGTAGCCTCGCTAATTACAACATATACAGTAGCCTCTAATTACGACACATTCAGTAGCCTCTCTAATTACAACACATACAGTAGCCTCTCTAATTACAACCCATACAGTAGCCTCTCTTATTACAACACATACAATAGCCTCTCTAATTATAACACATACAGTAGCCTCTCTAATTACAACACATACAGTAGCCTATAATTACAACACATACAGTAGCCTCTGTAATTACAACCCATTCAGTAGCCTCTCTAATTACAGCACATACAGTAGCCTCTCTAATTACAAAACATACAGTAGCCTCTCTAATTATAACACAGAGTAGCCTCTAATTACAACACATACAGTAGCCTCTCTAATTACAACACATTCAGTAGCTTCTCTAATTATAACACATACAGTAGCTTCTCTAATTACAACACATACAGTTGCCTCTCTAATTACAACACATTCAGTAGCCTATCTAATTACAACACATACAGTAGACTCTCTAATTATAACACAGAGTAGCCTCTAATTACAACACATACAGTAGCCTCTAATTACAACACCAACAGTAGGCCTCTCATTACGACACATACAGTAGGCCTCTAATTACAACACATACAGTAGCCTCTAATTACAACACATACAGTCACCTATAATTACAACACATACAGTAGCCTCTAATTACAACACATACAGTATCCTATAATTACAACAAATACAGTAGCCTCTCTAATTACAACACATTTAGTAGCCTCTCTAATTACAGCACATACATTAACCTCACTAACTATAACACATACAGTAGCCTTTAATTACAACACATACAGTACCCTCGCTAATTACAACACATACAGTAGGCTCTCTAATTACAACACAAACAGTAACCTCTCTAATTACAACACATACCGTAGCCTCTCTAATTATAACACAGATTAGCCTCTAATTACAACACATACAGTAGCCTCGTTAATTACACACATACAGTAGCCTCTCTAATTACAACACAAACAGTAACCTCTCTAATTACAACACATACAGTAGCCTCTCTAATTACAACACATACAGTGTCCTCTCTAATCATAACACATACAGTAGCCACTCTAATTACAACACATACAGTAGCCACTCTAATTACAACACATACCGTAGCCTCTAATTATAACACATACAGCAGGCATCTCATTACAACACATACAGTAGACTCTCTAATTATAAAACATACAGTAGCCTCTCTATTTACAACCCATTCAGTAGCCTCTATAATTACAACACATACAGTAGCCTATCTAATTACAACACATTTAGTAGCCTCTTTAATAACAACACATACAGTAGCCTCTGAAATTACAACACATACAGTAGCCTCTCTAATTACAACACATACAGTAGCCTCTCTAATTACAACACATACAGTAGCCTCTCTAATTACAACACATTTAGCAGCCTCTAATAACAACACATACATTAACCTCACTAACTATAACACATACAGTAGCCTCTAATTACAACACATACAGTAGCCTCTCTAATTACAACACACACAGTATCCTCTCTAATTACAACACATACAGTAGCCTCTCTAATTACAACACATACTGTAGCCTCTAATTACAACACATACAGCAGCCTCTGTAATTAAAACACATTCAGTAGCCTCTCTAATTACAACACATACAGTAGCCTCTCTAATTATAACACAGAGTAGCCTCTAAGTACAACACATACAGTAATCTCACTAACTATAACACATACAGTAGCCTCTAATTACAACACATACAGTAGCCTCGCTAATTACAACACATACAGTAGCCTCTAATTACGACACATACAGTAGGCCTCTCATTACAACACATACAGTAGCCTCTAATTACAACACCAACAGTAGGCCTCTCATTACGACACATACAGTAGGCCTCTCATTACAACACATTTAGTAGGCTCGCTAATTACAACACATACATTAACCTCTAACTATAACACGTAAAGTAGCCTCTAATTACAACACATACAGTAGCCTCTAATTACAACACATACAGTCGCCTATAATTACAACACATACAGTAGCCTCTAATTACGACACATACAGTAGGCCTCTCATTACAACACATACAGTAGCCTCTAATTACAACACCAACAGTAGGCCTGTCATTACGACACATACAGTAGGCCTCTCATTACAACACATTTAGTAGGCTCGCTAAATACAACACATACATTAACCTCTAACTATAACACGTAAAGTAGCCTCTAATTACAACACATACAGTAGCCTCTAATTACAACACATACAGTCGCCTATAATTACAACACATACAGTAGCCTCTGTAATTACAAAACATACAGTAGCCTCTCTAATTATAACACATACGGTAGTCTCTCTAATTACAACACATACAGTAGCCTCTCTTATTACAACACATACAGTAGCCTCTCTAATTACAAAACATTCAGTAGCCTCTCTAATTACAACACATATAGTAGCCTCTCTAATTACAACCCATACAGTAGCCTCTCTTATTACAACACATACAGTAGCCTCTCTAATTATAACACATACAGTAGCCTCTCTAATTACAACACATACAGTAGCCTATAATTACAACACATACAGTAGCCTCTGTAATTACAACACATTCAGTAGCCTCTCTAATTACAACAGATACAGTAGCCTCTCTAATTACAACACATACAGTAGCATCTGTAATTACAACACATTCAGTAGCCTCTAATTACAACACATACAGTATCCTATAATTACAACACATACAAAAGCCTCTCTAATTACAACCCATACAGTAGCCTCTCTTATTACAACACATACAGTAGCCTCTGTAATTACAACACATTCAGTATCCTCTCTAATTATAACACAGAGTAGCCTCTAATTACAACACATACAGTAGTCTCTCTAATTACAACACATACAGTAGCCTCTCTAATTACAACCCATACAGTAGCCTCTCTTACTACAACACATACAGTAGCCTCTCTAATTACAACACATTCAGTAGCTTCTCTAATTATAACACATACAGTAGCTTCTCTAATTACAACACATACAGTTGCCTCTCTAATTACAACACATTCAGTAGCCTATCTAATTACAACACATACAGTAGACTCTCTAATTATAACACAGAGTAGCCTCTAATTACAACACATACAGTAGCCTCTAATTACAACACCAACAGTAGGCCTCTCATTACGACACATACAGTAGGCCTCTAATTACAACACATACAGTAGCCTCTAATTACAACACATACAGTCACCTATAATTACAACACATACAGTAGCCTCTAATTACAACACATACAGTATCCTATAATTACAACAAATACAGTAGCCTCTCTAATTACAACACATTTAGTAGCCTCTCTAATTACAGCACATACATTAACCTCACTAACTATAACACATACAGTAGCCTTTAATTACAACACATACAGTACCCTCGCTAATTACAACACATACAGTAGGCTCTCTAATTACAACACAAACAGTAACCTCTCTAATTACAACACATACCGTAGCCTCTCTAATTATAACACAGATTAGCCTCTAATTACAACACATACAGTAGCCTCGTTAATTACACACATACAGTAGCCTCTCTAATTACAACACAAACAGTAACCTCTCTAATTACAACACATACAGTAGCCTCTCTAATTACAACACATACAGTGTCCTCTCTAATCATAACACATACAGTAGCCACTCTAATTACAACACATACCGTAGCCTCTAATTATAACACATACAGCAGGCATCTCATTACAACACATACAGTAGACTCTCTAATTATAAAACATACAGTAGCCTCTCTATTTACAACCCATTCAGTAGCCTCTATAATTACAACACATACAGTAGCCTATCTAATTACAACACATTTAGTAGCCTCTTTAATAACAACACATACAGTAGCCTCTGAAATTACAACACATACAGTAGCCTCTCTAATTACAACACATACAGTAGCCTCTCTAATTACAACACATACAGTAGCCTCTCTAATTACAACACATTTAGCAGCCTCTAATAACAACACATACATTAACCTCACTAACTATAACACATACAGTAGCCTCTAATTACAACACATACAGTAGCCTCTCTAATTACAACACACACAGTATCCTCTCTAATTACAACACATACAGTAGCCTCTCTAATTACAACACATACTGTAGCCTCTAATTACAACACATACAGCAGCCTCTGTAATTAAAACACATTCAGTAGCCTCTCTAATTACAACACATACAGTAGCCTCTCTAATTATAACACAGAGTAGCCTCTAAGTACAACACATACAGTAATCTCACTAACTATAACACATACAGTAGCCTCTAATTACAACACATACAGTAGCCTCGCTAATTACAACACATACAGTAGCCTCTAATTACGACACATACAGTAGGCCTCTCATTACAACACATACAGTAGCCTCTAATTACAACACCAACAGTAGGCCTCTCATTACGACACATACAGTAGGCCTCTCATTACAACACATTTAGTAGGCTCGCTAATTACAACACATACATTAACCTCTAACTATAACACGTAAAGTAGCCTCTAATTACAACACATACAGTAGCCTCTAATTACAACACATACAGTCGCCTATAATTACAACACATACAGTAGCCTCTAATTACGACACATACAGTAGGCCTCTCATTACAACACATACAGTAGCCTCTAATTACAACACCAACAGTAGGCCTGTCATTACGACACATACAGTAGGCCTCTCATTACAACACATTTAGTAGGCTCGCTAAATACAACACATACATTAACCTCTAACTATAACACGTAAAGTAGCCTCAAATTACAACACATACAGTAGCCTCTAATTACAACACATACAGTCGCCTATAATTACAACACATACAGTAGCCTCTGTAATTACAAAACATACAGTAGCCTCTCTAATTATAACACATACGGTAGTCTCTCTAATTACAACACATACAGTAGCCTCTCTTATTACAACACATACAGTAGCCTCTCTAATTACAAAACATTCAGTAGCCTCTCTAATTACAACACATATAGTAGCCTCTCTAATTACAACCCATACAGTAGCCTCTCTTATTACAACACATACAGTAGCCTCTCTAATTATAACACATACAGTAGCCTCTCTAATTACAACACATACAGTAGCCTATAATTACAACACATACAGTAGCCTCTGTAATTACAACACATTCAGTAGCCTCTCTAATTACAACAGATACAGTAGCCTCTCTAATTACAACACATACAGTAGCATCTGTAATTACAACACATTCAGTAGCCTCTAATTACAACACATACAGTATCCTATAATTACAACACATACAAAAGCCTCTCTAATTACAACCCATACAGTAGCCTCTCTTATTACAACACATACAGTAGCCTCTGTAATTACAACACATTCAGTATCCTCTCTAATTATAACACAGAGTAGCCTCTAATTACAACACATACAGTAGTCTCTCTAATTACAACACATACAGTAGCCTCTCTAATTACAACCCATACAGTAGCCTCTCTTACTACAACACATACAGTAGCCTCTCTAATTATAACACATACAGTAGCCTCTCTAATTACAACACATACAGTAGCCTCTCTAAATACAACACATACAGTAGCCTCTAATTACAACACATACAGTATCCTATAATTACAACACATACAGTAGCCTCTCTAATTATAACACAGAGTAGCCTCTAAGTACAACAAATACAGCAGCCTCTCTAATTACAACACATTTAGAAGTCTCTCTAATTACAGCACATACATTAACCTCTCTAATTACAACCCATACAGTAGCCTCTCTTATTACAACACATACAGTAGCCTCTCTAATTATAACACATACAGTAGCCTCTCTAATTACAACACATACAGTAGCCTATAATTACAACACATACAGTAGCCTCTGTAATTACAACACATTCAGTATCCTCTCTAATTATAACACAGAGTAGCCTCTAATTACAACAAATACAGTAGCCTCTCTAATTACAACACATACAAAAGCCTCTCTAATTACAACCCATACAGTAGCCTCTCTTATTACAACACATACAGTAGCCTCTGTAATTACAACACATTCAGTATCCTCTCTAATTACAACACATTTAGTAGTCTCTCTAATTACAGCACATACATTAACCTCACTAACTATAACACATACAGTAGCCTCTAATTACAACACATACAGTAGCCTCGCTAATTACAACACATACAGTAGGCTCTAATTACAGCACATACAGTAGCCTCTAATTACAACACATACAGTAGCCTCTCTTATTACAACACATACAGTAGCCTCTCTAATTATAACACATACAGTAGCCTCTCTAATTACAACCCATACAGTAGCCTCTCTTATTACAACACATACAGTAGCCTCTCTAATTACAACACATACAGTAGCCTATAATTACAACACATACAGTAGCCTCTGTAATTACAACACATTCAGTAGCCTCTCTAATTACAACACATACAGTAGCCTCTCTAATTATAACACAGAGTAGCCTCTAAGTACAACAAATACAGCAGCCTCTCTAATTACAACACATTTAGAAGTCTCTCTAATTACAGCACATACATTAACCTCTCTAATTACAACCCATACAGTAGCCTCTCTTATTACAACACATACAGTAGCCTCTCTAATTATAACACATACAGTAGCCTCTCTAATTACAACACATACAGTAGCCTATAATTACAACACATACAGTAGCCTCTGTAATTACAACACATTCAGTATCCTCTCTAATTATAACACAGAGTAGCCTCTAATTACAACAAATACAGTAGCCTCTCTAATTACAACACATACAAAAGCCTCTCTAATTACAACCCATACAGTAGCCTCTCTTATTACAACACATACAGTAGCCTCTGTAATTACAACACATTCAGTATCCTCTCTAATTACAACACATTTAGTAGTCTCTCTAATTACAGCACATACATTAACCTCACTAACTATAACACATACAGTAGCCTCTAATTACAACACATACAGTAGCCTCGCTAATTACAACACATACAGTAGGCTCTAATTACAGCACATACAGTAGCCTCTAATTACAACACATACAGTAGCCTCTCTTATTACAACACATACAGTAGCCTCTCTAATTATAACACATACAGTAGCCTCTCTAATTACAACCCATACAGTAGCCTCTCTTATTACAACACATACAGTAGCCTCTCTAATTACAACACATACAGTAGCCTATAATTACAACACATACAGTAGCCTCTGTAATTACAACACATTCAGTAGCCTCTCTAATTACAACACATACAGTAGCCTCTCTAATTACAACACATACAGTAGCCTTCTAATTACAACACATACAGTAGCCTCTCTAATTACAACACATACAGTAGCCTCTAATTACAACACATACAGTACCCTCTAATTACATAACACATACAGTATCCTATAATTACAACACATACAGTAGCCTCTCGAATTATAACACAGAGTAGCCTCTAATTACAACAAATACAGTAGCCTCTCTTATTACAATACATACAGTAGCCTCTCTAATTATAACACATACAGTAGCCTCTGTAATTACAACACATTCAGTATCCTCTCTAATTATAACACAGAGTAGCCTCTAATTACAACAAATACAGTAGCCTCTCTAATTACAACACATACAGTAGCCTCTCTAATTATAACCCATACAGTAGCCTCTCTTATTACAACCCATACAGTAGCCTCTCTAATTATAACACATACAGTAGCCTCTCTAATTACAACACATACAGTAGCCTCTCTAATTATAACAAATACAGTAGCCTCTCTTATTACAACACATACAGTAGCCTCTAAGTACAACAAATACAGCAGACTCTCTAATTACAACACATTTAGTAGCCTCTCTAATTACAGCACATACATTAACCTCACTAACTATAACACATACAGTAGCCTCTAATTACAACACATACAGTAGCCTCGCTAATTACAACACATACAGTAGGCTCTAATTACAGCACATACAGTAGCCTCTCTAATTACAACCCATACAGTAGCCTCTCTAATTATAACACATACAGTAGCCTCTCTTATTACAACACATACAGTAGCCTCTCTAATTATAACACATACAGTAGCCTCTCTAATTACAACACATACAGTAGCCTATAATTATAACACATACAGTAGCCTCTAATTACAACACATACAGTAACCTATCTAATTACAACACATACAGTAGCCTCTGTAATTACAACACATTCAGTATCCTCTCTAATTATAACACAGAGTAGCCTCTAACTACAACAAATACAGTAGCCTCTCTAGTTACAACACATACAGTAGCCTCTCTAATTACAACCCATACAGTAGCCTATAATTACAACACATTCAGTATCCTCTCTAATTATAACACAGAGTAGCCTCTAATTACAACAAATACAGTAGCCTCTCTAATTACAACACATACAGTAGCCCCTCTAATTACAACACATACAGTAGCATCTGTAATTACAACACATTCAGTAGCCTCTAATTACAACACATACAGTACCCTCTCTAAATACAACCCATACAGTAGCCTCTCTTATTACAGCACATACAATAGCCTCTGTAATTACAACACATTCAGTATCCTCTCTAATTATAACACAGAGTAGCCTCTAATTACAACAAATACAGTAGCCTCTCTAATTACAACACATACAGTAGCCTCTCTTATTACAACACATACAGTAGCCTTCTAATTACAACACATAGAGTAGCATCTGTAATTACAACACATTCAGTAGCCTCTAATTACAACACATACAGTAACCTATCTAATTACAACACATACAGTAGCCTCTGTAATTACAACACATTCAGGATCCTCTCTAATTATAACACAGAGTAGCCTCTAATTACAACAAATACAGTAGCCTCTCTAATTACAACACATACAGTAGCCTCTCTAATTACAACCCATACAGTAGCCTCTCTTATTACAACACATACAGTAGCCTCTCTAATTATAACACATACAGTAGCCTATAATTACAACACATACAGTAGCCTCTGTAATTACAACACATTCAGTATCATCTCTAATTATAACACAGAGTAGCCTCTAATTACAACAAATACAGTAGCCTCTCTTATTACAACACATACAGTAGCCTTTCTAATTACAACCCATTCAGTAGCCTCTCTTATTACAACACATACAGTAGCCTCTCTAATTATAACACATACAGTAGCCTCTCTAATTACAACACATACAGTAGCCTCTCTAATTATAACGCATACAGTAGCCTCTCTTATTACAACACATACAGTAGCCTCTAATTATAACACATACAGTAGCCTCTCTAATTACAACACATACAGTAGCCTCTAATTACAATACATACAGTAGCCTCTCTAATTATAACACAGAGTAGCCTCTAAGTACAACAAATACAGCAGCCTCTCTAATTACAACACATTCAGTATCCTCTCTAATTATAACACAGAGTAGCCTCTAATTACAACAAATACAGTAGCCTCTCTAATTACAACACATACAGTAGCCTCTCTAATTACAACCCATACAGTAGCCTATCTTATTACAACACATACAGTAGCCTCTAATTACAACACATACAGTACCCTCTCTAATTACAACCCATACAGTAGCCTCTCTTATTACAGCACATACAGTAGCCTCTGTAATTACAACACATTCAGTATCCTCTCTAATTATAACCCATACAGTAGCCTCTCTTATTACAACACATACAGTAGCCTCTCTAATTATAACACATACAGTAGCCTATAATTACAACACATACAGTAGCCTCTGTAATTACAACACATTCAGTATCCTCTCTAATTATAACACAGAGTAGCCTCTAATTACAACACATACAGTAGTCTCTCTAATTACAACACATACAGTAGCCTCTCTAATTACAACCCATACAGTAGCCTCTCTTACTACAACACATACAGTAGCCTCTCTAATTATAACACATACAGTAGCCTCTCTAATTACAACACATACAGAAGCCTATAATTACAACACATACAGTAGCCTCTGTAATTACAACACACTCAGTAGCCTCTCTAATTACAACACATACAGTAGCCTCTCTAAATACAACACATACAGTAGCCTCTAATTACAACACATACAGTATCCTATAATTACAACACATACAGTAGCCTCTCTAATTATAACACAGAGTAGCCTCTAAGTACAACAAATACAGCAGCCTCTCTAATTACAACACATTTAGTAGTCTCTCTAATTACAGCACATACATTAACCTCACTAACTATAACACATACAGTAGCCTCTAATTACAACACATACAGTAGCCTCGCTAATTACAACACATACAGTAGGCTCTAATTACAGCACATACAGTAGCCTCTCTAATTACAACCCATACAGTAGCCTCTCTTATTACAACACATACAGTAGCCTCTCTAATTATAACACATACAGTAGCCTCTCTAATTACAACACATACAGTAGCCTATAATTACAACACATACAGTAGCCTCTGTAATTACAACACATTCAGTATCCTCTCTAATTATAACACAGAGTAGCCTCTAATTACAACAAATACAGTAGCCTCTCTAATTACAACACATACAGTAGCCTCTCTAATTACAACCCATACAGTAGCCTCTCTTATTACAACACATACAGTAGCCTCTCTAATTACAACACATTTAGTAGCCTCTCTAATTACAGCACATACATTAACCTCACTAACTATAACACATACAGTAGCCTCTCTAATTACAACACATACAGTAGCCTATAATTACAACACATACAGTAGCCTCTGTAATTACAACACATTCAGTATCCTCTCTAATTATAACACAGAGTAGCCTCTAATTACAACAAATACAGTAGCCTCTCTAATTACAACACATACAGTAGCCTCTCTAATTACAACCCATACAGTAGTCTCTCTAATTATAACACAGAGTAGCCTCTAAGTACAACAAATACAGCAGCCTCTCTAATTACAACACATTTAGTAGTCTCTCTAATTACAGCACATACATTAACCTCACTAACTATAACACATACAGTAGCCTCTAATTACAACACATACAGGTGCCTCGCTAATTACAACACATACAGTAGGCTCTAATTACAGCACATACAGTAGCCTATCTAATTACAACACATACAGTAGGCTCTAATTACAACACATACAGTAGCCTCTCTAATTACAACCCATACAGTAGCCTCTCTTATTACAACACATACAGTAGCCTCTCTAATTATAACACATACAGTAGCCTCTCTAATTACAACACATACAGTAGCCTATAATTACAACACATACAGTAGCCTCTGTAATTACAACACATTCAGTATCCTCTCTAATTATAACACAGAGTAGCCTCTAATTACAACAAATACAGTAGCCTCTCTAATTACAACACATACAAAAGCCTCTCTAATTACAACCCATACAGTAGCCTCTCTTATTACAACACATACAGTAGCCTCTGTAATTACAACACATTCAGTATCCTCTCTAATTACAACACATTTAGTAGTCTCTCTAATTACAGCACATACATTAACCTCACTAACTATAACACATACAGTAGCCTCTAATTACAACACATACAGTAGCCTCGCTAATTACAACACATACAGTAGGCTCTAATTACAGCACATACAGTAGCCTCTAATTACAACCCATACAGTAGCCTCTCTTATTACAACACATACAGAAGCCTCTCTAATTATAACACATACAGTAGCCTCTATAATTACAACCCATACAGTAGCCTCTCTTATTACAACACATACAGTAGCCTCTCTAATTACAACACATACAGTAGCCTATAATTACAACACATACAGTAGCCTCTGTAATTACAACACATTCAGTAGCCTCTCTAATTACAACACATACAGTAGCCTCTCTAATTAAAACACATACAGTAGCCTCTCTAATTACAACACATACAGTAGCCTCTCTAATTACAACACATACAGTAGCCTCTCTAATTACAACACATACAGTAGCCTATAATTACAACACATACAGTAGCCTCTCTAATTACAACACATACAGTAGCCTTCTAATTACAACACATACAGTAGCCTCTCTAATTAAAACACATACAGTAGCCTTCTAATTACAACACATACAGTAGCCTCTCTAATTATAACACAGAGTAGCCTCTAATTACAACAAATACAGTAGCCTCTCTTATTACAATACATACAGTAGCCTCTCTAATTATAACCCATACAGTAGCCTCTGTAATTACAACACATTCAGTATCCTCTCTAATTATAACACAGAGTAGCCTCTAATTACAACAAATACAGTAGCCTCTCTAATTACAACACATACAGTAGCCTCTCTAATTATAACACATACAGTAGCCTCTGTAATTACAACACATTCAGTATCCTCTCTAATTATAACACAGAGTAGCCTCTAATTACAACAAATACAGTAGCCTCTCT
Organism: Oncorhynchus clarkii lewisi; assembly: GCF_045791955.1. NCBI lineage: Eukaryota > Metazoa > Chordata > Actinopteri > Salmoniformes > Salmonidae > Oncorhynchus > Oncorhynchus clarkii. The sequence goes on along the minus strand of NC_092156.1, from coordinate 46,938,502 downwards.
AATTACAACACATACAGTAGCCTCTCTAATTACAACCCATACAGTAGCCTCTCTTATTACAACACATACAGTAGCCTCTAATTACAACACATACAGTACCCTCTCTAATTACAACCCATACAGTAGCCTCTCTTATTACAGCACATACAGTAGCCTCTGTAATTACAACACATTCAGTATCCTCTCTAATTACAACACATACAGTAGCCTCTCTAATTACAACACATACAGTAGCCTCTCTAATTACAACCCATACAGTAGCCTCTCTTATTACAACACATACAGTAGCCTCTCTAATTATAACACATACAGTAGCCTATAATTACAACACATACAGTAGCCTCTGTAATTACAACACATTCAGTATCCTCTCTAATTATAACACAGAGTAGCCTCTAATTACAACACATACAGTAGTCTCTCTAATTACAACACATACAGTAGCCTCTCTAATTACAACCCATACAGTAGCCACTCTTACTACAACACATACAGTAGCCTCTCTAATTACAACACACTCAGTAGCCTCTCTAATTACAACACATACAGTAGCCTCTGTAATTACAACACATTCAGTATCCTCTCTAATTATAACACAGAGTAGCCTCTAATTACAACACATACAGTAGTCTCTCTAATTACAACACATACAGTAGCCTCTCTAATTACAACCCATACAGTAGCCACTCTTACTACAACACATACAGTAGCCTCTCTAATTACAACACATAGAGTAGCATCTGTAATTACAACACATTCAGTAGCCTCTAATTACAACACATACAGTAACCTATCTAATTACAACACATACAGTAGCCTCTGTAATTACAACACATTCAGGATCCTCTCTAATTACAACACATACAGTAGCCTCTCTAATTACAACCCATACAGTAGCCTCTCTTATTACAACACATACAGTAGCCTCTCTAATTACAACACATACAGTAGCCTCTAATTACAACACATACAGTACCCTCTAATTACATAACACATACAGTATCCTATAATTACAACACATACAGTAGCCTCTCTAATTATAACACAGAGTAGCCTCTAATTACAACAAATACAGTAGCCTCTCTTATTACAATACATACAGTAGCCTCTCTAATTATAACACATACAGTAGCCTCTGTAATTACAACACATTCAGTATCCTCTCTAATTATAACACAGAGTAGCCTCTAATTACAACAAATACAGTAGCCTCTCTAATTACAACACATACAGTAGCCTCTCTAATTATAACACATACAGTAGCCTCTGTAATTACAACACATTCAGTATCCTCTCTAATTATAACACAGAGTAGCCTCTAATTACAACAAATACAGTAGCCTCTCTAATTACAACACATACAGTAGCCTCTCTAATTACAACACATACAGTAGCCTCTCTAATTATAACCCATACAGTAGCCTCTCTTATTACAACACATACAGTAGCCTCTCTAATTATAACACATACAGTAGCCTCTCTAATTACAACACATACAGTAGCCTCTCTAATTATAACAAATACAGTAGCCTCTCTTATTACAACACATACAGTAGCCTCTAAGTACAAATAAATACAACAGACTCTCTAATTACAACACATTTAGTAGCCTCTCTAATTACAGCACATACATTAACCTCACTAACTATAACACATACAGTAGCCTATAATTACAACACATACAGTAGCCTCGCTAATTACAACACATACAGTAGGCTCTAATTACAGCACATACAGTAGCCTATCTAATTACAACACATACAGTAGCCTCTAATTACAACACATACAGTAGCCTCTCTAAGTACAACCCATACAGTAGCCTATCTTATTACAACACATACAGTAGCCTCTCTAATTATAACACATACAGTAGCCTCTCTAATTACAACACATACAGTAGCCTATAATTACAACACATACAGTAGCCTCTGTAATTACAACACATTCAGTAGCCTCTCTAATTATAACACAGAGTAGCCTCTAATTACAACAAATACAGTAGCCTCTCTAATTACAACACATACAGTAGCCTCTCTAATTACAACCCATACAGTAGCCTCTCTTATTACAACACATACAGTAGCCTCTCTAATTATAACACATACAGTAGCCTCTCTAATTACAACCCATACAGTAGCCTCTCTAATTATAACACATACAGTAGCCTCTCTTATTACAACACATACAGTAGCCTCTCTAATTATAACACATACAGTAGCCTCTCTAATTACAACACATACAGTAGCCTATAATTATAACACATACAGTAGCCTCTAATTACAACACATACAGTAACCTATCTAATTACAACACATACAGTAGCCTCTGTAATTACAACACATTCAGTATCCTCTCTAATTATAACACAGAGTAGCCTCTAATTACAACAAATACAGTAGCCTCTCTAGTTACAACACATACAGTAGCCTCTCTAATTACAACCCATACAGTAGCCTCTCTTATTACAACACATACAGTAGCCTCTCTAATTATAACACATACAGTAGCCTATAATTACAACACATTCAGTATCCTCTCTAATTATAACACAGAGTAGCCTCTAATTACAACAAATACAGTAGCCTCTCTAATTACAACACATACAGTAGCCCCTCTAATTACAACACATACAGTAGCATCTGTAATTACAACACATTCAGTAGCCTCTAATTACAACACATACAGTAACCTATCTAATTACAACACATACAGTAGCCTCTGTAAATACAAAACATTCAGTATCCTCTCTAATTATAACACAGAGTAGCCTCTAAGTACAACAAATACAGCAGTCTCTCTAATTACAACACAGCAGCACATACTCTCTAATTACAACACATTACAACACATACAGTAGCTAATTACAACACATACAGTAGGCTCTAATTACAGCACATACAGTAGCCTCTCTAATTACAACACACAGTACATTTAAGCCTCTGTAATTACAACACTAACTATAACACATACAGTAGCCTCTCTAATTACAACACATACAGTAGCACATCAGTAGCCTCTCTAATTACAACACATACAGTAGGCTCTACATTACAGTATCCTATAATTACAACACATACAGTAGCCTCTCTAATTATAACACAGAGTAGCCTCTAAGTACAACAAATACAGCAGCCTCTCTAATTACAGCACATACATTAACCTCACTAACTATAACACATACAGTAGCCTCTAATTACAACACATACAGTAGCCTATCTAATTACAACACATACAGTAGGCTCTAATTACAGCACATACAGTGGCCTATCTAATTATAACACATACAGTAGCCTATAATTACAACACATACAGTAGCCTCTGTAATTACAACACATCCAGTATCCTCTCTAATTATAACACAGAATAGCCTCTAATTACAACACATACAGTAGCCTCTCTAATTATAACACATACAGTAGCCTCTCTAATTACAACACATACAGTAGCCTATAATTACAACACATACAGTAGCCTCTGTAATTACAACACATTCAGTAGCCTCTCTAATTACAACACATACAGTAGCCTCTCTAATTAAAACACATACAGTAGCCTTCTAATTACAACACATACAGTAGCCTCTCTTATTACAACACATACAGTAGCCTCTAATTACAACACATACAGTAGCCTCTAATTACATAACACATACAGTATCCTATAATTACAACACATACAGTAGCCTCTCTAATTACAACACATACAGTAGCCTCTAATTACAACAAATACAGTAGCCTCTCTTATTACAACACATACAGTAGCCTCTCTAATTATAACACATACAGTAGCCTATAATTACAACACATACAGTAACCTCTGTAATTACAACACATTCAGTATCCTCTCTGATTATAACACAGAGTAGCCTCTAATTACAACAAATACAGTAGCCTCTCTAATTACAACACATACAGTAGCCTCTCTAATTACAACCCATACAGTAGCCTCTCTTATTACAACACATACAGTAACCTCTCTAATTACAACACATACAGTAGCCTCCCTAATTATAACAAATACAGTAGCCTCTCTTATTACAACACATACAGTAGCCTCTAATTACAACAAATACAGTAGCCTCTCTAATTACAACACATACAGTAGCCTCTGTAAATACAACATATTCAGTATCCTCTCTAATTATAACACAGAGTAGCCTCTAAGTACAACAAATACAGCAGTCTCTCTAATTACAACACATTTAGTAGCCTCTCTAATTACAGCACATACATTAACCTCACTAACTATAACACATACAGTAGCCTCTAATTACAACACATACAGTAGCCTCGCTAATTACAACACATACAGTAGGCTCTAATTACAGCACATACAGTAGCCTATCTAATTACAACACATATAGTAGCCTCTAATTACAACACATACAGTAGCCTCTCTAATTACAACACATACAGTAGCCTATAATTACAACACATACAGTAGCCTCTGTAATTACAACACATTCAGTAGCCTCTCCAATTACAACACATACAGTAGCCTTCTAATTACAACACATACAGTATCCTCTCTAATTACAACACATACAGTAGCCTCTAATTACAACACATACAGTAGCCTCTAATTACATAACACATACAGTATCCTATAATTACAACACATACAGTAGCCTCTCTAATTATAACACAGAGTAGCCTCTAAGTACAACAAATACAGCAGCCTCTCTAATTACAACACATTTAGTAGCCTCTCTAATTACAGCACATACATTAACCTCACTAACTATAACACATACAGTAGCCTCTAATTACAACACATACAGTAGCCTCGCTAATTACAACACATACAGTAGGCTCTAATTACAGCACATACAGTGGCCTATCTAATTACAACACATACAGTAGCCTCTAATTACAACACATACAGTAGCCTCTCTAATTACAACCCATACAGTAGCCTCTCTAATTATAACACATACAGTAGCCTCTGTAATTACAACACATTCAGTATCCTCTCTAATTATAACACAGAGTAGCCTCTAATTACAACAAATACAGTAGCCTCTCTATTTACAACACATACAGTAGCCTCTCTAATTACAACCCATACAGTAGCCTCTCTTATTAGAACACATACAGTAGCCTCTCTAATTATAACACATACAGTAGCCTATAATTACAACACATACAGTAGCCTCTGTAATTACAACACATTCAGTATCCTCTCTAATTATAACACAGAGTAGCCTCTAATTACAACAAATACAGTAGCCTCTCTAATTACAACACATACAGTAGCCTCTCTAATTACAACCCATACAGTAGCCTCTCTTATTACAACACATACAGTAGCCTCTCTAATTACAACACATTTAGTAGCCTCTCTAATTACAGCACATACATTAACCTCACTAACTATAACACATACAGTAGCCTCTCTAATTATAACACATACAGTAGCCTCTGTAATTACAACACATTCAGTATCCTCTCTAATTATAACACAGAGTAGCCTCTAATTACAACAAATACAGTAGCCTCTCTAATTACAACACATACAGTAGCCTCTCTAATTACAACCCATACAGTAGCCTCTCTTATTAGAACACATACAGTAGCCTCTCTAATTATAACACATACAGTAGCCTATAATTACAACACATACAGTAGCCTCTGTAATTACAACACATCCAGTATCCTCTCTAATTATAACACAGAGTAGCCTCTAATTACAACAAATACAGTAGCCTCTCTAATTACAACACATTCAGTATCCTCTCTAGTTACAACACATACAGTAGCCTCTCTAGTTACAACACATACAGTAGCCTCTCTAATTACAACCCATACAGTAGCCTCTCTTATTACAACACATACAGTAGCCTCTCTAATTATAACACATACAGTAGCCTCTCTAATTATAACACATACAGTAGCCTCTCTAATTACAACACATACAGTAGCCTATAATTACAAAACATACAGTAGCCTCTGTAATTACAACACATTCAGTAGCCTCTCTAATTACAACACATACAGAAGCCTCTCTAATTACAACACATACAGTAGCCTTCTAATTACAACACATACAGTAGTCTCTCTAATTACAACACATACAGTAGCATCTCTAATTACAACACATACAGTAGCCTTCTAATTACAACACATACAGTAGCCTCTCTAATTACAACACATACAGTAGCCTCTAATTACAACACATACAGTAGCCTCTAATTACATGACACATACAGTATCCTATAATTACAACACATACAGTAGCCTCTCTAATTACAACACATACAGTAGCCTCTAATTACAACAAATACAGTAGCCTCTCTTATTACAACACATACAGTAGCCTCTCTAATTATAACACAGAGTAGCCTCTAATTACAACAAATACAGTAGCCTCTCTAATTACAACACATACAGTAGCCTCTCTAATTACAACCCATACAGTAGCCTCTCTTATTACAACACATACAGTAGCCTCTAATTACAACACATACAGTAGTCTCTCTAATTACAACACATACAGTAGCCTCTCTAATTATAACAAATACAGTAGCCTCTCTTATTACAACACATACAGTAGACTCTAATTACAACACATACAGTAGCCTCGCTAATTACAACACATACAGTAGCCTTCTAATTACAACACATACAGTAGTCTCTCTAATTACAACACATACAGTAGCCTCTAATTACAACACATACAGTATTCTCTAATTACATAACACATACAGTATCCTATAATTACAACACATACAGTAGCCACTCTAATTATAACACAGAGTAGCCTCTAAGTACAACAAATACAGCAGCCTCTCTAATTACAACACATTTAGTAGCCTCTCTAATTACAGCACATACATTAACCTCACTAACTATAACACATACAGTAGCCTCTAATTACAACACATACAGTAGTCTCGCTAATTACAACACATACAGTAGGCTCTAATTATAACACATACAGTAGCCTATCTAATTACAACACATACAGTAGCCTCTAATTACAACACATACAGTAGCCTCTCTAATTACAACCCATACAGTAGCCTCTCTTATTACAACACATACAGTAGCCTCTCTAATTATAACACATACAGTAGCCTCTCTAATTACAACACATACAGTAGCCTATAATTACAACACATACAGTAGCCTCTGTAATTACAACACATTCAGTAGCCTCTCTAATTACAACACATACAATAGCCTCTCTAATTACAAAACATACAGTAGCCTCTAATTACATGACACATACAGTATCCTATAATTACAACACATACAGTAGCCTCTCTAATTACAACACATACAGTAGCCTCTAATTACAACAAATACAGTAGCCTCTCTTATTACAACACATACAGTAGCCTCTCTAATTATAACACAGAGTAGCCTCTAATTACAACAAATACAGTAGCCTCTCTAATTACAACACATACAGTAGCCTCTCTAATTACAACCCATACAGTAGCCTCTCTTATTACAACACATACAGTAGCCTCTAATTACAACACATACAGTAGTCTCTCTAATTACAACACATACAGTAGCCTCTCTAATTATAACAAATACAGTAGCCTCTCTTATTACAACACATACAGTAGACTCTAATTACAACACATACAGTAGCCTCGCTAATTACAACACATACAGTAGCCTTCTAATTACAACACATACAGTAGTCTCTCTAATTACAACACATACAGTAGCCTCTAATTACAACACATACAGTATTCTCTAATTACATAACACATACAGTATCCTATAATTACAACACATACAGTAGCCACTCTAATTATAACACAGAGTAGCCTCTAAGTACAACAAATACAGCAGCCTCTCTAATTACAACACATTTAGTAGCCTCTCTAATTACAGCACATACATTAACCTCACTAACTATAACACATACAGTAGCCTCTAATTACAACACATACAGTAGTCTCGCTAATTACAACACATACAGTAGGCTCTAATTATAACACATACAGTAGCCTATCTAATTACAACACATACAGTAGCCTCTAATTACAACACATACAGTAGCCTCTCTAATTACAACCCATACAGTAGCCTCTCTTATTACAACACATACAGTAGCCTCTCTAATTATAACACATACAGTAGCCTCTCTAATTACAACACATACAGTAGCCTATAATTACAACACATACAGTAGCCTCTGTAATTACAACACATTCAGTAGCCTCTCTAATTACAACACATACAATAGCCTCTCTAATTACAAAACATACAGTAGCCTTCTAATTACAACACATACAGTAGCCTCTCTAATTACAACACATACAGTAGCCTCTAATTACATAACACATACAGTATCCTATAATTACAACACATACAGTAGCCTCTCTAATTATAACACATACAGTAGCCTCTGTAATTACAACACATTCAGTATCCTCTCTAATTATAACACAGAGTAGCCTCTAATTACAACAAATACAGTAGCCTCTCTATTTACAACACATACAGTAGCCTCTCTAATTACAACCCATACAGTAGCCTCTCTTATTAGAACACATACAGTAGCCTCTCTAATTATAACACATACAGTAGCCTATAATTACAACACATACAGTAGCCTCTGTAATTACAACACATTCAGTATCCTCTCTAATTATAACACAGAGTAGCCTCTAATTACAACAAATACAGTAGCCTCTCTAATTACAACACATACAGTAGCCTCTCTAATTACAACCCATACAGTAGCCTCTCTTATTACAACACATACAGTAGCCTCTCTAATTACAACACATTTAGTAGCCTCTCTAATTACAGCACATACATTAACCTCACTAACTATAACACATACAGTAGCCTCTAATTACAACACATACAAAAGCCTCTCTAATTACAACCCATACAGTAGCCTCTCTTATTACAACACATACAGTAGCCTCTGTAATTACAACACATTCAGTATCCTCTCTAATTATAACACAGAGTAGCCTCTAATTACAACAAATACAGTAGCCTCTCTAATTACAACACATACAGTAGCCTCTCTAATTACAACCCATACAGTAGCCTCTCTTATTACAACACATACAGTAGCCTCTAATTACAACACATACAGTACCCTCTCTAATTACAACCCATACAGTAGCCTCTCTTATTACAGCACATACAGTAGCCTCTGTAATTACAACACATTCAGTATCCTCTCTAATTATAACACAGAGTAGCCTCTAATTACAACAAATACAGTAGCCTCTCTAATTACAACACATACAGTAGCCTCTCTAATTACAACCCATACAGTAGCCTCTCTTATTACAACACATACAGTAGCCTCTCTAATTATAACACATACAGTAGCCTATAATTACAACACATACAGTAGCCTCTGTAATTACAACACATTCAGTATCCTCTCTAATTATAACACAGAGTAGCCTCTAATTACAACACATACAGTAGTCTCTCTAATTACAACACATACAGTAGCCTCTCTAATTACAACCCATACAGTAGCCACTCTTACTACAACACATACAGTAGCCTCTCTAATTATAACACATACAGTAGCCTCTCTAATTACAACACATACAGAAGCCTATAATTACAACACATACAGTAGCCTCTGTAATTACAACACACTCAGTAGCCTCTCTAATTACAACACATACAGTAGCCTCTCTAAATACAACACATACAGTAGCCTCTAATTACAACACATACAGTATCCTATAATTACAACACATACAGTAGCCTCTCTAATTATAACACAGAGTAGCCTCTAAGTACAACAAATACAGCAGCCTCTCTAATTACAACACATTTAGTAGTCTCTCTAATTACAGCACATACATTAACCTCACTAACTATAACACATACAGTAGCCTCTAATTACAACACATACAGGTGCCTCGCTAATTACAACACATACAGTAGGCTCTAATTACAGCACATGCAGTAGCCTATCTAATTACAACACATACAGTAGGCTCTAATTACAACACATACAGTGGCCTCTCTAATTACAACCCATACAGTAGCCTCTCTTATTACAACACATACAGTAGCCTCTCTAAGTATAACACATACAGTAGCCTCTCTAATTACAACACATACAGTAGCCTCTGTAATTACAACACATTCAGTATCCTCTCTAATTATAACACAGAGTAGCCTCTAATTACAACAAATACAGTAGCCTCTCTAATTACAACACATACAAAAGCCTCTCTAATTACAACCCATACAGTAGCCTCTCTTATTACAACACATACAGTAGCCTCTGTAATTACAACACATTCAGTATCCACTCTAATTACAACACATTTAGTAGTCTCTCTAATTACAGCACATACATTAACCTCACTAACTATAACACATACAGTAGCCTCTAATTACAACACATACAGTAGCCTCGCAAATTACAACACATACAGTAGGCTCTAATTACAGCACATACAGTAGCCTCTAATTACAACCCATACAGTAGCCTCTCTTATTACAACACATACAGAAGCCTCTCTAATTATAACACATACAGTAGCCTCTATAATTACAACCCATACAGTAGCCTCTCTTATTACAACACATACAGTAGCCTCTCTAATTATAACACATACAGTAGCCTCTCTAATTACAACACATACAGTAGCCTATAATTACAACACATACAGTAGCCTCTGTAATTACAACACATTCAGTAGCCTCTCTAATTACAACACATACAGTAGCCTCTCTAATTAAAACACATACAGTAGCCTTCTAATTACAACACATACAGTAGCCTCTCTAATTACAACACATACAGTAGCCTCTAATTACAACACATACAGTAGCCTCTAATTACATAACACATACAGTATCCTATAATTACAACACATACAGTAGCCTCTCTAATTATAACACAGAGTAGCCTCTAATTACAACAAATACAGTAGCCTCTCTTATTACAATACATACAGTAGCCTCTCTAATTATAACCCATACAGTAGCCTCTGTAATTACAACACATTCAGTATCCTCTCTAATTATAACACAGAGTAGCCTCTAATTACAACAAATACAGTAGCCTCTCTAATTACAACACATACAGTAGCCTCTCTAATTATAACACATACAGTAGCCTCTGTAATTACAACACATTCAGTATCCTCTCTAATTATAACACAGAGTAGCCTCTAATTACAACACATACAGTAGCCTCTCTAATTACAACACATACAGTAGCCTCTCTAATTACAACCCATACAGTAGCCTCTCTTATTACAACACATACAGTAGCCTCTAATTACAACACATACAGTACCCTCTCTAATTACAACCCATACAGTAGCCTCTCTTATTACAGCACATACAGTAGCCTCTGTAATTACAACACATTCAGTATCCTCTCTAATTATAACACAGAGTAGCCTCTAATTACAACAAATACAGTAGCCTCTCTAATTACAACACATACAGTAGCCTCTCTAATTACAACCCATAAAGTAGCCTCTCTTATTACAACACATACAGTAGCCTCTCTAATTATAACACATACAGTAGCCTATAATTACAACACATACAGTAGCCTCTGTAATTACAACACATTCAGTATCCTCTCTAATTATAACACAGAGTAGCCTCTAATTACAACACATACAGTAGCCTCTCTAATTACAACCCATACAGTAGCCACTCTTACTACAACACATACAGTAGCCTCTCTAATTATAACACATACAGTAGCCTCTCTAATTACAACACATACAGAAGCCTATAATTACAACACATACAGTAGCCTCTGTAATTACAACACACTCAGTAGCCTCTCTAATTACAACACATACAGTAGCCTCTCTAAATACAACACATACAGTAGCCTCTAATTACAACACATACAGTATCCTATAATTACAACACATACAGTAGCCTCTCTAATTATAACACAGAGTAGCCTCTAAGTACAACAAATACAGCAGCCTCTCTAATTACAACACATTTAGTAGTCTCTCTAATTACAGCACATACATTAACCTCACTAACTATAACACATACAGTAGCCTCTAATTACAACACATACAGGTGCCTCGCTAATTACAACACATACAGTAGGCTCTAATTACAGCACATACAGTAGCCTATCTAATTACAACACATACAGTAGGCTCTAAATACAACACATACAGTAGCCTCTCTAATTACAACCCATACAGTAGCCTCTCTTATTACAACACATACAGTAGCCTCTCTAATTATAACACATACAGTAGCCTCTCTAATTACAATACATACAGTAGCCTATAATTACAACACATACAGTAGCCTCTGTAATTACAACACATTCAGTATCCTCTCTAATTATAACACAGAGTAGCCTCTAATTACAACAAATACAGTAGCCTCTCTAATTACAACACATACAGTAGCCTCTCTAATTACAACCCATAAAGTAGCCTCTCTTATTACAACACATACAGTAGCCTCTCTAATTATAACACATACAGTAGCCTATAATTACAACACATACAGTAGCCTCTGTAATTACAACACATTCAGTATCCTCTCTAATTATAACACAGAGTAGCCTCTAATTACAACACATACAGTAGCCTCTCTAATTACAACCCATACAGTAGCCACTCTTACTACAACACATACAGTAGCCTCTCTAATTATAACACATACAGTAGCCTCTCTAATTACAACACATACAGAAGCCTATAATTACAACACATACAGTAGCCTCTGTAATTACAACACACTCAGTAGCCTCTCTAATTACAACACATACAGTAGCCTCTCTAAATACAACACATACAGTAGCCTCTAATTACAACACATACAGTATCCTATAATTACAACACATACAGTAGCCTCTCTAATTATAACACAGAGTAGCCTCTAAGTACAACAAATACAGCAGCCTCTCTAATTACAACACATTTAGTAGTCTCTCTAATTACAGCACATACATTAACCTCACTAACTATAACACATACAGTAGCCTCTAATTACAACACATACAGGTGCCTCGCTAATTACAACACATACAGTAGGCTCTAATTACAGCACATACAGTAGCCTATCTAATTACAACACATACAGTAGGCTCTAAATACAACACATACAGTAGCCTCTCTAATTACAACCCATACAGTAGCCTCTCTTATTACAACACATACAGTAGCCTCTCTAATTATAACACATACAGTAGCCTCTCTAATTACAATACATACAGTAGCCTATAATTACAACACATACAGTAGCCTCTGTAATTACAACACATTCAGTATCCTCTCTAATTATAACACAGAGTAGCCTCTAATTACAACAAATACAGTAGCCTCTCTAATTACAACACATACAAAAGCCTCTCTAATTACAACCCATACAGTAGCCTCTCTTATTACAACACATACAGTAGCCTCTGTAATTACAACACATTCAGTATCCTCTCTAATTACAACACATTTAGTAGTCTCTCTAATTACAGCACATACATTAACCTCACTAACTATAACACATACAGTAGCCTCTAATTACAACACATACAGTAGCCTCGCTAATTACAACACATACAGTAGGCTCTAATTACAGCACATACAGTAGCCTCTAATTACAACACATACAGTAGCCTCTCTTATTACAACACATACAGTAGCCTCTCTAATTATAACACATACAGTAGCCTCTCTAATTACAACCCATACAGTAGCCTCTCTTATTACAACACATACAGTAGCCTCTCTAATTATAACACATACAGTAGCCTCTCTAATTACAACACATACAGTAGCCTATAATTACAACACATACAGTAGCCTCTGTAATTACAACACATTCAGTAGCCTCTCTAATTACAACACATACAGTAGCCTCTCTAATTACAACACATACAGTAGCCTTCTAATTACAACACATACAGTAGCCTCTCTAATTACAACACATACAGTAGCCTCTAATTACAACACATACAGTACCCTCTAATTACATAACACATACAGTATCCTATAATTACAACACATACAGTAGCCTCTCTAATTATAACACAGAGTAGCCTCTAATTACAACAAATACAGTAGCCTCTCTTATTACAATACATACAGTAGCCTCTCTAATTATAACACATACAGTAGCCTCTGTAATTACAACACATTCAGTATCCTCTCTAATTATAACACAGAGTAGCCTCTAATTACAACAAATACAGTAGCCTCTCTAATTACAACACATACAGTAGCCTCTCTAATTATAACACATACAGTAGCCTCTGTAATTACAACACATTCAGTATCCTCTCTAATTATAACACAGAGTAGCCTCTAATTACAACAAATACAGTAGCCTCTCTAATTACAACACATACAGTAGCCTCTCTAATTATAACCCATACAGTAGCCTCTCTTATTACAACACATACAGTAGCCTCTCTAATTATAACACATACAGTAGCCTCTCTAATTACAACACATACAGTAGCCTCTCTAATTATAACAAATACAGTAGCCTCTCTTATTACAACACATACAGTAGCCTCTAAGTACAAATAAATACAGCAGACTCTCTAATTACAACACATTTAGTAGCCTCTCTAATTACAGCACATACATTAACCTCACTAACTATAACATATACAGTAGCCTATAATTACAACACATACAGTAGCCTCGCTAATTACAACACATACAGTAGGCTCTAATTACAGCACATACAGTAGCCTATCTAATTACAACACATACAGTAGCCTCTAATTACAACACATACAGTAGCCTCTCTAAGTACAACCCATACAGTAGCCTATCTTATTACAACACATACAGTAGCCTCTCTAATTATAACACATACAGTAGCCTCTCTAATTACAACACATACAGTAGCCTATAATTACAACACATACAGTAGCCTCTGTAATTACAACACATTCAGTAGCCTCTCTAATTATAACACAGAGTAGCCTCTAATTACAACAAATACAGTAGCCTCTCTAATTACAACACATACAGTAGCCTCTCTAATTACAACCCATACAGTAGCCTCTCTTATTACAACACATACAGTAGCCTCTCTAATTATAACACATACAGTAGCCTCTCTAATTACAACCCATACAGTAGCCTCTCTAATTATAACACATACAGTAGCCTCTCTTATTACAACACATACAGTAGCCTCTCTAATTATAACACATACAGTAGCCTCTCTAATTACAACACATACAGTAGCCTATAATTATAACACATACAGTAGCCTCTAATTACAACACATACAGTAACCTATCTAATTACAACACATACAGTAGCCTCTGTAATTACAACACATTCAGTATCCTCTCTAATTATAACACAGAGTAGCCTCTAATTACAACAAATACAGTAGCCTCTCTAGTTACAACACATACAGTAGCCTCTCTAATTACAACCCATACAGTAGCCTCTCTAATTATAACACATACAGTAGCCTATAATTACAACACATTCAGTATCCTCTCTAATTATAACACAGAGTAGCCTCTAATTACAACAAATACAGTAGCCTCTCTAATTACAACACATACAGTAGCCCCTCTAATTACAACACATACAGTAGCATCTGTAATTACAACACATTCAGTAGCCTCTAATTACAACACATACAGTAACCTATCTAATTACAACACATACAGTAGCCTCTGTAAATACAAAACATTCAGTATCCTCTCTAATTATAACACAGAGTAGCCTCTAAGTACAACAAATACAGCAGTCTCTCTAATTACAACACATTTAGTAGCCTCTCTAATTACAGCACATACATTAACCTCACTAACTATAACACATACAGTAGCCTCTAATTACAACACATACAGTAGCCTCGCTAATTACAACACATACAGTAGGCTCTAATTACAGCACATACAGTAGCCTCTCTAATTACAACACATACAGTAGCGTATAATTACAACACATACAGTAGCCTCTGTAATTACAACACATTCAGTAGCCTCTCTAATTACAACACATACAGTAGCCTCTCTAATTACAACACATACAGTAGCCTTCTAATTACAACACATACAGTAGCCTCTCTAATTACAACACATACAGTAGCCTCTAATTACAACACATACAGTAGCCTCTAATTACATAACACATACAGTATCCTATAATTACAACACATACAGTAGCCTCTCTAATTATAACACAGAGTAGCCTCTAAGTACAACAAATACAGCAGCCTCTCTAATTACAGCACATACATTAACCTCACTAACTATAACACATACAGTAGCCTCTAATTACAACACATACAGTAGCCTATCTAATTACAACACATACAGTAGGCTCTAATTACAGCACATACAGTGGCCTATCTAATTATAACACATACAGTAGCCTATAATTACAACACATACAGTAGCCTCTGTAATTACAACACATCCAGTATCCTCTCTAATTATAACACAGAGTAGCCTCTAATTACAACAAATACAGTAGCCTCTCTAATTACAACACATACAGTAGCCTCTCTAATTACAACCCATACAGTAGCCTCTCTTATTACAACACATACAGAAGCCTCTCTAATTATAACACATACAGTAGCCTCTATAATTACAACACATACAGTAGCCTCTCTTATTACAACACATACAGTAGCCTCTCTAATTATAACACATACAGTAGCCTCTCTAATTACAACACATACAGTAGCCTATAATTACAACACATACAGTAGCCTCTGTAATTACAACACATTCAGTAGCCTCTCTAATTACAACACATACAGTAGCCTCTCTACTTAAAACATATACAGTAGCCTTCTAATTACAACACATACAGTAGCCTCTCTAATTACAACACATAGAGTAGCCTCTAATTACAACACATACAGTAGCCTCTAATTACATAACACATACAGTATCCTATAATTACAACACATACAGTAGCCTCTCTAATTACAACACATACAGTAGCCTCTAATTACAACAAATACAGTAGCCTCTCTTATTACAACACATACAGTAGCCTCTCTAATTATAACACATACAGTAGCCTATAATTACAACACATACAGTAACCTCTGTAATTACAACACATTCAGTATCCTCTCTGATTATAACACAGAGTAGCCTCTAATTACAACAAATACAGTAGCCTCTCTAATTACAACACATACAGTAGCCTCTCTAATTATAACACATACAGTAGCCTATAATTACAACACATTCAGTATCCTCTCTAATTATAACACAGAGTGGCCTCTAATTACAACAAATACAGTAGCCTCTCTAATTACAACACATACAGAAGCCCCTCTAATTACAACACATACAGTAGCATCTGTAATTACAACACATTCAGTAGCCTCTAATTACAACACATACAGTAACCTATCTAATTACAACACATACAGTAGCCTCTGTAAATACAAAACATTCAGTATCCTCTCTAATTATAACACAGAGTAGCCTCTAAGTACAACAAATACAGCAGTCTCTCTAATTACAACACATTTAGTAGCCTCTCTAATTACAGCACATACATTAACCTCACTAACTATAACACATACAGTAGCCTCTAATTACAACACATACAGTAGCCTCGCTAATTACAACACATACAGTAGGCTCTAATTACAGCACATACAGTAGCCTCTCTAATTACAACACATACAGTAGCGTATAATTACAACACATACAGTAGCCTCTGTAATTACAACACATTCAGTAGCCTCTCTAATTACAACAAATACAGTAGCCTCTCTAATTACAACACATACAGTAGCCTCTCTAATTACAACCCATACAGTAGCCTCTCTTATTACAACACATACAGTAGCCTCTCTAATTATAACACATACAGTAGCATCTCTAATTACAACACATACAGTAGCCTATAATTACAACACATTCAGTAGCCTCTAATTACAGCACATACAGTAGCCTCTAATTACAACAAATACTGTAGCCTCTCTAGTTACAACACATACAGTAGCCTCTCTAATTACAACCCATACAGTAGCCTCTCTTATTACAACACATACAGTAGCCTCTCTAATTATAACACATACAGTAGCCTCTCTAATTACAACACATACAGTATCCTATAATTACAACACATACAGTAGCCTCTCTAATTATAACACAGAGTAGCCTCTAAGTACAACAAATACAGCAGCCTCTCTAATTACAACACATTTAGTAGCCTCTCTAATTACAGCACATACATTAACCTCACTAACTATAACACATACAGTAGCCTCTGTAATTACAACACATTCAGTATCCTCTCTAATTATAACACAGAGTAGCCTCTAATTACAACAAATACAGTAGCCTCTAATTACGACACATACAGTAGGCCTCTCATTACGACACATACAGAAGCCTCTCTAATTACAGCACATACAGTAGTCTCTAATTACAACACATACAGTAGCCTCTAATTACAACACATACAGTAGCCTCTAATTTCAGCATACAGTAGCCTCTAATTACAACACATACAGTAGACCTCTCTAATTACAACACATACAGAAGCCTCTCTAATTACAACACATACAGAAGTCTCTCTAATTACAACACATTTAGTAGCCTCTAATTACAACACATACAGTAGCCTCTAATTACAACACATACAGTAGCCTCTAATTACAACACATACAGTAGCCTCTCTAATTACAACACATACAGTAGATTATAATTACAACACATACAGTAGGCTCTCTAATTATAACACATACAGTAGCCTCTCAAATTATAACAAATACAGTAGCATCTCTAATTACAACACAGAGTAGCCTCTCTAATTATAACACATACAGTAGCCTCTCTAATTATAACACACACTAGCCACTCTAATTACAACACATACAGTAGCCTCTAATTATAACACATACAGTAGCTTCTCTAATTCTAACACAGAGTAGCCTCTCTAATTATAACACAGAGTAGTCTCTCTAATTATAACACATACAGTAGCCTCTAATTACAACACATACAGTAACCTCTAACTATAAAAAATACAGTAGCCTCTAATTACAACACATACAGTAGCCTCTCTAATTATAACACATACAGTAGCCTCTGTAATTACAACATATTCAGTAGCCTCTCTAATTACAACACATACAGTAGCGTCTCTAATTACAACACATTTAGTAGCCTCTTTAATAACAACACGTACATTAACCTCTCTAACTATAACACACACAGTAGCCTCTGAAATTATAACACATTCAGTAGCCTCTCTAATTACAACACATAGAGTAGCCTCTCTAATTATAACACATACAGTAGCCTCTAATTACAACACATACAGTAGCCTCTAATTATAACACATACAGTAGGCATCTCATTACAACACATACAGTAGCCTCTCTAATTATAACACATACAGTAGCCTCTCTAATTATAACACATACAGTAGACCTCTCATTACAACACATACAGTAGTCTCTAATTACAACACATACAGTAGCCTCTAATTACAACACATACAGTAGCCTCTCTAATTACAACACATACAGTGGCATCTCTCTAATTACAACACATACAGTAGGCATCTCTCTAATTACAACACATACAGTAGGCATCTCTCTAATTACAACACATACAGCAGCCTCTAATTACAACACATACTGTAGCCTCTCTAATTACAACACATACAGTAGTTTATAATTACAACACATACAGTAGGATCTCTAATTATAACACATACAGTAGCCTCTCTAATTATAACACATACAGTAGACCTCTCATTACAACACATACAGTAGTCTCTAATTACAACACATACAGTAGCCTCTAATTACAACACATACAGTAGCCTCTCTAATTACAACACATACAGTGGCATCTCTCTAATTACAACACATACAGTAGGCATCTCTCTAATTACAACACATACAGTAGGCATCTCTCTAATTACAACACATACAGCAGCCTCTAATTACAACACATACTGTAGCCTCTCTAATTACAACACATATAGTAGTTTATAATTACAACACATACAGTAGGATCTCTAATTATAACACATTTAGTAGGCTCTCTAATTACAACACATACAGTAACCTCTCTAATTACAACACATGCAGTAACCTCTCTAATTACAACACATACAGTAGCCTCTCTAATTACAAGACATTCAGTAGCCTCTCTAATTACAACACATACAGTAGCCTCTCTAATTACAACACATTTAGTAGGCTCTCTAATTACAACACATACATTAACCTCTAACTATAACACATACAGTAGCCTCTAATTACAACACATACAGTAGCCTCGCTAATTACAACACATACAGTAGGCCTCTCATTACGACACATTTAGTAGGCTCTCTAATTACAACACATACATTAACCTCTAACTATAACACATACAGTAGCCTCTAATTACAACACATACAGTAGCCTCTCTAATTACAACACATTTAGTAGCCTCTTTAAAAACAACACAAACATTAACCTCTCTAACTATAACACACACAGTAGTCTCTGAAATTATAACATATTCAGTAGCCTCTCTAATTACAACACATAGAGTAGCCTCTCTAATTATAACACATACAGTAGCCTCTAATTACAACACATACAGTAACCTGTCTAATTACAACACATACAGTGTCCTCTCTAATTATAACACATACAGTAGCATCTTTAATCATAACAAATACAGTAGCCCCTGTACTTATAACACATTCAGTAGGCTCTCTAATTACAACACATACAGTAGACTCTCTAATTATAACACAGAGTAGCCTCTAATTACAACACATACAGTAGCCTCTCTAATTACAACACATACAGTGTCCTCTCTAATTATAACACATACAGTAGCCTCTCTAATTATAGCACATACAGTAGCATCTCTAATCATAACACATACAGTAGGCATCTCATTACAACACATACAGTAGCCTCTCTAATTATAACACATACAGTAGCCTCTCTAATTATAACACATACAGTAGACCTCTCATTACAACACATACAGTAGCCTCTCTAATTAAAACACATACAGTAGGCATCTCTCTAATTACAACACATACAGTAGGCATCTCTCTAATTACAACACATAAAGAAGCCTCTCTAATTACAACACATACAGTAGCCTCTAATTACAACACATACAGTAGCCTCTAATTACAACACATACCGCAGCCTCTAATTACAACACATACTGTAGCCTCTCTAATTACAACACATACAGTAGTTTATAATTACAACACATACAGTAGCCTCTCTAATTATAACACATACAGTAGACCTCTCATTACAACACATATAGTAGCCTCTCTAATTACAACACATACAGTAGCCTCTAATTACAACACATACAGTAGCCTCTCTAATTAAAACACATACAGTAGGCATCTCTCTAATTACAACATATACAGTACGCATCTCTCTAATTACAACACATACAGTAGGCATCTCTCTAATTACAACACATACAGAAGCCTCTCTAATTACAACACATACAGTAGCCTCTAATTACAACACATACAGTAGTTTATAATTACAACACATACAGTAGGCTCTCTAATTATAACACTTACAGTTTCCTCTCTAATTACAACACATACAGTAGCCTCTCTAATTACAACACATACAGTAGCCTCGCCAATTACAACACATACAGTAGGCCTCTCATTACGACACATTTAGTAGGCTCTCTAATTACAACACATACATTAACCTCTAACTATAACACATACAGTAGCCTCTAATTACAACACATACAGTAGCCTCTCTAATTAAAACACATTTAGTACCCTCTTTAATAACAACACAAACATTAACCTCTCTAACTATAACACACACAGTAGTCTTTGAAATTATAACACATTCAGTAGCCTCTCTAATTACAACACATAGAGTAGCCTCTCTAATTATAACACATACAGTAGCCTCTAATTACAACACATACAGTAACCTCTCTAATTACAACACATACAGTGTCCTCTCTAATTATAACACATACAGTAGCATCTTTAATCATAACACATACAGTAGCCCGTGTAATTATAACACATTCAGTAGACTCTCTAATTATAACACAGTGTAGCCTCTAATTACAACACATACAGTAGCCTCTCTAATTACAACACATACAGTGTCCTCTCTAATTATAACACATACAGTAGCCTCTCTAATTATAACACATACAGTAGCATCTCTAATCATAACACATACAGTAGCCACTCTAATTACAACACATACAGTAGCCTCTAATTACAACACATACAGTAGCCTCTCTAATTACAACACATTTAGTAGCCTCTTTAATAACAACACGTACATTAACCTCTCTAACTATAACACACACAGTAGCCTCTGAAATTATAACACATTCAGTAGCCTCTCTAATTACAACACAGAGTAGCCTCTAATTATAACACATAGAGTAGCCTCTAATTACAACATATACAGTAGTCTCTAATTATAACACATACAGTAGGCATCTCATTACAACACATACAGTAGCCTCTCTAATTATAACACATACAGTAGCCTCTCTAATTATAACACATACAGTAGACCTCTCATTACAACACATACAATAGCCTCTCTAATTACAACACATACAGTAGTCTCTAATTACAACACATAAAGTAGCCTCTAATTACAACACATACAGTAGGCATCTCTCTAATTACAACACATACAGTAGGCATCTCTCTAATTACAACACATACAGAAGCCTCTCTAATTACAACACATACAGTAGCCTCTAATTACAACACATACAGTAGGCTCTCTAATTATAACACATACAGTTTCCTCTCTAATTACAACACATACAGTAGCCTCTAATTACAACACATACAGTAGCCTCTAATTACAACACATACAGTAGCCTCTGTAATTACAACATATTCAGTAGTCTCTCTAATTACAACACATACAGTAGCCTCTCTAATTACAACACATTTAGTAGCCTCTTTAATAACAACACGTACATTAACCTCTCTAACTATAACACACACAGTAGCCTCTGAAATTATAACACATTCAGTAGCCTCTCTAATTACAACACATAGAGTAGCCTCTCTAATTATAACACATACAGTAGCCTCTAATTACAACACATACAGTAGCCTCTAATTATAACACATACAGTAGGCATCTCATTACAACACATACAGTAGCCTCTCTAATTATAACACATACAGTAGCCTCTCTAATTATAACACATACAGTAGACCTCTCATTACAACACATACAGTAGCCTCTCTAATTACAACACATACAGTAGTCTCTAATTACAACACATACAGTAGCCTCTAATTACAACACATACAGTAGCCTCTCTAATTACAACACATACAGTGGCATCTCTCTAATTACAACACATACAGTAGGCATCTCTCTAATTACAACACATACAGTAGGCATCTCTCTAATTACAACACATACAGCAGCCTCCAATTACAACACATACTGTAGCCTCTCTAATTACAACACATACAGTAGTTTATAATTACAACACATACAGTAGGATCTCTAATTATAACACTTACAGTTTCCTCTCTAATTACAACACATACAGTAGCCTCTCTAATTACAACACATACAGTAACCTCTCTAATTACAACACATGCAGTAACCTCTCTAATTACAACACATACAGTAGCCTCTCTAATTACAAGACATTCAGTAGCCTCTCTAATTACAACACATACAGTAGCCTCTCTAATTACAACACATTTAGTAGGCTCTCTAATTACAACACATACATTAACCTCTAACTATAACACATACAGTAGCCTCTAATTACAACACATACAGTAGCCTCGCTAATTACAACACATACAGTAGGCCTCTCATTACGACACATTTAGTAGCCTCTTTAAAAACAACACAAACATTAACCTCTCTAACTATAACACACACAGTAGTCTCTGAAATTATAACACATTCAGTAACCTGTCTAATTACAACACATACAGTGTCCTCTCTAATTATAACACATACAGTAGCATCTCTAATCATAACACATACAGTAGGCATCTCATTACAACACATACAGTAGCCTCTCTAATTATAACACATACAGTAGCCTCTCTAATTATAACACATACAGTAGACCTCTCATTACAACACATACAGTAGCCTCTCTAATTAAAACACATACAGTAGGCATCTCTCTAATTACAACACATACAGTAGGCATCTCTCTAATTACAACACATACAGAAGCCTCTCTAATTACAACACATACAGTAGCCTCTAATTACAACACATACAGTAGCCTCTAATTACAACACATACCGCAGCCTCTAATTACAACACATACTGTAGCCTCTCTAATTACAACACATACAGTAGTTTATAATTACAACACATACAGTAGGCTCTCTAATTATAACACTTACAGTTTCCTCTCTAATTACAACACATACAGTAGCCTCTCTAATTACAAGACATTCAGTAGCCTCTCTAATTACAACACATACAGCAGCCTCTAATTACAACACATACTGTAGCCTCTCTAATTACAACACATACAGTAGTTTATAATTACAACACATACAGTAGGATCTCTAATTATAACACTTACAGTTTCCTCTCTAATTACAACACATACAGTAGCCTCTCTAATTACAACACATACAGTAACCTCTCTAATTACAACACATGCAGTAACCTCTCTAATTACAACACATACAGTAGCCTCTCTAATTACAAGACATTCAGTAGCCTCTCTAATTACAACACATACAGTAGCCTCTCTAATTACAACACATTTAGTAGGCTCTCTAATTACAACACATACATTAACCTCTATATAACACATACAGTAGCCTCTATAACACATACAGTAGCCTCTAATTACAACACATACAGTAGCCTCGCTAATTACAACACATACAGTAGGCCTCTCATTACGACACATTTAGTAGCCTCTTTAAAAACAACACAAACATTAACCTCTCTAACTATAACACACACAGTAGTCTCTGAAATTATAACACATTCAGTAACCTGTCTAATTACAACACATACAGTGTCCTCTCTAATTATAACACATACAGTAGCATCTCTAATCATAACACATACAGTAGGCATCTCATTACAACACATACAGTAGCCTCTCTAATTATAACACATACAGTAGCCTCTCTAATTATAACACATACAGTAGACCTCTCATTACAACACATACAGTAGCCTCTCTAATTAAAACACATACAGTAGGCATCTCTCTAATTACAACACATACAGTAGGCATCTCTCTAATTACAACACATACAGAAGCCTCTCTAATTACAACACATACAGTAGCCTCTAATTACAACACATACAGTAGCCTCTAATTACAACACATACCGCAGCCTCTAATTACAACACATACTGTAGCCTCTCTAATTACAACACATACAGTAGTTTATAATTACAACACATACAGTAGGCTCTCTAATTATAACACTTACAGTTTCCTCTCTAATTACAACACATACAGTAGCCTCTCTAATTACAAGACATTCAGTAGCCTCTCTAATTACAACACATACAGTAGCCTCTCTAATTACAACACATTTAGTAGGCTCTCTAATTACAACACATACATTAACCTCTAACTATAACACATACAGTAGCCTCTAATTACAACACATACAGTAGCCTCGCCAATTACAACACATACAGTAGGCCTCTCATTACGACACATTTAGTAGGCTCTCTAATTACAACACATACATTAACCTCTAACTATAACACATACAGTAGCCTCTAATTACAACACATACAGTAGCCTCTCTAATTACAACACATTTAGTACCCTCTTTAATAACAACACAAACATTAACCTCTCTAACTATAACACACACAGTAGTCTCTGAAATTATAACACATTCAGTAGCCTCTCTAATTACAACACATAGAGTAGCCTCTCTAATTATAACACATACAGTAGCCTCTAATTACAACACATACAGTAACCTCTCTAATTACAACACATACAGTGTCCTCTCTAATTATAACACATACAGTAGCATCTTTAATCATAACACATACAGTAGCCCGTGTAATTATAACACATTCAGTAGACTCTCTAATTATATCACAGTGTAGCCTCTAATTACAACACATACAGTAGCCTCTCTAATTACAACACATACAGTGTCCTCTCTAATTATAACACATACAGTAGCCTCTCTAATTATAACACATACAGTAGCATCTCTAATCATAACACATACAGTAGCCACTCTAATTACAACACATACAGTAGCCTCTAATTACAACACATACAGTAGCCTCTCTAATTACAACACATTTAGTAGCCTCTTTAATAACAACACGTACATTAACCTCTCTAACTATAACACACACAGTAGCCTCTGAAATTATAACACATTCAGTAGCCTCTCTAATTACAACACAGAGTAGCCTCTAATTATAACGCATAGAGTAGCCTCTAATTACAACATATACAGTAGCCTCTAATTATAACACATACAGTAGGCATCTCATTACAACACATACAGTAGCCTCTCTAATTATAACACATACAGTAGCCTCTCTAATTATAACACATACAGTAGACCTCTCATTACAACACATACAATAGCCTCTCTAATTACAACACATACAGTAGTCTCTAATTACAACACATAAAGTAGCCTCTAATTACAACACATACAGTAGGCATCTCTCTAATTACAACACATACAGTAGGCATCTCTCTAATTACAACACATACAGAAGCCTCTCTAATTACAACACATACAGTAGCCTCTAATTACAACACATACAGTAGGCTCTCTAATTATAACACATACAGTTTCCTCTCTAATTACAACACATACAGTAGCCTCTAATTACAACACATACAGTAGCCTCTAATTACAACACATACAGTAGCCTCTGTAACTACAACATATTCAGTAGTCTCTCTAATTACAACACATACAGTAGCCTCTCTAATTACAACACATTTAGTAGCCTCTTTAATAACAACACGTACATTAACCTCTCTAACTATAACACACACAGTAGCCTCTGAAATTATAACACATTCAGTAGCCTCTCTAATTACAACACAGAGTAGCCTCTAATTATAACACATAGAGTAGCCTCTAATTACAACATATACAGTAGCCTCTAATTATAACACATACAGTAGGCATCTCATTACAACACATACAGTAGCCTCTCTAATTATAACACATACAGTAGCCTCTCTAATTATAACACATACAGTAGACCTCTCATTACAACACATACAATAGCCTCTCTAATTACAACACATAAAGTAGCCTCTAATTACAACACATACAGTAGGCATCTCTCTAATTACAACACATACAGAAGCCTCTCTAATTACAACACATACAGTAGCCTCTAATTACAACACATACAGTAGGCTCTCTAATTATAACACATACAGTTTCCTCTCTAATTACAACACATACAGTAGCCTCTAATTACAACACATACAGTAGCCTCTGTAATTACAACATATTCAGTAGCCTCTCTAATTACAACACATACAGTAGCCTCTCTAATTACAACACATTTAGTAGCCTCTTTAATAACAACACGTACATTAACCTCTCTAACTATAACACACACAGTAGCCTCTGAAATGATAACACATTCAGTAGCCTCTCTAATTACAACACATACAGTAGTTTATAATTACAACACATACAGTAGACCTCTCATTACAACACATACAGTAGCCTCTCTAATTACAACACATACAGTAGGCTCTAATTACAACACATAAAGTAGCCTCTAATTACAACACATACAGTAGCCTCTCTAATACAACACATACAGTAGGCATCTCTCTAATTACAACACATACAGTAGGCATCTCTCTAATTACAACACATACAGAAGCCTCTCTAATTACAACACATACAGTAGCCTCTAATTACAACACATACAGTAGCCTCTAATTACAACACATACAGTAGCCTCTAATTACAACACATACAGTAGCCTCTAATTACAACATATACTGTAGCCTCTCTAATTACAACACATACAGTAGTTTATAATTACAACAAATACAGTAGGCTCTCTAATTATAACACATACAGTTTCCTCTCTAATTACAACACATACAGTAGCCTCTCTAATTACAACACATACAGTAACCTCTCTAATTACAACACATGCAGTAACCACTCTAATTACAACACATACAGTAGCCTATCTAATTACAAGACATTCAGTAGCCTCTCTAATTACAACACATACAGTAGCCTCTCTAATTACAACACATTTAGTAGGCTCTCTAATTACAACACATACAGTAGGCATCTCTCTAATTACAACACATACAGTAGGCATCTCTCTAATTACAACACATACAGAAGTCTCTCTAATTACAACACACACAGTAGCCTCTAATTACAACACATACAGTAGCCTCTAATTACAACATATACAGTAGCCTCTAATTACAACACATACTGTAGCCTCTCTAATTACAACACATACAGTAGTTTATAATTACAACACATACAGTATGCTCTCTAATTATAACACATACAGTTTCCTCTCTAATTACAACACATACAGTAGCCTCTCTAATTACAACACATACAGTAACCTCTCCAATTACAACACATGCAGTAACCTCTCTAATTACAACACATACAGTAGCCTCTCTAATTACAACACATACAGTAACCTCTCCAATTACAACACATGCAGTAGCCTCTCTAATTCTAACACAGAGTAGCCTCTCTAATTATAACACAGAGTAGTCTCTCTAATTATAACACATACAGTAGCCTCTAATTACAACACATACAGTAACCTCTAACTATAAAAAATACAGTAGCCTCTAATTACAACACATACAGTAGCCTCTCTAATTATAACACATACAGTAGCCTCTGTAATTACAACATATTCAGTAGCCTCTCTAATTACAACACATACAGTAGCGTCTCTAATTATAACACATACAGTAGCCTCTCTAATTATAACACATACAGTAGACCTCTCATTACAACACATACAGTAGCCTCTCTAATTAAAACACATACAGTAGGCATCTCTCTAATTACAACACATACAGTAGGCATCTCTCTAATTACAACACATACAGAAGCCTCTCTAATTACAACACATACAGTAGCCTCTAATTACAACACATACAGTAGCCTCTAATTACAACACATACCGCAGCCTCTAATTACAACACATACTGTAGCCTCTCTAATTACAACACATACAGTAGTTTATAATTACAACACATACAGTAGGCTCTCTAATTATAACACTTACAGTTTCCTCTCTAATTACAACACATACAGTAGCCTCTCTAATTACAAGACATTCAGTAGCCTCTCTAATTACAACACATACAGTAGCCTCTCTAATTACAACACATTTAGTAGGCTCTCTAATTACAACACATACATTAACCTCTAACTATAACACATACAGTAGCCTCTAATTACAACACATACAGTAGCCTCGCCAATTACAACACATACAGTAGGCCTCTCATTACGACACATTTAGTAGGCTCTCTAATTACAACACATACATTAACCTCTAACTATAACACATACAGTAGCCTCTAATTACAACACATACAGTAGCCTCTCTAATTACAACACATTTAGTACCCTCTTTAATAACAACACAAACATTAACCTCTCTAACTATAACACACACAGTAGTCTCTGAAATTATAACACATTCAATAGCCTCTCTAATTACAACACATAGAGTAGCCTCTCTAATTATAACACATACAGTAGCCTCTAATTACAACACATACAGTAACCTCTCTAATTACAACACATACAGTGTCCTCTCTAATTATAACACATACAGTAGCATCTTTAATCATAACACATACAGTAGCCCGTGTAATTATAACACATTCAGTAGACTCTCTAATTATATCACAGTGTAGCCTCTAATTACAACACATACAGTAGCCTCTCTAATTACAACACATACAGTGTCCTCTCTAATTATAACACATACAGTAGCCTCTCTAATTATAACACATACAGTAGCATCTCTAATCATAACACATACAGTAGCCACTCTAATTACAACACATACAGTAGCCTCTAATTACAACACATACAGTAGCCTCTCTAATTACAACACATTTAGTAGCCTCTTTAATAACAACACGTACATTAACCTCTCTAACTATAACACACACAGTAGCCTCTGAAATTATAACACATTCAGTAGCCTCTCTAATTACAACACAGAGTAGCCTCTAATTATAACACATAGAGTAGCCTCTAATTACAACATATACAGTAGCCTCTAATTATAACACATACAGTAGGCATCTCATTACAACACATACAGTAGCCTCTCTAATTATAACACATACAGTAGCCTCTCTAATTATAACACATACAGTAGACCTCTCATTACAACACATACAATAGCCTCTCTAATTACAACACATACAGTAGTCTCTAATTACAACACATAAAGTAGCCTCTAATTACAACACATACAGTAGGCATCTCTCTAATTACAACACATACAGTAGGCATCTCTCTAATTACAACACATACAGAAGCCTCTCTAATTACAACACATACAGTAGCCTCTAATTACAACACATACAGTAGGCTCTCTAATTATAACACATACAGTTTCCTCTCTAATTACAACACATACAGTAGCCTCTAATTACAACACATACAGTAGCCTCTAATTACAACACATACAGTAGCCTCTGTAATTACAACATATTCAGTAGTCTCTCTAATTACAACACATACAGTAGCCTCTCTAATTACAACACATTTAGTAGCCTCTTTAATAACAACACGTACATTAACCTCTCTAACTATAACACACACAGTAGCCTCTGAAATTATAACACATTCAGTAGCCTCTCTAATTACAACACAGAGTAGCCTCTAATTATAACACATAGAGTAGCCTCTAATTACAACATATACAGTAGCCTCTAATTATAACACATACAGTAGGCATCTCATTACAACACATACAGTAGCCTCTCTAATTATAACACATACAGTAGCCTCTCTAATTATAACACATACAGTAGACCTCTCATTACAACACATACAATAGCCTCTCTAATTACAACACATACAGTAGTCTCTAATTACAACACATAAAGTAGCCTCTAATTACAACACATACAGTAGGCATCTCTCTAATTACAACACATACAGAAGCCTCTCTAATTACAACACATACAGTAGCCTCTAATTACAACACATACAGTAGGCTCTCTAATTATAACACATACAGTTTCCTCTCTAATTACAACACATACAGTAGCCTCTAATTACAACACATACAGTAGCCTCTGTAATTACAACATATTCAGTAGCCTCTCTAATTACAACACATACAGTAGCCTCTCTAATTACAACACATTTAGTAGCCTCTTTAATAACAACACGTACATTAACCTCTCTAACTATAACACACACAGTAGCCTCTGAAATGATAACACATTCAGTAGCCTCTCTAATTACAACACATACAGTAGTTTATAATTACAACACATACAGTAGACCTCTCATTACAACACATACAGTAGCCTCTCTAATTACAACACATACAGTAGGCTCTAATTACAACACATAAAGTAGCCTCTAATTACAACACATACAGTAGCCTCTCTAATACAACACATACAGTAGGCATCTCTCTAATTACAACACATACAGTAGGCATCTCTCTAATTACAACACATACAGAAGCCTCTCTAATTACAACACATACAGTAGCCTCTAATTACAACACATACAGTAGCCTCTAATTACAACACATACAGTAGCCTCTAATTACAACACATACAGTAGCCTCTAATTACAACATATACTGTAGCCTCTCTAATTACAACACATACAGTAGTTTATAATTACAACAAATACAGTAGGCTCTCTAATTATAACACATACAGTTTCCTCTCTAATTACAACACATACAGTAGCCTCTCTAATTACAACACATACAGTAACCTCTCTAATTACAACACATGCAGTAACCACTCTAATTACAACACATACAGTAGCCTATCTAATTACAAGACATTCAGTAGCCTCTCTAATTACAACACATACAGTAGCCTCTCTAATTACAACACATTTAGTAGGCTCTCTAATTACAACACATACAGTAGGCATCTCTCTAATTACAACACATACAGTAGGCATCTCTCTAATTACAACACATACAGAAGTCTCTCTAATTACAACACACACAGTAGCCTCTAATTACAACACATACAGTAGCCTCTAATTACAACATATACAGTAGCCTCTAATTACAACACATACTGTAGCCTCTCTAATTACAACACATACAGTAGTTTATAATTACAACACATACAGTATGCTCTCTAATTATAACACATACAGTTTCCTCTCTAATTACAACACATACAGTAGCCTCTCTAATTACAACACATACAGTAACCTCTCCAATTACAACACATGCAGTAACCTCTCTAATTACAACACATACAGTAGCCTCTCTAATTACAACACATACAGTAACCTCTCCAATTACAACACATGCAGTAGCCTCTCTAATTACAACACATACAGTAGTCTCTGAAATTATAACACATTCAGTAGCCTCTCTAATTACAACACATACAGTAGTTTATAATTACAACACATACAGTAGACCTCTCATTACAACACATACAGTAGCCTCTCTAATTACAACACATACAGTAGGCTCTAATTACAACACATAAAGTAGCCTCTAATTACAACACATACAGTAGCCTCTCTAATACAACACATACAGTAGGCATCTCTCTAATTACAACACATACAGTAGGCATCTCTCTAATTACAACACATACAGAAGCCTCTCTAATTACAACACATACAGTAGCCTCTAATTACAACACATACAGTAGCCTCTAATTACAACACATACAGTAGCCTCTAATTACAACATATACTGTAGCCTCTCTAATTACAACACATACAGTAGTTTATAATTACAACACATACAGTAGGCTCTCTAATTATAACACATACAGTTTCCTCTCTAATTACAACACATACAGTAGCCTCTCTAATTACAACACATACAGTAACCTCTCTAATTACAACACATGCAGTAACCACTCTAATTACAACACATACAGTAGCCTATCTAATTACAAGACATTCAGTAGCCTCTCTAATTACAACACATACAGTAGCCTCTCTAATTACAACACATTTAGTAGGCTCTCTAATTACAACACATACAGTAGGCATCTCTCTAATTACAACACATACAGTAGGCATCTCTCTAATTACAACACATACAGAAGTCTCTCTAATTACAACACACACAGTAGCCTCTAATTACAACACATACAGTAGCCTCTAATTACAACATATACAGTAGCCTCTAATTACAACACATACTGTAGCCTCTCTAATTACAACACATACAGTAGTTTATAATTACAACACATACAGTATGCTCTCTAATTATAACACATACAGTTTCCTCTCTAATTACAACACATACAGTAGCCTCTCTAATTACAACACATACAGTAACCTCTCCAATTACAACACATGCAGTAACCTCTCTAATTACAACACATACAGTAGCCTCTCTAATTACAACACATACAGTAACCTCTCCAATTACAACACATGCAGTAGCCTCTCTAATTCTAACACAGAGTAGCCTCTCTAATTATAACACAGAGTAGTCTCTCTAATTATAACACATACAGTAGCCTCTAATTACAACACATACAGTAACCTCTAACTATAAAAAATACAGTAGCCTCTAATTACAACACATACAGTAGCCTCTCTAATTATAACACATACAGTAGCCTCTGTAATTACAACATATTCAGTAGCCTCACTAATTACAACACATACAGTAGCGTCTCTAATTACAACACATTTAGTAGCCTCTTTAATAACAACATGTACATTAACCTCTCTAACTATAACACACACAGTAGCCTCTGAAATTATAACACATTCAGTAGCCTCTCTAATTACAACACAGAGTAGCCTCTCTAATTATAACACATACAGTAGCCTCTAATTACAACACATACAGTAGCCTCTAATTATAACACATACAGTAGGCATCTCATTACAACACATACAGTAGCCTCTCTAATTATAACACATACAGTAGCCTCTCTAATTATAACACATACAGTAGACCTCTCATTACAACACATACAGTAGTCTCTAATTACAACACATACAGTAGCCTCTAATTACAACACATACAGTAGCCTCTCTAATTACAACACATACAGTGGCATCTCTCTAATTACAACACATACAGTAGGCATCTCTCTAATTACAACACATACAGTAGGCATCTCTCTAATTACAACACATACAGCAGCCTCTAATTACAACACATACTGTAGCCTCTCTAATTACAACACATACAGTAGTTTATAATTACAACACATACAGTAGGATCTCTAATTATAACACATACAGTAGCCTCTCTAATTATAACACATACAGTAGACCTCTTATTACAACACATACAGTAGTCTCTAATTACAACACATACAGTAGCCTCTAATTACAACACATACAGTAGCCTCTCTAATTACAACACATACAGTGGCATCTCTCTAATTACAACACATACAGTAGGCATCTCTCTAATTACAACACATACAGTAGGCATCTCTCTAATTACAACACATACAGCAGCCTCTAATTACAACACATACTGTAGCCTCTCTAATTACAACACATACAGTAGCCTCTCTAATTATAACACATACAGTAACCTCTCTAATTACAACACATAGTGTCCTCTCTAATTATAACACATACAGTAGCATCTTTAATCATAACACATACAGTAGCCCGTGTAATTATAACACATTCAGTAGACTCTCTAATTATAACACAGTGTAGCCTCTAATTACAACACATACAGTAATTAATCATAACACATACAGTAGCCACTCTAATTACAACACATACAGTAGCCTCTAATTACAACACATACAGTAGCCTCTCTAATTACAACACATTTAGTAGCCTCTTTAATAACAACACGTACATTAACCTCTCTAACTATAACACACACAGTAGCCTCTGAAATTATAACACATTCAGTAGCCTCTCTAATTACAACACAGAGTAGCCTCTAATTATAACACATAGAGTAGCCTCTAATTACAACATATACAGTAGTCTCTAATTATAACACATACAGTAGGCATCTCATTACAACACATACAGTAGCCTCTCTAATTATAACACATACAGTACTAATTATAACACATACAGCAGCCTCTCTAATTACAACACATACAGTAGTCTCATACAACACATAAATTAGCCTCTAATTACAACACATACAGTAGCATCTCTCTAATTACAACACATACAGGCATCTCTCTAATTACAACACATACAGAAGCCTCTCTAATTACAACACATACAGTATAATTACAACACATACAGTAGGCTCTCTAATTATAACACATACAGTTTCCTCTCTAATTACAACACATACAGTAGCCTCTAATTACAACACATACAGTAGCCTCTAATACAACACATACAGTAGCCTCTCTAATTAATTACAACACAACACATACAGTACGTACATTAACCTCTCTAATTACAACACATACAGTAGTCTCTAATTACAACACATACAGTAGCCTCTAATTACAACACATACAGTAGCCTCTCTAATTACAACACATAGGCATCTCTCTAATTACAACACATACTAGGCATCTCTTATACAACACATACAGTAGGCATCTCTCTACAACACATACAGTTGTAGCCTCTCTAATTACAACACATACAGCATCTCTCTAATTACAACACATAGTTTATAATTACAACACATACAGTAGGATCTCTAATTATAACACTTACAGTTTCCTCTCTAATTACAACACATACAGTAGCCTCTCTAATTACAACACATACAGTAACCTCTCTAATTACAACACATGCAGTAACCTCTCTAATTACAACACATACAGTAGCCTCTCTAATTACAAGACATTCAGTAGCCTCTCTAATTACAACACATACAGTAGCCTCTCTAATTACAACACATTTAGTAGGCTCTCTAATTACAACACATACATTAACCTCTAACTATAACACATACAGTAGCCTCTAATTACAACACATACAGTAGCCTCGCTAATTACAACACATACAGTAGGCCTCTCATTACGACACATTTAGTAGCCTCTTTAAAAACAACACAAACATTAACCTCTCTAACTATAACACACACAGTAGTCTCTGAAATTATAACACATTCAGTAACCTGTCTAATTACAACACATACAGTGTCCTCTCTAATTATAACACATACAGTAGCATCTCTAATCATAACACATACAGTAGGCATCTCATTACAACACATACAGTAGCCTCTCTAATTATAACACATACAGTAGCCTCTCTAATTATAACACATACAGTAGACCTCTCATTACAACACATACAGTAGCCTCTCTAATTAAAACACATACAGTAGGCATCTCTCTAATTACAACACATACAGTAGGCATCTCTCTAATTACAACACATACAGAAGCCTCTCTAATTACAACACATACAGTAGCCTCTAATTACAACACATACAGTAGCCTCTAATTACAACACATACCGCAGCCTCTAATTACAACACATACTGTAGCCTCTCTAATTACAACACATACAGTAGTTTATAATTACAACACTTACAGTAGGCTCTCTAATTATAACACTTACAGTTTCCTCTCTAATTACAACACATACAGTAGCCTCTCTAATTACAAGACATTCAGTAGCCTCTCTAATTACAACACATACAGCAGCCTCTAATTACAACACATACTGTAGCCTCTCTAATTACAACACATACAGTAGTTTATAATTACAACACATACAGTAGGATCTCTAATTATAACACATACAGTTTCCTCTCTAATTACAACACATACAGTAGCCTCTCTAATTACAACACATACAGTAACCTCTCTAATTACAACACATGCAGTAACCTCTCTAATTACAACACATACAGTAGCCTCTCTAATTACAAGACATTCAGTAGCCTCTCTAATTACAACACATACAGTAGCCTCTCTAATTACAACACATTTAGTAGGCTCTCTAATTACAACACATACATTAACCTCTAACTATAACACATACAGTAGCCTCTAATTACAACACATACAGTAGCCTCGCTAATTACAACACATACAGTAGGCCTCTCATTACGACACATTTAGTAGCCTCTTTAAAAACAACACAAACATTAACCTCTCTAACTATAACACACACAGTAGTCTCTGAAATTATAACACATTCAGTAACCTGTCTAATTACAACACATACAGTGTCCTCTCTAATTATAACACATACAGTAGCATCTCTAATCATAACACATACAGTAGGCATCTCATTACAACACATACAGTAGCCTCTCTAATTATAACACATACAGTAGCCTCTCTAATTATAACACATACAGTAGACCTCTCATTACAACACATACAGTAGCCTCTCTAATTAAAACACATACAGTAGGCATCTCTCTAATTACAACACATACAGTAGGCATCTCTCTAATTACAACACATACAGAAGCCTCTCTAATTACAACACATACAGTAGCCTCTAATTACAACACATACAGTAGCCTCTAATTACAACACATACCGCAGCCTCTAATTACAACACATACTGTAGCCTCTCTAATTACAACACATACAGTAGTTTATAATTACAACACATACAGTAGGCTCTCTAATTATAACACTTACAGTTTCCTATCTAATTACAACACATACAGTAGCCTCTCTAATTACAAGACATTCAGTAGCCTCTCTAATTACAACACATACAGTAGCCTCTCTAATTACAACACATGTAGTAGGCTCTCTAATTACAACACATACATTAACCTCTAACTATAACACATACAGTAGCCTCTAATTACAACACATACAGTAGCCTCGCCAATTACAACACATACAGTAGGCCTCTCATTACGACACATTTAGTAGGCTCTCTAATTACAACACATACATTAACCTCTAACTATAACACATACAGTAGCCTCTAATTACAACACATACAGTAGCCTCTCTAATTACAACACATTTAGTACCCTCTTTAATAACAACACAAACATTAACCTCTCTAACTATAACACACACAGTAGTCTCTGAAATTATAACACATTCAGTAGCCTCTCTAATTACAACACATAGAGTAGCCTCTCTAATTATAACACATACAGTAGCCTCTAATTACAACACATACAGTAACCTCTCTAATTACAACACATACAGTGTCCTCTCTAATTATAACACATACAGTAGCATCTTTAATCATAACACATACAGTAGCCCGTGTAATTATAACACATTCAGTAGACTCTCTAATTATAACACAGTGTAGCCTCTAATTACAACACATACAGTAGCCTCTCTAATTACAACACATACAGTGTCCTCTCTAATTATAACACATACAGTAGCCTCTCTAATTATAACACATACAGTAGCATCTCTAATCATAACACATACAGTAGCCACTCTAATTACAACACATACAGTAGCCTCTAATTACAACACATACAGTAGCCTCTCTAATTACAACACATTTAGTAGCCTCTTTAATAACAACACGTACATTAACCTCTCTAACTATAACACACACAGTAGCCTCTGAAATTATAACACATTCAGTAGCCTCTCTAATTACAACACAGAGTAGCCTCTAATTATAACACATAGAGTAGCCTCTAATTACAACATATACAGTAGCCTCTAATTATAACACATACAGTAGGCATCTCATTACAACACATACAGTAGCCTCTCTAATTATAACACATACAGTAGCCTCTCTAATTATAACACATACAGTAGACCTCTCATTACAACACATACAATAGCCTCTCTAATTACAACACATACAGTAGTCTCTAATTACAACACATAAAGTAGCCTCTAATTACAACACATACAGTAGGCATCTCTCTAATTACAACACATACAGTAGGCATCTCTCTAACTACAACACATACAGAAGCCTCTCTAATTACAACACATACAGTAGCCTCTAATTACAACACATACAGTAGGCTCTCTAATTATAACACATACAGTTTCCTCTCTAATTACAACACATACAGTAGCCTCTAATTACAACACATACAGTAGCCTCTAATTACAACACATACAGTAGCCTCTGTAATTACAACATATTCAGTAGTCTCTCTAATTACAACACATACAGTAGCCTCTCTAATTACAACACATTTAGTAGCCTCTTTAATAACAACACGTACATTAACCTCTCTAACTATAACACACACAGTAGCCTCTGAAATTATAACACATTCAGTAGCCTCTCTAATTACAACACAGAGTAGCCTCTAATTATAACACATAGAGTAGCCTCTAATTACAACATATACAGTAGCCTCTAATTATAACACATACAGTAGGCATCTCATTACAACACATACAGTAGCCTCTCTAATTATAACACATACAGTAGCCTCTCTAATTATAACACATACAGTAGACCTCTCATTACAACACATACAATAGCCTCTCTAATTACAACACATACAGTAGTCTCTAATTACAACACATAAAGTAGCCTCTAATTACAACACATACAGTAGGCATCTCTCTAATTACAACACATACAGTAGGCATCTCTCTAATTACAACACATACAGAAGCCTCTCTAATTACAACACATACAGTAGCCTCTAATTACAACACATACAGTAGGCTCTCTAATTATAACACATACAGTTTCCTCTCTAATTACAACACATACAGTAGCCTCTAATTACAACACATACAGTAGCCTCTAATTACAACACATACAGTAGCCTCTGTAATTACAACATATTCAGTAGCCTCTCTAATTACAACACATACAGTAGCCTCTCTAATTACAACACATTTAGTAGCCTCTTTAATAACAACACGTACATTAACCTCTCTAACTATAACACACACAGTAGCCTCTGAAATGATAACACATTCAGTAGCCTCTCTAATTACAACACATACAGTAGTTTATAATTACAACACATACAGTAGACCTCTCATTACAACACATACAGTAGGCTCTAATTACAACACATAAAGTAGCCTCTAATTACAACACATACAGTAGCCTCTCTAATACAACACATACAGTAGGCATCTCTCTAATTACAACACATACAGTAGGCATCTCTCTAATTACAACACATACAGAAGCCTCTCTAATTACAACACATACAGTAGCCTCTAATTACAACACATACAGTAGCCTCTAATTACAACACATACAGTAGCCTCTAATTACAACACATACAGTAGCCTCTAATTACAACATATACTGTAGCCTCTCTAATTACAACACATACAGTAGTTTATAATTACAACAAATACAGTAGGCTCTCTAATTATAACACATACAGTTTCCTCTCTAATTACAACACATACAGTAGCCTCTCTAATTACAACACATACAGTAACCTCTCTAATTACAACACATGCAGTAACCACTCTAATTACAACACATACAGTAGCCTATCTAATTACAAGACATTCAGTAGCCTCTCTAATTACAACACATACAGTAGCCTCTCTAATTACAACACATTTAGTAGGCTCTCTAATTACAACACATACAGTAGGCATCTCTCTAATTACAACACATACAGTAGGCATCTCTCTAATTACAACACATACAGAAGTCTCTCTAATTACAACACACACAGTAGCCTCTAATTACAACACATACAGTAGCCTCTAATTACAACATATACAGTAGCCTCTAATTACAACACATACTGTAGCCTCTCTAATTACAACACATACAGTAGTTTATAATTACAACACATACAGTATGCTCTCTAATTATAACACATACAGTTTCCTCTCTAATTACAACACATACAGTAGCCTCTCTAATTACAACACATACAGTAACCTCTCCAATTACAACACATGCAGTAACCTCTCTAATTACAACACATACAGTAGCCTCTCTAATTACAACACATACAGTAACCTCTCCAATTACAACACATGCAGTAGCCTCTCTAATTACAACACATACAGTAGTCTCTGAAATGATAACACATTCAGTAGCCTCTCTAATTACAACACATACAGTAGTTTATAATTACAACACATACAGTAGACCTCTCATTACAACACATACAGTAGCCTCTCTAATTACAACACATACAGTAGGCTCTAATTACAACACATAAAGTAGCCTCTAATTACAACACATACAGTAGCCTCTCTAATACAACACATACAGTAGGCATCTCTCTAATTACAACACATACAGTAGGCATCTCTCTAATTACAACACATACAGAAGCCTCTCTAATTACAACACATACAGTAGCCTCTAATTACAACACATACAGTAGCCTCTAATTACAACACATACAGTAGCCTCTAATTACAACATATACTGTAGCCTCTCTAATTACAACACATACAGTAGTTTATAATTACAACACATACAGTAGGCTCTCTAATTATAACACATACAGTTTCCTCTCTAA
Source organism: Oncorhynchus clarkii lewisi (assembly GCF_045791955.1). NCBI lineage: Eukaryota > Metazoa > Chordata > Actinopteri > Salmoniformes > Salmonidae > Oncorhynchus > Oncorhynchus clarkii. Next base: position 46,897,061 of record NC_092156.1, on the reverse strand, counting down.
TTACAACACATACAGTAGCCTCTCTAATTACAACACATACAGTAACCTCTCTAATTACAACACATGCAGTAACCACTCTAATTACAACACATACAGTAGCCTATCTAATTACAAGACATTCAGTAGCCTCTCTAATTACAACACATACAGTAGCCTCTCTAATTACAACACATTTAGTAGGCTCTCTAATTACAACACATACAGTAGGCATCTCTCTAATTACAACACATACAGTAGGCATCTCTCTAATTACAACACATACAGAAGTCTCTCTAATTACAACACACACAGTAGCCTCTAATTACAACACATACAGTAGCCTCTAATTACAACATATACAGTAGCCTCTAATTACAACACATACTGTAGCCTCTCTAATTACAACACATACAGTAGTTTATAATTACAACACATACAGTATGCTCTCTAATTATAACACATACAGTTTCCTCTCTAATTACAACACATACAGTAGCCTCTCTAATTACAACACATACAGTAACCTCTCCAATTACAACACATGCAGTAACCTCTCTAATTACAACACATACAGTAGCCTCTCTAATTACAACACATACAGTAACCTCTCCAATTACAACACATGCAGTAGCCTCTCTAATTACAACACATACAGTAGTCTCTCTAATAACAACACATTTAGTAGGCTCTCTAATTACAACACATACATTAACTTCTAACTATAACACATAGAGTAGCCTCTAATTACAACACATACAGTAGGCTCGCTAATTACAACACATACAGTAGGCCTCTCATTACAACACATAGAGTAGGCCTCTCATTACAACACATACAGTAGCCTCTCTAATTACAACACATACAGTAGCCTCTAATTACAACACATACAGTAGACTCGAATTAAAACACATACAGTAACCTCTAATTAAAACATACAGTAGCCCCTATAATTACATTACATACAGTAGGCTCTAATTACAAAACATACAGTAGCCTCTAATTACAACACATACAGTAGCCTCTCTAATTATAACACATACAGTAGGCCTCTCATTACAACACATACAGTAGCCTCTAATTACAACACATACAGTATCCTATAATTACAACACATACAGTAGCCTCTCTAATTACAACACATACAGTAGCCTCTCTAATTACAACACATTTAGAAGCCTCTTTAATAACAACACAAACATTAACCTCTCTAACATAACACACACAGTAGTCTCTGAAATTATAACACATTCAGTAGCCTCTGTAATTACAACACATAGAGCAGCCTCTCTAATTATAACACATACAGTAGCCTCTAATTACAACACATACAGTAACCTCTGTAATTACAACACATACAGTAGCCTCTCTAATTATAACAGAGAAGCCTCTAATTACAACACATACAGTGTCCTCTCTAATTATAACACATACACTAGCCTATCTAATTATAACACATACAGTAGGATCTCTAATCATAACACATACTGTAGCCTCTAATTACAACACATACAGTAGCCTCTAATTACGACATACAGTAGCCTCTCTAATTACAACACATACAGTAGCCTCTAATTACAACACATACAGTAGCCTCTCTAATTACAACACATACAGTAGCTTCTCTAATTATAACACAGAGTAGTCTCTCTAATTATAACACATACAGTAGCCTCTCTAATTATAACACATACAGTAGCCACTCTAATTACAACACATACAGTAACCTCTAATTATAACACATACAGTAGGCCTCTCATTACATCACATACAGTAGCTTCTCTAATTATAACACAGAGTAGTCTCTCTAATTACAACACATACAGTAGCCTCTCTAATTACAACATATACATAACACATACAGTAGCCTCTAAATATAACACATACAGTAGCCTCTAATTACAACACATACAGTAGCCTCTAATTAGTAGCCTCTAATTACAACACATACAGTAGTTTATAATTACAACACATACAGTATGCTCTCTAATTATAACACATACAGTTTCCTCTCTAATTACAACACATACAGTAGCCTCTCTAATTACAACACATACAGTAACCTCTCTAATTACAACACATGCAGTAACCTCTCTAATTACAACACATACAGTAGCCTCTCTAATTACAAGACATTCAGTAGCCTCTCTAATTACAACACATACAGTAGCCTCTCTAATAACAACACATTTAGTAGGCTCTCTAATTACAACACATACATTAACTTCTAACTATAACACATAGAGTAGCCTCTAATTACAACACATACAGTAGCCTCGCTAATTACAACACATACAGTAGCCTCTCAAATGATAACACATACAGTAGCATCTCTAATCATAACACATACTGTAGCCTCTAATTACAACACATACAGTAGCCTCTAATTACAACACATACAGTAGCCTCTAATTACAACACATACAGTAGCCTCTCTAATTACAACACATACAGTAGATTATAATTACAGCACATACAGTAGGCTCTCTAATTATAAGACATACAGTAGCCTCTCAAATGATAACACATACAGTAGCATCTCTAATTACAACACAGAGTAGCCTCTCTAATTATAACACATACAGTAGCCTCTCTAATTATAACACATACAGTAGCCACTCTAATTACAACACATACAGTAACCTCTAATTATAACACATACAGTAGGCCTCTCATTACATCACAAACAGTAGCTTCTCTAATTATAACACAGAGTAGCCTCTCTAATTACAACACATACAGTAGTCTCTCTAATTACAACATATACATAACACATACAGTAGCCTCTAAATATAACACATACAGTAGCCTCTAATTACAACACATACAGAAGCCTCTAATTACAACACATACAGTAGGCTCTCTAATTATAACACATACAGTAGCCTCTCTAATTATAACACATACAGTAGGCCTCTCATTACGACACATACAGTAGGCCTCTCATTACAACACATACAGTAGGCCTCTCATTACAACACATACAGTAGACTCGAATTACAACACATACAGTAACCTCTAATTAAAACACATACAGTAGCCAATAATTACAACACATTCAGTAGCCCCTATAATTACAGTAGGCTCTAATTACAAAACATACAGTAGCCTCTAATTACAACACATACAGTAGCCTCTCTAATTATAACACATACAGTAGGCCTCTCATTACAACACATACAGTAGCCTCTAATTACAACACATACAGTAGCCTCTAATTACAACACATACAGTAGCCACTCTAATTACAACACAAACAGTAGCCTCTAATTATAACACATACAGTAGGCGTCTCATTACAACACATACAGTAGCCTCTCTAATTGTAACACATACAGTATCCTATAATTACAACACATACAGTAGCCTCTCTAATTACAACACATACAGTAGCCTCTAATCATAACACATACAGTAGCCACTCTAATTACAACACAAACAGTAGCCTCTAATTATAACACATACAGTAGCCTCTAATTACGACATACAGTAGCCTCTCTAATTACAACACATACAGTAGCCTCTAATTACAACACATACAGTAGCCTCTCTAATTACAACACATACAGTAGCTTCTCTAATTATAACACAGAGTAGTCTCTCTAATTATAACACATACAGTAGCCTCTCTAATTATAACACATACAGTAGCCACTCTAATTACAACACATACAGTAACCTCTAATTATAACACATACAGTAGGCCTCTCATTACATCACATACAGTAGCTTCTCTAATTATAACACAGAGTAGTCTCTCTAATTACAACACATACAGTAGCCTCTCTAATTACAACATATACATAACACATACAGTAGCCTCTAAATATAACACATACAGTAGCCTCTAATTACAACACATACAGTAGCCTCTAATTAGTAGCCTCTAATTACAACACATACAGTAGTTTATAATTACAACACATACAGTATGCTCTCTAATTATAACACATACAGTTTCCTCTCTAATTACAACACATACAGTAGCCTCTCTAATTACAACACATACAGTAACCTCTCTAATTACAACACATGCAGTAACCTCTCTAATTACAACACATACAGTAGCCTCTCTAATTACAAGACATTCAGTAGCCTCTCTAATTACAACACATACAGTAGCCTCTCTAATAACAACACATACTGTAGCCTCTAATTACAACACATACATTAACTTCTAACTATAACACATAGAGTAGCCTCTAATTACAACACATACAGTAGCCTCGCTAATTACAACACATACAGTAGCCTCTCAAATGATAACACATACAGTAGCATCTCTAATCATAACACATACTGTAGCCTCTAATTACAACACATACAGTAGCCTCTAATTACAACACATACAGTAGCCTCTAATTACAACACATACAGTAGCCTCTCTAATTACAACACATACAGTAGATTATAATTACAGCACATACAGTAGGCTCTCTAATTATAAGACATACAGTAGCCTCTCAAATGATAACACATACAGTAGCATCTCTAATTACAACACAGAGTAGCCTCTCTAATTATAACACATACAGTAGCCTCTCTAATTATAACACATACAGTAGCCACTCTAATTACAACACATACAGTAACCTCTAATTATAACACATACAGTAGGCCTCTCATTACATCACAAACAGTAGCTTCTCTAATTATAACACAGAGTAGCCTCTCTAATTACAACACATACAGTAGTCTCTCTAATTACAACATATACATAACACATACAGTAGCCTCTAAATATAACACATACAGTAGCCTCTAATTACAACACATACAGAAGCCTCTAATTACAACACATACAGTAGGCTCTCTAATTATAACACATACAGTAGCCTCTCTAATTATAACACATACAGTAGGCCTCTCATTACGACACATACAGTAGGCCTCTCATTACAACACATACAGTAGGCCTCTCATTACAACACATACAGTAGACTCGAATTACAACACATACAGTAACCTCTAATTAAAACACATACAGTAGCCAATAATTACAACACATTCAGTAGCCCCTATAATTACAGTAGGCTCTAATTACAAAACATACAGTAGCCTCTAATTACAACACATACAGTAGCCTCTCTAATTATAACACATACAGTAGGCCTCTCATTACAACACATACAGTAGCCTCTAATTACAACACATACAGTAGCCTCTAATTACAACACATACAGTAGCCACTCTAATTACAACACAAACAGTAGCCTCTAATTATAACACATACAGTAGGCGTCTCATTACAACACATACAGTAGCCTCTCTAATTGTAACACATACAGTATCCTATAATTACAACACATACAGTAGCCTCTCTAATTACAACACATACAGTAGCCTCTAATCATAACACATACAGTAGCCACTCTAATTACAACACAAACAGTAGCCTCTAATTATAACACATACAGTAGGCGTCTCATTACAACACATACAGTAGCCTATCTAATTGTAACACATACAGTATCCTATAATTACAACACATACAGTAGCCTCTCTAATTACAACACATACAGTAGCCTCTCAAATTACAACACATACAGTAGCCTCTAATTACAACACATACAGTAGCCTCTGTAATTATAACACATTCAGTAGCCTCTCTAAGTACAACACATACAGTAGCCTCTAATTACAACACATACAGTAGCCTCTCTAATTATAACAGAGTAGCCTCTAATTACAACACATACAGTGTACTCTCTAATTATAACACATACAGTAGCATCTTTAATCATAACACATACAGTAGCCACTGTAATTATAACACATTCAGTAGGCTCTCTAATTACAACACATACAGTAGCCTCTCTAATTACAACACATACAGTGTCCTCTCTAATTATAACACATACAGTAGCCTCTCTAATTATAACACATACAGTAGCCACTCTAATTACAACACATTCAGTAGCCTCTCTAAATACAACACATACAGTAGCCTCTCTAATTATAACAGAGTAGCCTCTAATTACAACACATACAGTGTACTCTCTAATTATAACACATACAGTAGCATCTTTAATCATAACACATACAGTAGCCACTGTAATTATAACACATTCAGTAGGCTCTCTAATTACAACACATACAGTAGCCTCTCTAATTACAACACATACAGTGTCCTCTCTAATTATAACACATACAGTAGCCTCTCTAATTACAACATATACATAACACATACAGTAGCCTCTAAATATAACACATACAGTAACCTCTAATTACAACACATACAGTAGCCTCTCTAATTACAACACATACAGTAGTCTATAATTACAACACATACAGTAGGCTCTCTAATTATAACACATACAGTAGCATCTCTAATTACAACACAGAGTAGCCTCTAAATACAACACATACAGTAGCATATAATTACAGCACATACAGTAGCCTCTAATTATAACACATACAGTTTCCTCTCTAATTACAACACATACAGTAGCCTATCTAATTACAACACATACAGTAACCTATCTAATTATAACACATACAGTAGGCCTCTCATGACAACACATACAGTAGCTTCTCTAATTATAACACAGAGTACCCCCTCTAATTATAACACAGAGTAGCCTCTCTAATTATAACACATACAGTAGCCTCTCTAATTACAACACATACAGTAGCCTCAAATTACAACACATACAGTAGACTCTGTAATTATAACAAATTCAGCAGCCTCTCTAATTACAACACATACAGTAGCCTCTCTAACTATAACACAGAGTAGCCTCTAATTACAACAAATACAGTAGCTTCTCTAATTACAACACATTTAGTAGCCTCTCTAATTACAACACATTTAGTAGCCTCTCTAATTACAACACATACATTAACCTTGTTAATTACAACACATACAGTAGCCTCTAATTACGACAAATACAGTAGGCTTCATTACAACACATACAGTAGCCTCTCTCATTACAACACATACAGTAGTCTCCCTAATTATAACACATACAGTAGCCTCTCTAATTATAACACATAAAGTAGCCTCTCTAATTATAACACATACAGTAGCCACTGTAATTACAACACATACAGTAGCCTCTAATTATAACACATACAATAGGCCTCTCATGACAACACATACAGTAGCTTCTCTAATTATAACACAGGGTAGCCTCTCTAATTATAACACATACAGTAGCCTCTAATTAAAACACATACAGTAGTCTCTCTAATTACAACACATACAGTAACCTCTCTAATTACAACACATACAGTAGACTCTCTAATTACAACACATACAGTAGTCTCTCTAATTACAACACATACAGTAGCCTCTAATTACAACACATACAGTAGCATATAATTACAGCACATACAGTAGCCTCTAATTACAAAACATACAGTAGCCTCTAATTATAACACATACAGTAGGCATCTCATTACAACACATACAGTAGCCTCTCTAATTGTAACACATACAGTATCCTATAATTACAACACATACAGTAGCCTCTCTAATTACAACACATACAGTAGCCTCTGTAATTATAACACATTCAGTAGCCTCTCTAATTACAACACATACAGTAGCCTCTCTAATTATAACAGAGTAGCATCTAATTACAACACATACAGTAGCCTCTCTAATTACAACACATACAGTAGCCACTGTAATTATAACACATTCAGTAGGCTCTCTAATTACAACACCTACAGTAGCCTCTCTAATTACAACACATACAGTAGCCTCTCTAATTACAACACATACAGTGTCCTCTCTAATTATAACACATACAGTAGCCTCTCTAATTATAACACATACAATAGGCCTCTCATGACAACACATACAGTAGCTTCTCTAATTATAACACAGAGTAGCCTCTCTAATTAAAACACATACAGTAGTCTCTCTAATTACAACACATACAGTAGCCTCTCTAATTACAACACATACAGTAACCTCTCTAATTACAACACATACAGTAGCCTCTAATTACAACACATACAGTAGCCTCTAATTACAACACATAGAGTAGCCTCTAATTACAACACATACAGTAGCCTCTCTAATTACAACACATACAGTGTCCTCTCTAATTATAACACATACAGTAGCCTCTCTAATTATAACACATACAGTAGCCACTCTAATTACAACACATACAGTAGCCTCTAATTATAACACATACAGTAGGCCTCTCATTACAACACATACAGTAGCTTCTCTAATTATAACACAGAGAAGCCTCTCTAATTATAACACACAGTAGCCTCTAATTAAAACACAGAGTAGCCTCTCTAATTATAACACAGAGTAGTCTCTCTAATTACAACACATACAGTAGCCTCTCTAATTACAACATATACATAACACATACAGTAGCCTCTAAATATAACAAATACAGTAACCTCTAATTACAACACATACAGTAGCCTCTCTAATTACAACACATACGGAAGTCTATAATTACAACACATACAGTTAGGCTCTCTAATTATAACACATACAGTAGCCTCTCTAATTATAACACATACAGTAGCATCTCTAATTACAACACAGAGTAGCCTCTAATTATAACACATAGTAGCCTCTCTAATTATAACACATTCAGTAGCATCTCTAATTATAACACATTCAGTAGCCTCTCTAATTATAACACATACAGTTTCCTCTCTAATTACAACACATACAGTAACCTCTCTAATTATAGCACATACAGTAGGCCTCTCATGACAACACATACAGTAGCTTCTCTAAATATAACACAGAGTAGCCCCTCTAATTATAACACAGAGTAGCCTCTCTAATTATAACACATACAGTAGCCTCTCTAATTACAACACATACAGTAGCCTCAAATTACAACACATACAGTAGACTCTGTAATTATAACAAATTCAGCAGCCTCTCTAATTACAACACATACAGTAGTCTCTCTAATTATAACACAGAGTAGCCTCTAATTACGAAAAATACAGTAGGCTTCATTACAACACATACAGTAGCCTCTAATTACGAAAAATACAGTAGGCTTCATTACAACACATACAGTAGCCTCTAATTACAACACATACAGTAGCCTCTCTAATTATAACACATACAGTAGGACTCTCATTACAACACATACAGTAGCCTCTAATTACAAAACATACAGTAGCCTATCTAATTATAACACATACAGTAGTCTCCCTAATTATAACACATACAGTAGCCTCTCTAATTATAACATATAAAGTAGCCTCTCTAATTATAACAAATACAATAGGCCTCTCATGACAACACATACAGTAGCTTCTCTAATTATAACACAGAGTAGCCTCTCTAATTAAAACACATACAGTAGTCTCTCTAATTACAACACATACAGTAGCCTCTCTAATTACAACACATACAGTAACCTCTCTAATTACAACACATACAGTAGACTCTCTAATTACAACACATGCAGTAGTCTCTCTAATTACAACACATACAGTAGCCTTTCTAATTACAACACATACAGTAGCCTCACTAATTACAACACATACAGTAGCCTCTCTAATTACAACACATACAGTAGCCTCTAATTACAACACATACAGTAGCCTCTAATTACAACACATAGAGTAGCCTCTAATTACAACACATACAGTAGTCTCTCTAATTACAACACATACAGTAGCCTCTAATTACAACACATACAGTAGGCTCTAATTACAACACATACAGTAGCCTCTAATTACAACACATAGAGTAGTCTCTAATTACAACACATACAGTAGCCTCTCTAATTACAACACATACAGTAGCCTCTCTAATTACAACACATACAGTAGCCTATAATTACAACACATACAGTAGCCTCTAATTACAACACATACAGTAGTCTCTCTAATTACAACACATACAGTAGCCTCTCTAATTACAACACATAGAGTAGCCTATAATTACAACACATACAGTAGCCTCTCTAATTACAATACATACAGTAGCCTCTCTAATTATAACACATACAGTAGGCCTCTCATGACAACACATACAGTAGCTTCTCTAATTATAACACAGAGTAGCCTCTCTAATTATAACACAGCGTAGCCTCTCTAATTATAACATACATATAACACATACAGTAGCCTCTAAATATAACACATACAGTAACCTCTAATTACAACACATACAGTAACTTCTCTAATTACAACACATACAGTAGACTCTCTCATGACAACACATACAGTAGCTTCTCTAATTATAACACAGATTAGCCTCTAATTAAAACACAGAGTAGCCTCTCTAATTATAACACAGAGTAGTCTCTCTATTTATAACACATTCAGTAGCCTCTCTAATTACAACACATACAGTAGCCTCTCTAATTACAACATACATATAACACATACAGTAGCCTCTAAATATAACAGATACAGTAACCTCTAATTACAACACATACAGTAACCTCTCTAATTACAACACATACATTAGCGTCTAATTACAACACATACATTAGCCTCTAATTACAACACATACAGTAGCCTCTAATTACAACACATAGAGTAGCCTCTAATTACAACACATACAGTAGCCTCTCTAATTACAACACATACAGTAGCCTCTAATTACAACACATACAGTAGCCTCTAATTACAACACATACAGTAGCCTCTAATTAAAACACATACAGTAGCCTCTAATTACAACGCATACAGTAGCCTCTAATTACAACACATACAGTAGCCTCTCTAATTACAACACATACAATACCCTCTCTAATTATAACACATTCAGTAGTCTCCCTAATTATAACACATACAGTAGCCTCTCTAATTATAAAACGTAAAGTAGCCTCTCTAATTATAACACATACAGTAGCCACTGTAATTACAACACATACAGTAGCCTCTAATTATAACACATACAGTAGGCCTCTCATGACAACACATACAGTAGCTTCTCTAATTATAACACAGAGTAGCCTCTCTAATTATAACACAGAGTAGCCTCTCTAATTATAACACACATATAACACATACAGTAGCCTCTAAATATAACACATACAGTAACCTCTCTAATTACAACACATACAGTAGACTCTCTCATGACAAAACATACAGTAGCTTCTCTAATTATAACACAGAGAAGACTCTCTAATTATAACACATACAGTAGCCTCTAATTAAAACACAGAGTATTCTCTCTAATTATAACACAGAGTAGTCTCTCTATTTATAACACATTCAGTAGCCTCTCTAATTACAACACATACAGTAGCCTCTCTAATTACGACATACATATAACAAATACAGTAGCCTCTAAATATAACACATACAGTAACCTCTAATTACAACACATACAGTAACCTCTCTAATTACAACACATACATTAGCCTCTAATTATTACAACACATACAGTAGCCTCTCTAATTACAACATACACATAACACATACAGTAGCCTCTAAATATAACACATACAGTAACCTCTAATTACAACACATACAGTAACCTCTCTAATTACAACACATACAGTAGCCTCTCTAATTACAACACATACAGTAGCCTCTCTAATTACAACACATACAGTAGCCCCTCTAATTACAACACATACAGTAGTAAATAATTACAGCACATACAGTAGCCTCTAATTACAAAACATACAGTAGCCTCTAATTATAACACAGAGTAGCCTCTCTAATTATAACACAGTCGCCTCTCTAATTATAACACATTCAGTAGCATCTCGAATTATAACACATTCAGTAGCCTCTCTAATTACAACACATACAGTAGCCTCTCTAATTACAACATACATATAACACATACAGTAGCCTCTAAATATAACAGATACAGTAACCTCTAATTACAACACATACAGTTTCCTCTCTAATTACAACACAAACAGTAGGCCTCTCATGACAACACATAGAGTAACCTTGCTAATTACAACACATACAGTAGCCTCTAATTACGACAAATACAGTAGGCTTCATTACAACACATACAGTAGCCTCTCTAATTACAACACATACAGTAGGCTCTAATTACAACACATACAGTAGGCTCTAATTACAACACATACAGTAGCCTCTAATTACAACACATAGAGTAGTCTCTAATTACAACACATACAGTAGCCTCTCTAATTACAACACATACAGTAGCCTCTCTAATTACAACACATACAGTAGCCTATAATTACAACACATACAGTAGCCTCTAATTACAACACATACAGCAGTCTCTCTAATTACAACACATACAGTAGCCTCTCTAATTACAACACATAGAGTAGCCTATAATTACAACACATACAGTAGCCTCTCTAATTACAATACATACAGTAGCCTCTCTAATTATAACACATACAGTAGGCCTCTCATGACAACACATACAGTAGCTTCTCTAATTATAACACAGAGTAGCCTCTCTAATTATAACACAGAGTAGCCTCTCTAATTATAACATACATATAACACATACAGTAGCCTCTAAATATAACACATACAGTAACCTCTAATTACAACACATACAGTAACTTCTCTAATTACAACACATACAGTAGACTCTCTCATGACAACACATACAGTAGCTTCTCTAATTATAACACAGATTAGCCTCTAATTAAAACACAGAGTAGCCTCTCTAATTATAACACAGAGTAGTCTCTCTATTTATAACACATTCAGTAGCCTCTCTAATTACAACACATACAGTAGCCTCTCTAATTACAACATACATATAACACATACAGTAGCCTCTAAATATAACAGATACAGTAACCTCTAATTACAACACATACAGTAACCTCTCTAATTACAACACATACATTAGCGTCTAATTACAACACATACATTAGCCTCTAATTACAACACATACAGTAGCCTCTAATTACAACACATAGAGTAGCCTCTAATTACAACACATACAGTAGCCTCTCTAATTACAACACATACAGTAGCCTCTAATTACAACACATACAGTAGCCTCTAATTACAACACATACAGTAGCCTCTAATTAAAACACATACAGTAGCCTCTAATTACAACGCATACAGTAGCCTCTAATTACAACACATACAGTAGCCTCTCTAATTACAACACATACAATACCCTCTCTAATTATAACACATTCAGTAGTCTCCCTAATTATAACACATACAGTAGCCTCTCTAATTATAACACAAAAAGTAGCCTCTCTAATTATAACACATACAGTAGCCACTGTAATTACAACACAGAGTAGTCTCTCTATTTATAACACATTCAGTAGCCTCTCTAATTACAACACATATAGTAGCCTCTCTAATTACAACATACGTATAACACATACAGTAGCCTCTAAATATAACACATACAGTAACCTCTAATTACAAAACATACAGTAGCCTCTAATTATAACACAGAGTAGCCTCTCTAATTATAACACAGTCGCCTCTCTAATTATAACACATTCAGTAGCATCTCTAATTATAACACATTCAGTAGCCTCTCTAATTATAACACATACAGTTTCCTCTCTAATTACAACACATACAGGAGGCCTCTCATGACAACACATACAGTAACCTTGCTAATTACGACAAATACAGTAGGCTTCATTACGACACATACAGTAGCCTCTCTAATTACAACATACATATAACACATACAGTAGCCTCTAAATATAACAGATACAGTAACCTCTAATTACAACACATACAGTTTCCTCTCTAATTACAACACAAACAGTAGGCCTCTCATGACAACACATAGAGTAACCTTGCTAATTACAACACATACAGTAGCCTCTAATTACGACAAATACAGTAGGCTTCATTACAACACATACAGTAGCCTCTCTAATTACAACACATACAGTAGCCTCTAATTACAACACATACAGTAGGCTCTAATTGCAACACATACAGTAGCCTCTAATTACAACACATAGAGTAGTCTCTAATTACAACACATACAGTAGCCTCTCTAATTACAACACATACAGTAGCCTCTCTAATTACAACACATACAGTAGCCTATAATTACAACACATACAGTAGCCTCTAATTACAACACATACAGTAGCCTCTCTAATTACAATACATACAGTAGCCTCTCTAATTATAACACATACAGTAGGCCTCTCATGACAACACATACAGTAGCTTCTCTAATTATAACACAGAGTAGCCTCTCTAATTATAACACAGCGTAGCCTCTCTAATTATAACACACATATAACACATACAGTAGCCTCTAAAAATAACACATACAGTAACCTCTAATTACAACACATACAGTAACCTCTCTATTTACAACACATACAGTAGACTCTCTCATGACAACACATACAGTAGCTTCTCTAATTATAACACAGATTAGCCTCTAATTAAAACACAGAGTAGCCTCTCTAATTATAACACAGAGTAGGCACTCTATTTATAACACATTCAGTAGCCTCTCTAATTACAACACATACAGTAGCCTCTCTAATTACAACACATACAGTAGCCTCTAATTACAACACATACAGTAGCCTCTAATTACAACACATACAGTAGCCTCTAATTACAACGCATACATTAGCCTCTAATTACAACACATACAGTAGCCTCTAATTACAACACATAGAGTAGCCTCTAATTACAACACATACAGTAGCCTCTCTAATTACAACACATACAGTAGCCTCTAATTACAACACATACAGTAGCCTCTAATTACAACACATACAGTAGCCTCTAATTACAACGCATACAGTAGCCTCTAATTACAACACATACAGTAGCCTCTCTAATTACAACACATACAATACCCTCTCTAATTATAACACATTCAGTAGTCTCCCTAATTATAACACATACAGTAGCCTCTCTAATTATAACACAAAAAGTAGCCTCTCTAATTATAACACATACAGTAGCCACTGTAATTACAACACAGAGTAGTCTCTCTATTTATAACACATTCAGTAGCCTCTCTAATTATAACACAGCGTAGCCTCTCTAATTATAACACACATATAACACATACAGTAGCCTCTAAATATAACACATACAGTAACCTCTAATTACAACACATACAGTAACCTCTCTAATTACAGCACAAACAGTAGCCTCTAATTACAAAACATACAGTAGCCTCTAATTATAACACAGAGTAGCCTCTCTAATTATAGCACAGTCGCCTCTCTAATTATAACACATTCAGTAGCATCTCTAATTATAACACATTCAGTAGCCTCTCTAATTATAACACAGAGTTTCCTCTCTAATTATAACACATATAGTAGGCCTCTCATGACAACACATACAGTAGCTTCTCTAATTATAACACAGAGTAGCCTCTCTAATTATAACACATACCTCTCTCTAATTACACCACATACAGTATCCTCTCTAATTATAACACTGAGTAGCCTCTCTAATTACAACACATTCAGTAGACTCTCTAATTATAACACATTCAGTAGCCTCTCTAATTATAACACATACAGTAGCCTCTCTAATTACAACACATACAGTAACCTCTCTAATTATAACACATACAGTAGGCCTCTCATGACAACACATACAGTAACCTTGCTAAATACAACACATACAGTAGCCTCTAATTACGACAAATACAGTAGGCTTCATTACAACACATACAGTAGCCTCTCTAATTACAACACATACAGTATCCTCTCTAATTATAACACAGAGTAGCCTCTAATTACAACAAATACAGTAGCTTCTCTAATTACAACACATTTAGTAGCCTCTCTAATTACAACACATACAGTAGCCTCTCTAATTATAACACATACAGTAACCTCTCTAATTATAGCACATACAGTAGCTTCTCTAATTATAACACAGAGTAGCCTCTCTAATTATAACACAGAGTAGTCTCTCTAATTAGAACACAGAGTAGTCTCTCTATTTATAACACATTCAGTAGCCTCTCTAAATACAACATACATATAACACATACAGTAGCCTCTAAATATAACACATACAGTAACCTCTAATTACAACACATACAGTAACCTCTCTAATTACAACACATACAGTAGACTCTCTAATTACAACACATACAGTAGCCTCTCTAATTACAACACATACAGTAGCATATATTTACAGCACATACAGAAGCCTCTAATTACAAAACATACAGAAGTCTAATTATAACACAGAGTAGCCTCTCTAATTATAACACAGAGTAGTCT
Organism: Oncorhynchus clarkii lewisi; assembly: GCF_045791955.1. NCBI lineage: Eukaryota > Metazoa > Chordata > Actinopteri > Salmoniformes > Salmonidae > Oncorhynchus > Oncorhynchus clarkii. The sequence continues at coordinate 46,880,964 of NC_092156.1, read as the reverse complement.
CTCTAATTAGAACACAGAGTAGTCTCTCTATTTATAACACATTCAGTAGCCTCTCTAATTACAACACATACAGTAGCCTCTCTAAATACAACATACATATAACACATACAGTAGCCTCTAAATATAACACATACAGTAACCTCTAATTACAACACATACAGTAACCTCTCTAATTACAACACATACAGTAGACTCTCTCATTACAACACATACAGTAGCCTCTCTAATTACAACACATACAGTAGCCTCTCTAATTACAACACATACAGTAGCATATATTTACAGCACATACAGTAGCCTCTAATTACAAAACATACAGTAGTCTCTAATTATAACACAGAGTAGCCTCTCTAATTATAACACAGAGTCGCCTCTCTAATTATAACACATTCAGTAGCATCTCTAATTATAACACATACAATAGCGTCTCTAATTACAAGACATACAGTAGACTCTAATTACAACACATACAGTAGTCTCTAATTACAACACATACAGCAGCCTCTAATTACAACACATACAGTATCCTATAATTACAACACATACAGTATCCTCTCTAATTACAACACATACAGTAGCCTCTCTAATTACGACACATACAGTAGCCTATCTAATTACAACACATACAGTAGCCTCTAATTATAAAACATACAGTTGACTCTGTAATTATAACAAATTCAGTAGCCTCTCTAATTACAACACATACAGTAGCCTCTCTAATTATAAAACACAGAGTAGCCTCTAAATACAACACATTTAGTAGCCTCTCTAATTACAACACATACAGAAGCCTCTAATTACAACACATACAGTAACCTTGCTAATTACAACACATACAGTAGCCCTCTAATTACAAAACATACAGTAGCCTCTAATTACAACACATACAGTAGCCTCTCTAATTACAACACATACAGTAGCCTCTAATTACGACAAATACAGTAGGCTTCATTACAACACATAAAGTAGCCTCTCTAATTACAACACATACAGTAGCCTCTAATTACAACACATAGAGTAGCCTCTCTAATTACAACACATACAGTAGGTCTCCCATTACAACACATATAGTAGGCCTCTCATTACAACACATACAGTAGCTTCTAATTACAACACATACAGTAGCCTCTAATTACAACACATACAGTAGCCTCTCTAATTACAACACATAGAGTAGCCTCTAATTACAACACATACAGTAGCATCTCTAATTACAAAACATACAGTAGCCTCTCTAATTATAACACATACAGTAGTCTCTCTAATTATAACACATACAGTAGCCTCTCTAATTATAACACATAAAGTACCCTCTCTAATTATAACACATACAGTAGCCACTGTAATTACAACACATACAGTAGCCTCTAATTATAACACATACAGTAGGCCTCTCATGACAACACATACAGTAGCTTCTCTAATTATAACACAGAGTAGCCTCTCTAATTATACCACAGAGTAGCCTCTCTAATTATAACACAGAGTCGCCTCTCTAATTATAACACATTCAGTAGCATCTCTAATTATAACACATTCAGTAGCCTCTCTAATTATAACACATACAGTTTCCTCTCTAATTACAACACATACACTAGCCTCTAATTACGACAAATACAGTAGGCTTCATTACAACACATACAGTAGCCTCTCTAATTACAACACATAAAATAGCCTCTAATTACAACACAAACAGTAGCCTCTAATTACAACACATACAGTAGCCTCTCATTACAACACATACAGTAGCCTCTCTAATTACAACACATACAGTAGCCTCTAATTACAACACATGCAGTAGGTCTCCCATTACAACACATACAATAGCCTCTCTAATTACAAGACATGCAGTAGACTCTAATTACAACACATACAGTAGCCTCTCTAATTATAACACAGAGTAGCCTCTAATTATAACAAATACAGTAGCATCTCTAATTACAACACATTTAGTAGCCTCTCTAATTACAACACATACAGTAGCCTCTCTAATTATAACACATACAGTAGCCTCTCAATATAACACATACAGTAGCCTCTAATTACAACACATACAGTAGGACTCTAATTACAACACATACAGAAACCTCACTAATTACAACACATACAGTAACCTCTCTAAATATAACACATACAGCAGCCTCTATGAATATAACTCATACAGTAGCCTCTCTAATTGCAACACATGCAGTAGCCTCTCTAATTACAACACATACAGTAACCTCTCTAATTATAACACATTCAGTAGCCTCTCTAATTATAACACATACAGCAGCCTCTATGAATATAACTCATACAGTAGCCTCTCTAATTGCAACACATGCAGTAGCCTCTCTAATTACAACACATACAGTAACCTCTCTAATTATAACACATTCAGTAGCCTCTCTAATTATAACACATAACACACATATAACACACCTTGCTAAATACAACACATACAGTAGCCTCTAATTACGACAAATACAGTAGGCTTCATTACAACACATAAAGTAGCCTCTCTAATTACAACACATACAGTAGCCTCTAATTACAACACATAGAGTAGCCTCTCTAATTACAACACATACAGTAGCCTCTAATTACAACACATACAGTAGGTCTCCCATTACAACACATATAGTAGGCCTCTCATTACAACACATACAGTAGCTTCTAATTACAACACATACAGTAGCCTCTAATTACAACACATACAGTAGCCTCTCTAATTACAACACATCGAGTAGCCTCTAATTACAACACATACAGTAGCATCTCTAATTACAAAACATACAGTAGCCTCTCTAATTATAACACATACAGTAGCCTCTCTAATTATAACACATAAAGTACCCTCTCTAATTATAACACATACAGTAGCCACTGTAATTACAACACATACAGTAGCCTCTAATTATAACACATACAGTAGGCCTCTCATGACAACACATACAGTAGCTTCTCTAATTATAACACAGAGTAGCCTCTCTAATTATACCACAGAGTAGCCTCTCTAATTATAACACAGAGTCGCCTCTCTAATTATAACACATTCAGTAGCATCTCTAATTATAACACATTCAGTAGCCTCTCTAATTATAACACATACAGTTTCCTCTCTAATTACAACACATACAGTAGCCTCTAATTACGACAAATACAGTAGGCTTCATTACAACACATACAGTAGCCTCTCTAATTACAACACATAAAATAGCCTCTAATTACAACACAAACAGTAGCCTCTAATTACAACACATACAGTAGCCTCTCATTACAACACATACAGTAGCCTCTCTAATTATAACACAGAGTAGCCTCTAATTATAACAAATACAGTAGCTTCTCTAATTACAACACATACAGTAGCCTCTAATTACAACACATGCAGTAGGTCTCCCATTACAACACATACAATAGCCTCTCTAATTACAAGACATACAGTAGACTCTAATTACAACACATACAGTAGCCTCTCTAATTATAACACAGAGTAGCCTCTAATTATAACAAATACAGTAGCTTCTCTAATTACAACACATTTAGTAGCCTCTCTAATTACAACACATACAGTAGCCTCTCTAATTATAACACATACAGTAGCCTCTCAATATAACACATACAGTAGCCTCTAATTACAACACATACAGTAGGACTCTAATTACAACACATACAGAAACCTCACTAATTACAACACATACAGTAACCTCTCTAAATATAACACATACAGCAGCCTCTATGAATATAACTCATACAGTAGCCTCTCTAATTGCAACACATGCAGTAGCCTCTCTAATTACAACACATACAGTAACCTCTCTAATTATAACACATTCAGTAGCCTCTCTAATTATAACACTGAGTAGCCTCTCTAATTACAACACATTCAGTAGCCTCTCTAATTTTAACACATGCAGTAGCCTCTCTAATTACAACACATACAGTAACCTCTCTAATTATAACACATTCAGTAGCCTCTCTAATTATAACACATAACACACATATAACACACCTTGCTAAATACAACACATACAGTAGCCTCTAATTACGACAAATACAGTAGGCTTCATTACAACACATAAAGTAGCCTCTCTAATTACAACACATACAGTAGCCTCTAATTACAACACATAGAGTAGCCTCTCTAATTACAACACATACAGTAGCCTCTAATTACAACACATACAGTAGGTCTCCCATTACAACACATATAGTAGGCCTCTCATTACAACACATACAGTAGCTTCTAATTACAACACATACAGTAGCCTCTAATTACAACACATACAGTAGCCTCTCTAATTACAACACATCGAGTAGCCTCTAATTACAACACATACAGTAGCATCTCTAATTACAAAACATACAGTAGCCTCTCTAATTATAACACATACAGTAGCCTCTCTAATTATAACACATAAAGTACCCTCTCTAATTATAACACATACAGTAGCCACTGTAATTACAACACATACAGTAGCCTCTAATTATAACACATACAGTAGGCCTCTCATGACAACACATACAGTAGCTTCTCTAATTATAACACAGAGTAGCCTCTCTAATTATACCACAGAGTAGCCTCTCTAATTATAACACAGAGTCGCCTCTCTAATTATAACACATTCAGTAGCATCTCTAATTATAACACATTCAGTAGCCTCTCTAATTATAACACATACAGTTTCCTCTCTAATTACAACACATACAGTAGCCTCTAATTACGACAAATACAGTAGGCTTCATTACAACACATACAGTAGCCTCTCTAATTACAACACATAAAATAGCCTCTAATTACAACACAAACAGTAGCCTCTAATTACAACACATACAGTAGCCTCTCATTACAACACATACAGTAGCCTCTCTAATTATAACACAGAGTAGCCTCTAATTATAACAAATACAGTAGCTTCTCTAATTACAACACATACAGTAGCCTCTAATTACAACACATGCAGTAGGTCTCCCATTACAACACATACAATAGCCTCTCTAATTACAAGACATACAGTAGACTCTAATTACAACACATACAGTAGCCTCTCTAATTATAACACAGAGTAGCCTCTAATTATAACAAATACAGTAGCTTCTCTAATTACAACACATTTAGTAGCCTCTCTAATTACAACACATACAGTAGCCTCTCTAATTATAACACATACAGTAGCCTCTCAATATAACACATACAGTAGCCTCTAATTACAACACATACAGTAGGACTCTAATTACAACACATACAGAAACCTCACTAATTACAACACATACAGTAACCTCTCTAAATATAACACATACAGCAGCCTCTATGAATATAACTCATACAGTAGCCTCTCTAATTGCAACACATGCAGTAGCCTCTCTAATTACAACACATACAGTAACCTCTCTAATTATAACACATTCAGTAGCCTCTCTAATTATAACACTGAGTAGCCTCTCTAATTACAACACATTCAGTAGCCTCTCTAATTTTAACACATGCAGTAGCCTCTCTAATTACAACACATACAGTAACCTCTCTAATTATAACACATTCAGTAGCCTCTCTAATTATAACACTGAGTAGCCTCTCTAATTACAACACATTCAGTAGCCTCTCTAATTATAACACATTCAGTAGCCTCTCTAATTATAACACATACAGTAGCCTCTCTAATTAAAACACATATAGTAGCCTCTCTAATTATAACACATACAGTAGCCTCTCAATATAACACATACAGTAGCCTCTAATTACAACACATACAGTAGCCTCTAATTACAAAACATACAGTAGACTCTAATTACAACACATACAGTAGCCTCTCTAATTATAACACAGAGTAGCCTCTAATTATAACAAATACAGTAGCTTCTCTAATTACAACACATTTAGTAGCCTCTCTAATTACAACACATACAGTAGCCTCTCTAATTATAACACATACAGTAGCCTCTCAATATAACACATACAGTAGCCTCTAATTACAACACATACAGTAGGACTCTAATTACAACACATACAGTAACCTCTCTAAATATAACACATACAGCAGCCTCTATGAATATAACTCATACAGTAGCCTCTCTAATTGCAACACATGCAGTAGCCTCTCTAATTACAACACATACAGTAACCTCTCTAATTATAACACATTCAGTAGCCTCTCTAATTATAACACATTCAGTAGCCTCTCTAATTGCAACACATGCAGTAGCCTCTCTAATTACAACACATACAGTAACCTCTCTAATTATAACACATTCAGTAGCCTCTCTAATTATAACACATTCAGTAGCCTCTCTAATTATAACACTGAGTAGCCTCTCTAATTACAACACATTCAGTAGCCTCTCTAATTATAACACATTCAGTAGCCTCTCTAATTACAACACATACAGTAGCCTCTCTAAATATAACACATACAGTAGCCTGTAATTATAACACATACAGTAACCTCTAATTACAACACATACAGTAGCCTCTAATTACAAAATATACAGTAGCCTCTAATTATAATACAGAGTAGCCTCTCTAATTATAACGCATTCAGTAGCATCTCTAATTATAACACATTCAGTAGCCTCTCTAATTATAATTCATACAGTTTCCTCTCTAATTTCAACACATACAGTAACCTCTCTAATTACAAAAATACAGTAGCTTCTCTAATTACAACACATTTAGTAGCCTCTCTAATTACAACACATACAGTAGCCTCTCTAATTATAACACATACAGTAGCCTCTCTAATTACAACACATACAGTAGCCTCTCTAATTACAACACATACAGCAGCCTCTCTTATTACAACACATACAGCAGCCTCTCTTATTACAACACATACAGTAGCCTCTAAATACAACACATACAGTAGCCTCTAATTACAACACATACAGTAGGACTCTAATTACAACACATACAGTAACCTCTCTAAATATAACACATACAGTAGCCTCTATGAATATAACTCATACAGTAGCTTCTCTAATTGCAACACATGCAGTAGCCTCTCTAATTACAACACATACAGTAACCTCTCTAATTATAACACATTCAGTAGCCTCTCTAATTATAACACATTCAGTAGCCTCTCTAATTGCAACACATACAGTAGCCTCTCTAATTACAACACATTCAGTAGCCTCTCTAATTATAACACATTCAGTAGCCTCTCTAATTACAACACATACAGTAGCCTCTCTAATTACAACACATTCAGTAGCCTCTCTAATTATAACACATTCAGTAGCCTCTCTAATTACAACACATACAGTAACCTCTAATTACAACACATTCAGTAGCCTCTCTAATTATAACACATTCAGTAGCCTCTCTAATTACAACACATACAGTAGCCTCTCTAAATATAACACATACAGTAGCCTCTAATTATAACACATACAGTAACCTCTAATTACAACACAAACACAGGTCTCTAATTACAACACATACACAGTAGACCTCTCTAATTACAACACATACAGCAGGCCTCTAATTACAAAACATACAGTAGGCTCTAATTACAACACATACAGTAGGCCTCTAATTACAACACATACAGTAGCCTCTCTAATTACAACACATACAGTAGCCTCTCTAATTACAACACATACAGTAGCCCTCTCCAGATCTTTCTAATCTATACAATATCACGTCTATACTAAACAAAAATATGAATGCAACATGCAACAATTTCAAATATTTTACTGAGTTACAGTTCATATAAGGAAATCAGTCAATTTAAATAAATGATTTGGGCCCTGATCTATGTATTTCACATGACTGGGCAGGGGTGCAGCCATGAGTGGGCATTGAAGAGCATAGGCCCACCCACATGGCAGCCAGGCCCACCCACTTGGCATCCTGGCCACCCTCCGGGGAGCCAGGCCCAACCGATCAGAATGAGTTTTTCCCCAACAAAATGATATTTCCCAACAAAAGCACCCCTGTGCCCTTGTTGAACATTCAATTATCTTACAACAGCTCTGGTGGACATTCCTGCAGTCAGCATGCCAATTGCACACTCCCTCAAAACTTGAGACATCTGTGGCATTGTGTTGTGTGACAAAACTGCATGTTTTAAAGTGGCCCCAGCACAAGGTGTACCTGTGTAATGATCATGCTGTTTAATTAGATTTTTGATATGCCACACCTGTCAGGTGGATGGACTACCTTGGCAAAGGAGAAATGCTCACTAACAGGGATGTAAACAAATTTGTGCACACAATTTGAGAGAAATAAGCTTTTTGGTCATTTTTTTCTTCAGTTTATGAAACATGGGACCCACACTTTACATGTTGCGTTAAAATTTTTGTTCAGTACAGTAAGGCATCTCTTTGAAATACTACAATCGTCTGTTTTAACTGATATTTGCTGTAATGACGGATGACATTGCTCTACTAAAGCAGATTTGTCAGAGGATCACTCATAGTACATTATCCCCACATGTAGATTGTATAGGATATCTCGGCTTTGAATGAGGCACGTTTATATGAGACGATTTGCATTATGAAAACAGGACATGGTGTTCCAGGAATGTTGCAGCTTTATGTTGTGATATATGATTCAGTCAAGCCTATAAATACCATAACATAACCTACCAATGTATAATTACGTGATTACAAGCACAGACGACAAAATTACAAGCCAAACAGAGATAACGATGCACTGACACTGATTCACAATGGAATGGGCAGCCCGCCATTGACATGCATACGCGCACACACGACAAAGGTATCTGCATAATTGCATATAATGAAATGTTACAGGAAAGTGAACATGGAGATGATCCGTGCTACAAATAAGAAGGTCCAAACATAAATGGAGGTAATGATGAAATAAACTATCCCCTAAAGGCAGGAGGGGACACCTAATAAAGTCTCTCAATTGTTTGGAAGAGGCCCAATGGTTAAAATTCCACATTACCTTCAATCCCCATTCACCTCTGGTAATTTATGAGTAATACCGCTGAAGTCGTGGCCACAGAGATCTGAGCCCACAACAGCTCACTTCCCGTCTGATCTACAAACGGCAACAAAAAAAACAGCTACACACAGGCCTCGTGTGTAATGAAGCCTGAAAAGCCCTAGACCGCCAAGTAATAAGTGTCTGCGGGGCGGATGTCAGAGTTGAGGGAGGGAAGGTGGGAGTCAAGGCTGTGCTTTGCCTTGGTGCTGGGTGACTCAGAGTTCCACTTTCTCTTTGGCGACGGCGCCGCCGTCATGATGACGAGTGGAAAGAGGCTGAGAGGAAAGCGTTGTGTCAAGATCCTGGTGCTAAAAGGAATCTATGCTGCTTACCCATAAAGAGGCTATACACTGAGCATACCAAACATTAGGAAAACTTTCCTGGTATCGAGTTACACAGTTGTGTCGAGTTGCCCTTTGGGTGGTGGACCATTCTTGATCCCCCTCGGGAATCGTTTCCTGTTTTATAGACCAGGGGATTGGATTGAATGCAAATCTGAAATGTATTCGGAGAGAAATATCGGTTTCACAACAGCTTGAGGAAGGTTAATTCAATTTCCCCAAATTGTGATAAAAATGTAATAATGTGGCTGTGTGTAACCTCACTTGAAAGGAAGGAGAACATATTCAGAGAGAATACAGTCCATATACACTGTCCCTCAAACAGACAACCTCTCTGTCAGGGAGCATATTTCAGAGCAAGGCCAACTGTCACTATAAATCATGAAAGACTACACAGGGTCAGATACAGGTGAGGTTAACTGATGTCCCAGGATAATGACTGATCTCCCTCAACATTATAGTCAAATGTTATACTGACCAAAATGGCTATTATTGATCAGACTAAACTATAGAATTACAGGATGACAAGTGACTTTGAAGTTCGTGAAACTCCACTTTCATCAGCCCAGAGCGTAACTTCACTTTCAGACGGACAGGAAATAGACGTGACAAACTGACACATCATTCAGTGACAAGGTTTGTGATAAATAATCTAAACTGAATGTGGTCCAACTAATGTTTACAGTGTTCTGTTCTGAAAAAAAATGAAAAAAAAACTCCATAAATAGCTAGGAGAATTATTAAATCCTGAGCAAATTAAAGTCCTATGACTCAGCTGTGTAATATATTCTAGGGCTAGAATCACAATTCAGGGCTCCTGTGTTCCAAGCTCTCACACAATGAGATAGAAGCATTTCCCCTTCTTTTTAAGTGTAACCCACTTCAAGGATCTAGTACAGCTCGAGTGCAGCATCAAGTCTGACATCTTTGACAACCAAGATATTATTACAAGATAATTCGCAAGCATTTTGATTAGGCGATAAATAAAAACTAGAAGAAAGTGAGGCCCTCATGGTCAAACGTCTAATGTTTACAGACAATAAAGAAGTGAAGCTTTTGAGTGGCAGAACACAGAAAATGTGGCAGATGAAAATACCATTCGCTCTGGAAGAAGAAAAACAGAGAAAAATTACAGTTGGCAATAAATGCAATAAAATAGTCATATGCTTCAGGTTTAATTGGAAATAAGGGAGATAAATAGAAGTGAGATATGGATACTCAGGATAGACTCACTGAGTAAATGGAAACGATTGTGATCAAAATGAATAGACCCAACAGACGCAAACAATCAAATGCTGAAGAAAGGAGGGCCGAATTGCGATTCTCATGATTCTATATGTATTGAGATTCGAAACCTGCAATTTTATTGCGGTTTGATGTTCCAAACACATTGCTCACTATATGTTTGCTCCAGAGAGACAATCAAGAGCATGAGAAAATTAGTTTTGTGCAGTCAGGTACACTATATATACAAAAGTATGTGGACACCTCTTCAAATTAGTGGATTTGGCTATTTCAGCCACACCTTTTGCAGACAGGTGTATAAAATCGAGCACACCGCCATGCAACATCCATAGACTAACATTGGCAGTAGAATGGCCTTACTGCAGAGCTCAGTGACTTTCAACGTGGCACCATCATAGGATGCCACCTTTCAAATTTCTGCCCTGTTAGAGCTTCCCCAGTCAACTGTACGTGCTGTTATTGTGAAGTGGAAACTTCTAGAAGCAACAACGGCTCAGCCGCAAAGTGGTTGGTCACACAAGCTCACAGAACAGGACCGCAGAGTGTCCTCGGTTGCAACACTCACTTCCAAGTTCCAAACTGCCTCCGGAAGCAACGTCAGCCCCAAGAACTGTTCATCGGGAGCTTCATGAAATGGGCAATGCCAAGCGTCGGCTGGAGTGTTGAAAAGCTCTCTGCCATTGGACTCTGGAACAGTGGAAAAGCGTTCTCTGGAGTGATGAATCACAACGGACAAATCTGGGTTTGGCGGATGCCAGGAGAACGCTACCTGCCATAGTGCCAACTGTAAAGTTTAGTGGAGGAGGAATAATGGTCTGGGGCTGTTTTTCATGGTTCAGCCTATGCCCCTTAGTTCCAGTGAAGGGAAATCTTAAAGCTAGAGCATACAATGTCATTCTAGACAATTCTGTGCTTCCAATTTCGTGGCACCAGTTAGCGGAAGGTTCTTTCCTGTTTCAACATGACAATGCACCCATGCACAAAGTGAGGTAAAAACACAAATGGTGTGTTGAGGTCTGTGTGGAAGAACTTGACTGGCCTGCACAGAGCCCTGACCTCAACCCCATCAAACACCTTTGGATGAATTGAAATGCAGACTGCGAGGTAGGCCTAATTGCCAAACATCAGTGCCCAACCTCACAAATGCTCGTGGCTGAATGGAAGCAAGTCCCCACAGCAATATTCCAATATCTAGTGGGAAGCTTTCCCAGGAGAGTGGAGGCTGTTTTAGCAGCAAACTCCGTATTAATGCCCATGATTTTGGAATGAGATGGTCCACGAGCAGGTGTCCACATCCTTTTGGTCATGTAGTGTATACAAAAGTGTTGAAAACATGTTGGCTGACTATTTTAAAAGAACATGGAGAAGAACAAGCTATAGGATTAAAAATACCCAAGTTTTGGTGCAGGAACAACCGACTAGCGCTAGCTAACGCTACCTACAGCAGCAAAACTAATAATACAAAATATCGATATCGTCCAAAATAATATTGCGACATGTAAATGTATAAATCCCCCCCCACCCATCACTAGTAAAGGCCATGCTGGAGCCAATTTAACCTGAACAAGCTATTTCTCTGTCACTGCAAAACTCATTATGGTTACAAATAAAGAACATTGGAGAGAGTTGGAGGGCAACTACAGGGCAACTACAAGAGGCACATTTAGGGTTCAAACTGGGCCAACACCATGTCAGGCGTTGTGTTATGCATTTCTGAACATTTAAAAAGAGGAAGGGACAAAAAAGTTAACACAAACGAGGGAGAAAGATTTAAGGGCAGTCATTTTATTGGACGGGTGTCACACGCACTGGAGACAACATGTATTCCAATCAGTGAGTTCAACCACATTGGAAAACAATTATTTGGTTACTCGGATCAGCGCTACAGGGTACACAAATATCCATCAAACTAGAGGTTTACTGAAGTATCAAAACATACCACCCTGGTCTGTGGAGTCAGCGTATAGCAACAACAATTTCCCTTTCTTGGTTTTAAAAGCAACCCTGCCATGCTACAATAAACTACTTGGGGGGGAAAAGTGATACAGGTTCATTTTCTGCAGGCAGACAAAGCCAGAATCTAACACTGAATGACCTTGAGGAAATAGGGATGCAAAAACAACACCCGACGTTAGACACATATCTAGTATTCAATTCAAAGTGACTTTTGAGGCACATCGGATTCACCTTTCATTGAATGAGATAAATGCTAGACGCGTACCCATTTATGCGTTTGAGCTAGGAAAGTTTCTCCAGGGAGCTCGTTTCTTCTCAACCACATATCTAAAGGAGAAGATGGCGAGTGCCAGAGAGAACATGGGTTTAAGGTGCTGTCAGAAGTCAGGCTATTTTAAAAGAAGATGCTAAATAACAGTAAATACTACATGATATAAACATTTGGTGTGAGGACAATGCCCTACAATCATGGTGTCCCGTGTGAGCACAAGTCCATACATTTAACTAAACTGCATCGTTTGAAGCCACAATAGAAGCACCCAGGAAGAGTAACTGCTGCTTCAGCAACAGTTAATGGGGTTAAAAATAAAATACAATTCCAAATTCCTTGAAGTGGGGTGATAGTTTACTTGTTTTCTATCTTATTACCCTTATAATTATGTATTCTATTGATGTTTCCTCCAGTCTATACTACGACTGTTCTACTGTTTAAAGCCAATGGATACAGCAGAAGTGCCAATGATTGGCTGTGGTAGGAAACCTCTAGAACATCAACAGTTTGTGCTTACAACATCCCTGAAAACCCCCAGGTCTCTTCTAACATACAGTACCAGTCAAAAGTTTGGACACCTACTCATGCCAGGGTTTTTCTTTATTATTACATGAAGACATGAAGGTCAGACAATCTGGAAAATGTCAAGAATATTGAAAGTTTCTTCAAGTGCAGTTGCAAAAATCATCAATCATTATGAGTCAAATTTGAGATTTTGGGTTCCAACCGTCGTGTCTTTGTGAGACGCAGAGTAGGTGGTTCCCACCGTGAAGCATGGAGGAGGAGGTGTGATGATGTGGAGGTGCTTTGCTGGTGACACTGTAATTTATTTAGAATTCAAGACACACTTAAACAGCATGGCTACCACAGCATTCTGCAGCAATACACCATCCCATCTGGTTTGCGCTTAGTGGGACTATCATTTATTTTTCAACATGACAATGACCCAACACACCTCCAGGCTGTGTAAGTGCTATTTGAACAAGAAGGAGAGTGATGCAGTGCTTCAGATGACCTGGTCTCCACAATCACCCGTCCTCAACCAAATTGAGATGGTTTGGGATGAGTTGGACCGCAGAGTGAAGGAAAAGCAGCCAACACGTGCTCAGCATATGTGGGAACTCCTTCAATACTGTTGGGAAAGCATTCCAGGTGAAGCTGGTTGAGAGAATTCCAAGAGGGTGCAAAGCTGTCATCAAGGCAAAGGGTGGCTACTTTTAAGAATCTGTTTAACACTTTTTTGGTTACTACATGACTCCATGTGTTATTTCATAGTTTTGATGTCTTCACTATTATTCTACAATGTAAAAAAAACAGTAAAAATAAAGACAAACCCTTGAATGAGTAGGTGTATCCAAAATGTTGACTGGAACGGTAAATAATACTACTCAAGAGTTGCCAGGAGCTCAAAAAAGGTTTTGATTGGCTCTGCCTACAGTAGAGCAATGTCAGCAGTGCATCAGAAATTATGGGGAAACAGAATGAGTTGATTTGAATGGGTGCAGGGCAGGCCTACATATTCCCCATGTCTTTGCATCAGAGTACATGAGTGCATTCCCATTCCCTGGATTGGCTGGCAAATGACGTGTGTGTTAGAGGTAGACTTACGTCTGGCAGACTGATTTATGGCCCTGGCCTACATCCCCGCTCTGGGGAGAAGCGCTGTAATTGATTCTGACACTCCGCTTGGCTTTGGGGGTAAAAGGTAGTCCAGATTCACCTGAGAGTGTTGACTAAGCCAAGGAGGCCTTTTTCTGACCACGTGGTCATGTTTCTTCTTGACAGATGCGTTTTCTTGGAATGGTCAAATCAAATCAAGCTATTTATATACCTCATTTCAGACATGAATGCAAAGCAATGTGCTTCACAGGAAGAAAAAAAAAAATATATATATACAGTGGGGCAAAAAAGTATTTAATCAGCCACCAATTGTGCAAGTTCTCCCACTTAAAAAGATGAGAGAGGCCAGTAATTTTCATCATAGGTACACTTCAACTATGACAGACAAAATGAGAAAAAAAATCCAGAAAATCACATTGTAGGATGTTTTATGAATTTATTTGCAAATTATGGTGGAAAATAAGTATTTCGTCACCTACAAACAAGCAAGATTTCTTGCTCTCACAGACCTGTAACTTCTTCTTTAAGAGGCTCCTCTGTCCTCCACTCATTACCTGTATTAATGGCACCTGTTTGAACTTGTTATCAGTATAAAAGACACCTGTCCACAACCTCAAAGAGTCACACTCCAAACTCCACTATGGCCAAGACCAAGTGTTTGTCCCATGTTTCATGAGCCGAAAAAAAAAAAAATCACAGAAATCTTCCATACATACAAAAAGGTGTGGCATATCAAGACGCTGATTAAACAGCATGATCATGGTCTGTAAAAACTCATTCTAGGGAAAAACTCATCCTGATTGGCTGGGCCTGGCTCCCCAGTGGGTGGGCTTTGCTGCCAAGTGGGTGGGCCTATGCCCTCCAAGGCCCATCCATGGCTGCACCCCTGCCCAGTCATGTGAAATCCATAGATTAGGGCCTCATTAATTTATTTCAATTGACTGATTTTCCTTATATGAACCGTAACTGAGTAAAATCTTTGCAATTGTTGCATGTTGCATTTATATTTTTGTTCAGTATGAACATGTCCACAGTTTGGGCTCCCCCTCAGGTTCTCTGGCAGGCTATTCCAGAGGCAAGTGGCATAGTAACTAAAGCCTGCCTCTCCATGCCTCTTCGTCCTAGGCTTTGGGATGGTTAAAAGGCCAGCGACAGAGGACCTGAGGGACCTACTGGGTACATAACTCAAAAGCATGTCTGGTATGTATTTGGGTGCACAATCGTGGATTGGTTTAAAAACCATAGTAGAATCTTCACATGTATTTAAAAACTCAGTCAGCCAGTGCAGAGACCGTAAAACCGGTGTAATGTGTGCTCTCCGTCTGGTCTTGGTCAATACCCGTGCTGCAGCATTCTGTATGTTTTGCAGTTGACCAATGGCTTTCTTGGGTAGACCAGACAGGAGAGCATTACAGTAGTGAAGCCTGCTTGTAATTAAAGCATGGATGAGTTTCTCTGTATCAGCCTGAGAGAGAAACGTTCGTACCCTGGCAATGTTCCTCAGGTGGTAAAAAGCTATTTTGGCACATTCCTAGTGTGCGATTTGAAATTGAATTCAGAATCTAAAATGACAACTAGGTTTTTTACCCGGTGTTTAATCTTTATTGCCTGTTAACTAAAATGTGCGGCCAGATTCTCTCTGTGCTTCGGCTCCAATAATACAGTGCCTTGCGAAAGTATTCGGCCCCCTTGAACTTTGCGACCTTTTGCCACATTTCAGGCTTCAAACATAAAGATATAAAACTGTATTTTTTTGTGAAGAATCAACAACAAGTGGGACACAATCATGAAGTGGAACGACATTTATTGGATATTTCAAACTGTTTTAACAAATCAAAAACTGAAAAATTGGGCGTGCAAAATTATTCAGCCCCCTTAAGTTAATACTTTGTAGCGCCACCTTTTGCTGCGATTACAGCTGTAAGTCGCTTGGGGTATGTCTCTATCAGTTTTGCACATCGAGAGACTGACATTTTTTCCCATTCCTCCTTGCAAAACAGCTCGAGCTCAGTGAGGTTGGATGGAGAGCATTTGTGAACAGCAGTTTTCAGTTCTTTCCACAGATTCTCGATTGGATTCAGGTCTGGACTTTGACTTGGCCATTCTAACACCTGGATATGTTTATTTTTGAACCATTCCATTGTAGATTTTGCTTTATGTTTTGGATCATTGTCTTGTTGGAAGACAAATCTCCGTCCCAGTCTCAGGTCTTTTGCAGACTCCATCAGGTTTTCTTCCAGAATGGTCCTGTATTTGGCTCCATCCATCTTCCCATCAATTTTAACCATCTTCCCTGTCCCTGCTGAAGAAAAGCAGGCCCAAACTATGATGCTGCCACCACCATGTTTGACAGTGGGGATGGTGTGTTCAGGGTGATGAGCTGTGTTGCTTTTACGCCAAACATAACGTTTTGCATTGTTGCCAAAAAGTTCAATTTTGGTTTCATCTGACCAGAGCACCTTCTTCCACATGTTTGGTGTGTCTCCCAGGTGGCTTGTGGCAAACTTTAAACGACACTTTTTATGGATATCTTTAAGAAATGGCTTTCTTCTTGCCACTTCCATAAAGGCCAGATTTGTGCAATATACGACTGATTGTTGTCCTATGGACAGAGTCTCCCACCTCAGCTGTAGATCTCTGCAGTTCATCCAGAGTGATCATGGGCCTCTTGGCTGCATCTCTGATCAGTCTTCTCCTTGTATGAGCTGAAAGTTTAGAGGGACGGCCAGGTCTTGGTAGATTTGCAGTGGTCTGATACTCCTTCCATTTCAATATTATCGCTTGCACAGTGCTCCTTGGGATGTTTAAAGCTTGGGAAATCTTTTTGTATCCAAATCCGGCTTTAAACTTCTTCACAACAGTATCTCGGACCTGCCTGGTGTGTTCCTTGTTCTTCATGATGCTCTCTGCGCTTTTGACGGACCTCTGAGACTATCACAGTGCAGGTGCATTTATACGGAGACTTGATTACACACAGGTGGATTGTATTTATCATCATTAGTCATTTAGGTCAACATTGGATCATTCAGAGATCCTCACTGAACTTCTGGAGAGAGTTTGCTGCACTGAAAGTAAAGGGGCTGAATAATTTTGCACGCCCAATTTTTCAGTTTTTGATTTGTTAAAAAAGTTTGAAATATCCAATAAATGTTGTTCCACTTCATGATTGTGTCCCACTTGTTGTTGATTCTTCACAAAAAATACAGTTTTATATCTTTATGTTTGAAGCCTGAAATGTGGCAAAAGGTCACAAAGTTCAAGGGGGCCGAATACTTTCGCTGTAAGTACCTCGGTCTTGTCTTGATTTAGCTGGAGGAAGTGTTGAACCATCCAAGTATGTAAATAACTAATACAGTCTAATACTTTATCTGTGGAACTAAAAATGTACACAGAAATGGAAAGTTGTGTATCGTCTGCGTAGCAGTGAAAATCAATGCTGTGCTTTCTGATTACAAATTCCAGAATCCCTTTTCTAAGGGACAAATCTTCGCTCCTTTGCACTCTGTCGGAATTCAGCAGATATAAGAAATGTACAAATAATACATTTAGTTTAGTAATAGTTCTTACATCTTATCTCTTTCTCTCTGACCTTTTGGCTTGCCCAATGTTTTATACTTGATAGAAGGATAAATATTATCTGCAGTCAAAGTGTGACGCCACATTGGTATTCTATAGATCTCTATTTAGAAAGAAAAAAGGACTGCAGCATCAGTTCACACAGAAGCGCTCTGTGACTCAAAAAACCAAGGGAAGCATGGAGGTAGTGGGAGAGGGTTTTGTAAACCTGATGCAGGCAGCGAATGACAGCCATGGCCATGTTCTACTTTGACATGGAACCACTTGGCCCTGGGTTTTATTGATCGCTCTGAGCTGAGCATACAGTCTATGGCTGAAATGTCATTAAGTTTCAACATGTTACAGTATTCTGTTCCTACAGTAGCAAATATCTAGTATCAGATAGTCTCGTGTTGCCATACCTCCAAAATCGCGTTGTTGTCATGCCTCGCATTGGAGGTCTGGGGAATTATGTATTGCAAAAACGTGTTGAATGGTCCACTACATTTCAAGAACCCTCCCCCACACGCCCGTAGAAGGGATGTCTGTCTGTTATGGGCGTCACCGTTTCCCCATCCATGTAGGACACATATAGTAGAGAGAGTTGTTGCGTGTGCTAGATCCACATCCTAGCTTTCAAGTTATCAAGTGTGGCTGACAGTCTGCGATTTATATATATATATATATTGAAAATAAATTACACAGGTAAAGTCAAAAGGTCACAACACGTGCTAAACCGCTCTGATGACGTACACACTTTTTGCCTCATCTCCACGCGTCCTCCTGACTGCTGGCTGTGCATTGCTACCGACCCCAAAATCTGAAAGATTGCCCGTTATTTTGTTTTTGTAAGGACCCAAAAAACAGTGGTGGTGTTAGAACATTTTCAAGTAAATAACTACATTTAGCTAGCTGGCTAGAGTAGACTACTTTGTCGGTTAACTCAACTGAACCGCTGGCTAGCTTTACACACTGTCATCAGCTAGCTTACTAGCTTGCTAGCTATTGTAAATTAAATACACAGTCTCCAAATGCATTTGTAGATAACGGCCAGCTCCAGCTGTCAGTAAAGAGAGAGTTTAGGCTGCTGGACAGGGCCGGTCATTTTGTAGGAGGACATTATGAAAGGATCCTTCAGTTCCAGTCCCTAGAGGGGATAACTTTGAGGACAGAGAGATAATAGCAACATAATGCATATTCAATGCTGTCTAATTTAAGTATAATGAGGCCTACTTCTTTGTGATGTTTCCGGTCCTCGCACATGGAATCCTGTGAAAGCCTGTTTTCAGATGAAGAGAGAGGTCCCAATGAATGTCCCAAGAGACGATATATATAACCTATATGCCATGGGTAATATGTGTAGGCCTACCTATGTTACGAAATGTTGTATACATTAACTGTCTTTTTGTATAAACCAATTACATTTGGAGTAGGCCAACCCTGCTGGTGGAGGTCTGCTGGGTGTGCAGGGTTCTGTTTCAGCCCAGCAATAACACACCTGATTCAACTTATCAAACCTAATGAGTTGATAATCAAGTGTGCTATTGCTGGGCTGGAATAGAAGTCTGCTCACCCAGTTGATCAGGGATGGGTGGAGCAAGGTTGGCCACCACTGGTATGGAGTTTTGTTTGTTCATCTAAAATGATGCTTTAGTAATGATAACCTACTTGTTACTCCTCAATTATCTGTTGTTGTTTAGACTAAAATGCTTCGTCTATATATACGAGTTAGCTTATTTGCATATTTTGAAGTGATGTAGTGTTGATTCTTTGGCAGGGAAATGTTTAAACGTGTTTTAATTGTTAAACTGTGAATCAAAAATGAGCTCGTCTCAATATGGATTAATCCCACTCCTGCAATTAAGAGAGGACGGGGTTCTGTCTGTGTTATATTCTCAAATGAAGATTTCCTTTTCGTCTATTTGTAAGATCTGTTTTATGTGATTGTCTCTCTCTCAGTATATCAGCTATGTAGATCCATTTGGCAAGCGTATCATGTGGCATGCGTCGCCATACAGCACTACTGGCCTTATGGGAATCTGTTGTTTACATGTAGAGCAATACAATTTCAAGTTAAAATGATACCAATACACTGATGTATTCAGTGCATTCAGAAAGTTTTCATACTTCTTGACTTTTTCCACAGTCTGAATTTAAAATGGCTGGCCTACACACAATACCCCATAATGTCAAAATTGAGTTATGTTTTTAGGTATTTAAAAAAATTATACTGAACAAAAATAAAAATGCAACAATTTCACTGACTTTACTGAGTTACAGTTCAAATAAGGAAATCAGTGAATTTAAACAAATTCATTAGGCCAGGCCCACCCACTGGGGAGCCAGGCCCTGCCTATTAGATTACATTTTTCCCCACAAAAGAGCTTTAACAGACATAAATACTCAGTTTCATCAGCTGTCTGCGTGGCTGGTCTCAGACAATCCAGCAGGTGAAGAAGACGGATGTGGAGGTCCTGGGCTGGCGTAGTTAAACATAGTCTGCGGTTGTGTCTCTAAAACGACATTGGAGGCAGCTTATGGTAGAGAAATTAACATGAAATGATCTGGCAACAACTCTGGTGGACATTCCTGCAGTCAGCATGCCAATTGCACGTTCCATCAACTTGAGACATCTGTGGCATTGTGTTGTGTGACAAAAAACTGCACATTTTAGAGTGGCCTTGAATTGTCCCCAGCACAAAGTACACCTGTGTAACGATCATGATGTTTAATCAACTTCTTGATATGCCACACCTGTCAGGTGGATGGATTATCTTGACAAAGGAGAAATGTTCAATAACATGAATGTAAAGAAATTTGTGCACAAAATTTGAGAGAAATAAGCTTTTGGTGCGTATGGAAAAATACTGCAATCTTTTATTTCAGCTCATGAAACCAACACTTTACATGTTGCGTTTATATTTTTGTTCAGTATAATTAAAATGAAAAGCTGAAATGTCTTGAGTCAATAAGTATTCAACCCCTTGTTTATGGCAAACCTAGATAAATTGCTTAACAAGTTGCATAATACGTTTCATGGACTCACTCTATGTGCAATAATAGTGTTTAATATGATTTTTGAATGACTACCTAATCTCTGTAACCCACATATACAATTATCTGTAAGGTCCCTCAGTGGAGCAGAATTTCAAACACAGATTCAAGCACAAATACCAGGGAGGTTTTCCAATGCCTGACAAAGAAGGGCACCTATTGGTAGATGGGTAAAAAAAAACAAACAGACATTGAATATCCCTTTGAGCATGGATGGTGTATCAATACACCCAGTCACTACAAAGATACATAACCCAGTTACCGTACAGGAAGGAAACCGCTCAGGGATTACACCATGAGGCCAAACTACAGAGTGAAAAGAAGGACGCTGGTACAGAATAAAAAATATTCCAAAAACATGCATCCTGTTTGCAATTAGGGCACTAAAATAAAAGTTAACTTTATATCCTGAATATAAAGCGTTATGTTTGGGGCAAATCCAACAGAACACATCACTCAGCACCACTGTTCATATTCTCAAGCATGGTGGTGGCTGCATCATGTTATGGGTATCTTTGTCATCGACAAGGACAAGGGAGGATTTTATCATAAAAATAAATGGAATCGAGCTAAGCACAAACAAAATTATAGAGGAAAATCTGTTTCAGTCTGCTTTCCAACAAACACTGGGAGACAAAACCTATGTCAAGGTTTGAAAATGGCTGTGTTGCAATGATCAACAATCAACTTGAGAGACTTTAATAATTGTTTTAAGAATAATGTGCAAATATTGTACAATCCATGTGTGGAAAGCTCTTAGAGACTTACCCAGAAAGCCTCGCAACTGCAATCACTGCCAAATGTGATTCTAACATGTATTGACTCAGGGGTGTGAATACTTAGTGGTTCGTCCTTTAAAAGTTGCAGCGTACTGCAGCACAGCTTGCGTGGTGCCGCAGAATTCTATGGCACGTGCCAACCACTGATACCATTAATGCTAGTTAGTGCTAGTTTGACCACCAGAGGGCATCTTTGAGAAGCATTTGATTGCGTTCAATAGTGGTTGTACTAGAGAATTTAAAACCTTTAACATTAGTATATGGGACTGATAAGAAATGTTGCTTAATTAATTTGATTAATATTATGGTGATTCTATTCCAAGAAAAACAAAAAACCCTCTGGGTTTCCATTAGGATGGAACGGAAAATATGGCGCTGTACAACATGACAGTCAGGAGTAGGCTTCAGTACTGGGCTATTTGGCTAAAGAATCCCCGTGTTGTGCGGGCACGCGGGAGACCGGAGTTCCCCATGTTTGTCTCAGAGCAGCGCGAAACGGTGCTAAAATAGTTATAGCTATTGCTTCAAATCCTATTGCTTCTATCTTCAGTATGCTCTTTAAATAAGACCTACACCACTTTTGTCAGCACATTACTCAACACTATTGAGACTCATGTCGCCTACGGTAGGCCCACAGTATATCGAAAAATATGACACGACTCTCAGGCAATAATTAAATATAGAGGACTGGAGCATTCTAAATTGAAAACAAAAGCCGCCTCATGGGTCTCCCAGTGATGGCCGGTGCGGGTATCTGTAGCAACGCATTTTGCATTGCTATGCGGTGACTTAGCCAGCTGCACCACTGGGGAGGCCCCATCCACAAAGTATCAAAATACAGAGAGGTTTTGGCAAAGGTATATTGTCCTGCTAATAGGCCATAATGGGCTATTATAATACTGTACATGGTGTCCAGGTCAGGATAACAAAAAAAAGTATTTATTAAAGACTATCAGAAAGAATGTTGGTGCTTATTTATTTTGATCCAAAGTCACGAATGAGTGACTCACTCAGCTTTATGTAGGTGCCGCTATACGACCGTGCCATCAACTTGATAATATAACGATATTTCGGAGGTTCTTTTGTTTTTAAGAAAGTGAGCGATTGTAATCTGAAAAGGCCAAAATAATATTTGTAAAGGCCCAAAAATGTATATCTGTTTTTAGAGGGAGAAAAATGCTGGGCCAATTGTGCGCCGCCCTATGGGACTCCCAATCACGGTCGGATGTGATGCATAATAATACTTTTTGTTATATTATTTGTTTTGTCTTTTCTGGTGGATTAAACTGAAATTGCAACCAATCATGGCCGGTTGTGATACAGCCAACCTAACTAAGAAATACATTTGACGATAGAATTCTACCCCTAGGCAGGTGTATTGTCCAGCTACCTGCTATTAGCCATAATGGCGCTGTACAACGTGACCATGTGTGCTTGAAATAGTATTTTTCATTAAACAACTTTGTTCCAATATTGCTGTAATTCAGTGATATTTATTCCCATAGTAATTCGTTATATATCCATAACTAAATAAACATCGCCGTTTTTGAAAGAGTATTTTTATCATTTTATTAACGAAAGCATAAAGATGCCATTATTAGTTTGAAAGTGCAGACTTGCACTAAGAACAGCGGGAACATTTCCTTAGTCAGCGCCATACTAATTTGTTATTTAGAATGATTTACTTCTGTTTTTAGTGGGAGAGAAACCAAAACCCTACAGTCATCTCCCAGTTGAGGCCATCCCAGGTATTGAACCAGCGTCTGTAGCAACACAGCTATGCAGTGTCTTAGACCATTGCGCCACTCAGGCTTTGTATGTGACTGGTCAGGAGTAGGCTACAGTACTACAGTAAGAGCAAAATAATCCTAACAAAATAAAATAATAAAAACCTTAGTGTAACCACAGTTTTAGTAAGTAATACTGAAGTCGTGCACAATTATCAGTTTCTATTTAGGTTTATGTCGCCCATTCATTGTCAGTTAGAGACACAGTAGGACCCAAAAGCATAGTCGGTGCTCTATCTCCCCCTTGCGCTGGTCTGGAGAAATGATGTGGTGACGCAGGGTACTGTACTAAATCACAAATGACCTCCAAGTACCGCAGCATAATCGTAAAACTTTTAGTGGAGCAACCACTGTATATGTACATTAGATATTTCTGTATTTTGTTCTCAATACATTTGCAAAATTGTCTAAAAGCATGTTTTCACTTTGTCATTAAGGGGTATTGAGTGTAGATGGGTGAGATTGTTTTCTATTGAATCCATTTTGAATTCACGGTGTAACAAGAAAATATGGAATAAGGGGTATGAATACTTTCATCAATATATTTTATTCATTTTAGCAATGTTGCTTGCAAAAAGGTTGCAGTTGTTCCCATAGATAGACAGTACACGGTTGCTCTATGTATAACTGACCCTGGATAAGCTAGCCACAGGGCTAACACAGCTATCCTTTTAGGTCAATAATATGCTGTTTTTATTAGCATTTTGTTGGCTTTATAATTTAACTAGATTTAGCTAGCTTACAAGGGTAGCTGACTTTTCTCAAAACAAACCTCATTATGGCTAGTTACTTGTCTTTACATACAGCCAAATATCACTTCAGAAACGTCAAAATGAAAAATATTGTTATGGCCAGCATTGTAGACCATTTCTCCCCTAGGGCCTTAAAAAATTCAGTTTTATATTTTGCCAAATTCTGTTTTCTCCATTTTGTTTTCCAGGTTTCTGTTCACCCATTTTTTCAGGGTTTCACTCTCAAATGCACACATTTATTTTTTAAAAATAGAAAAACAACTAAATTGGATGTTCTAACTAAATCAGGAGACTACAACATTTTAGGTTTCCTTTAAATCCAGTGCGCACCTAGTGTGTTTTTGTACCGCAAGTGTGATAGTAATTTAAGTCGATCTGCTAAATGGTAAAAAATGTCATTTAAATAGTACAGATTGCAAAACAAATACCCACTGGATTGATGCAAATAATTGAGAAGGTTTTTTGGGAAAGCCTTTCAATCTACTGGAAGATTTTTCTTTAGCATCACTGCCCACATTCACACACATGGAGAATTCTTGTTGCCATTTCAGAAAGTTTCAGAAAATACGAATCACTAATGCATTCTGTTCATGTCTTATGATAAATTTGGCCAAATTATTATTATTTTCTTCAATATATTTAGTTGATTCCCTGCTAAGTTCAATACGTTGTTGAATTCCGTTTTATTGTCTGGATTCCATGATTCCATCCGCGTTCTCCGTATCACAGATTTTATAAGGCTCTACTCCCCTCATGCTGCAGCTTTAGCTCATCACGAAATAACAGTAAAATACTGTGAAAACCAGCATGCTTCAAACGTTCTAAAACGTTTTGCCACCAGAGCTTGTTTGTTGACATATTTTGACCTCACACACTGTTGCTCCTACGGCACTAATCTGGCGAGCACCTTTGGAGCTCCACCCAAGCAAGGCATTTGATGATTTTTTGCCATGGACTTCCCCAGGTTTCGCATTTTAGGGAAGCCTGGTTCGAGATGAGGTTAAGTATCAGGTAACAGAATGCTTTTATAATTATGAATGGTGAAGCCAGGATAAACACAGAAACAAAATCAACATACAGTAAAACGTTTACATTTCCTCTCAAGACAAGCAAACGTTTTACTTTATGAAAACATTGACATTTACTAGCGTGATGTTGCTACAGTATGTGTGAGTGGAACAAGATTGGCTTATTTCCCTTTAGCCATGAAACAGCCATCCACAAGTGAGTTACGTGGGCCTAGCTAAACTCAGAGAAAATGTAATCATAATCAACAGGCTATCCAACAATCTCAGCCAAACCCCCTAAGCATTCAGAGACAGCACGTCAAGCTGTGCTAAAATGTAGATCAGCACAACTCTCCCCCGAATAATTAAGGAAAATGAATGTCTGTTCAGATAATAGCTCAGAATTACAAGTAAATCCTAAAGGAATCCCTCAAAAACCATCATTTAAACTTCACAAAGCAATCGGTTTTACTGCTAAGGCATTCAAATGGGAAAACAGGCCCTTTCCTTGAACAAATTCAGCTCATTGAGTATTTGGCTCACCTTCGTGGCAGTAGTTTCCCTTGTAGCCAGTGTTGGTGCAGTCACAGAGGACCTCTCCCTGGTGGATGGAGCAGAGGCCTCTGTTGCTGCAGGGGTTCTGTTTAATACACAGGTATTCCAAATCATTCTGAACACTTTGGCCATCCAGGAGCACTGGGAGGTTCTCCCCCAGCTTCAGGTTGGCAATCAGGCCCTGGAAGGGTGGCTCATATTTGACCGTGTTGGACGTGAGAGCAGATAGGCGCACGTCTGGCGAGATGCCGCCTACGTAAAGGTCACTGGCCACCACCATCTCACTCCTCTTGGACTTGACCTCGGCCACCTTCTCCTCGTTGTCCACCACCAGGGTGGTCGCTCTATAGTTGCGGGTGAGAAGCACGCGGTGCCAGCGCTGGTCGTTGACGTGGGTCTCCGTGTGCAGGGAGGCAGGCTCCGCGCAGTGGATGGTGAAGCGCAGATGCAGCCGGCCGTCAGTGATCAGCAGCTCCAGGAAGTCACAGTTCCCTCCGTCGTCCAAGTAGAGCACCAGGGCCTTGCTGATGTTGGTCTTCAGAGTGAAGCTCAGCTCGCCTGTGACCTTGGCCTCCCAGCGGCCGTACCGCGCCCACTGGCCAGGGACTCCCTCGTACTCCAAGGCCGTGGCCATGACTGTCAACAACAGCCCAGTCAATACCAGGGGCCACACGGCCCGGCCTTCACATAGCACCTTGCTACTTATCATCTTCCACTTCTGGCCCTAATCCCTCCAACTAGGTCTTGTTGCTTTAAATCCACCACCGCAGAGAGAGGCAGAAATGATCTCCAGTCTACACTGTTGTTGTGTTTTCCCTAAAGTTTACAGAAATAATATGATTCCAATGTCTCTTCAGCTTTGCCTCTCTGTTCTGATTATCTTCTTAGCCTCTCCATTGAGTTGAATAAAAACAGGGAATAAATTCCCCAAAAGTGGAATTGCGTCAGTTATTCTCCAGAGAACAGGCTACAGAAAATGTTCTGGAAACATGGTAGAATCCATATGTTTAGGAATCTAGGAAGTAGAACATACTGTTGCCTATGTTTCGGAGTCCAGGAACTAGCACATTTACAAAACCAAGTGAGGAGGGGATTGCTACAGAATGTTGAAGTGAGCTGGTTTGGGCGATGGGGTCACAAACAAGACAAACGACAAAAGTAATTCAAGGCTTTTCTGTTTCTCTTCCCCTTCCTTATCAACCAAATTCCCTCGCCTCCTTCCAGCAGCAGTCCAGTCCGGTCTGGTCCGGCCTCCAGGAGTTAGCTAGGCACAGAGCCAAGCAGAAACAGGTACAGGCCCCATCTTCCTTAGTGTCCCACTGCTCTGGAACACACACGCAAGAAAAACATGTTAGGAGAGGAATGAAAGGCAACGGACAGCATCATATGAAAAACTCCAGCGGCCTGGAGCTGCGTAACCCACATCACAAAATAATGGTGTACCATAATAGGTGACAGAAATGTAAGCGTGAACATTCTATAATAACTAAAAACACTGTATGTTTTTTTTAATCTTCTGCAGTTACATAAATCATAGTTAAATAAATGACATAAAACAAATAATGAAATATGGCACAGGAAAAAGAAAGGAGGACGAGAGAAAGAAAGAAAAATACTTTAGTATTGCGTTGCTTTATTTATTAGTCCCCCCCCCCCCCCCCCGGCGACACAGCAGAGAACCCAGAGAGGCAGGGGAGGAAAGATCATTTTACTTAGAGACCAATGGAGGCTTGGAAGAGACTCAGGCCTTTTCAATCACGTCAATAAGGGTTCGGGAGCTTCGTTGAAAGCACTGCAGATAGTATACTGGCGGAGTGAGAGAGACGAAGACGCAGAGCTACCGAGAGAGAGCAGATTGCTGTGTTTATGATGGGCATCTAATTAAACAGGAAGTGTCTTCTTTTTTAGCAAGATTACCATGGTAAGTGCTGTGACCTTTCTCAAAAGGTAATCAGTTCAAAATAACCAGGAAACACTGGGTGAAAGTAGTCTCACCACACAAAAGTTGAATTGTACAGCCCTCTCTTTATCAGGATGGCCCTGCTGTTGCACTTTGTCACTTTCTAGTGATCTTCTAAAGTGATTCCGTGTCCTTGAATATGACCTCTAACAGCAATCGTATTGCATAGTGAGAGGTACATCTGCAGAGGGAGGGACACCTTTCAATTAAGAACAACTATCAGGGCCTGTCCGTTATCTGGTGAGGAGTGGATGAAAAGCTGAGAGGAAAAAGGGAACAATTCCCTTTTTATGCATGCCACAAAATGACAACATCAACATTAAAACATTTGGCGAGAATAACAGTAGACAATAAATATCATTTAAAAGTACCCACTTTCAATTAACACAATTATAGTCAAAAGAGCCAGTGTGGTGCTGTAGTTCCAAGTTTGCCTTGCTGCTCCGTCTAATAAATGTAATCAAATCAAACTCATCTTGATTAAAAACAGGGCCAGTCGCCGCTCCCCCTCCAACCACCAGAAAAACGCAACAGACTGCATGTCTTTCCAGACAAATCAGTCTTCGTCTTCCTCCAGGAAAACGCCTGCAGAATGAAGGAGCGAATTGCCTTCGGATTGTTTGATGAATTGCTATGGCCTGTTGTGACGGAGGCATTGTATCCTGCGGAACACAAATCTCACAGCTCTGATGCCAATGAAGGCACAGGCCTTTTGCATATTGGATTGTCACTTGAAAAGATAAAAGGCTTATCGTGACAGCCTTCATCGAGAAATAACACAGTAAAACACCCAAGTCAAAGACAGGGGTTATGGAAACCAATTGATTGCAGAGTCAAACACACTGAATAAATAAAGTGGAGTGCAGATAGGGGTTAGAGTTGATGGACTAAAACCAACACATCAACAAGCCCTTACATCCACCTGCTATTCAATATAAAAACAGCATTCACGTTTTGTTAGCCTGAAGTATCTCCACACAGCAGGCTAAACACGAGACCAAGCACGAAGACCAGAACAATAAAACACCTCTCCTCCCAGCTAGACAACAGGGATGAAGCTGGGGCTTTACAGGGCAGAGCAGAAAGCTATGTTTCGGAGGAGGGAGAAAAAAAATGTGATGAGCCCAGCCGGTTCAGTTTACAGTGGGCTGAATCTAAAGAACATAGTCTAGAGAACTTCCTTCCCAGATCTGCTTTGAGCTGGCGAATTCTCCCTCTCAGAGAGGAGAGGTGAGAGCTGACAGGCTGGAAAACATGTTGCAGTGCAGCAGGAATGCTAATGACATATCAGACACCAGAGAGACCAGACTTAACCACTGTTGCTGGTGGCCTTTATAAACACCAACAATTATAAATAAAAGCATTCAAAACTTGAGCTCATTAACAATGCATTTCACACAACCAACCTTTTGGGCGAGGGCATGTTAATTGACCTTGCAGGAATACAAATCACTTTCGTGCCAACCCACTCTGTGTTGTGTTGAGTGGCTGGATACAGTGAATAGGTTTCTCTCTCTCTCTCCTTCTCACTCTGGGACTGTGGCTGTGTAGGAAAGGGCAGAGCTCCTCTCAGATGTGTCAGAGTCAGAGTGGTGGGATGGGATGCAGGTACTGAACAGCTCTCTCCTTTTCCCTTCACTTCTGAACGCCACTGTTGCACCGAGGCTCTCCAACTCACTGAACAGAGATGGCTAGGAGATGGTGGGGAACCATAGTTGCTTCAGATATGGCATAGTGCACCATATAGGGAAAAGGGTGCCATTTCAGAGGCAGCCTAGGGGAATTGCAGCCCAACTGGGGTGGGAGAAGGCTTATGCATTGTATGTTTTGTCTGAGCCACGCCCCAGTCAAAAAGGAGAAAGAGTGCCTAAACATGTCATATATCGTCAAGGATAGTCTCACATATTTTGGTGAAAATTGAGGGGGCAGAGGGGCAGTGTAGTGTGTGAAGGAGGGGATTTGGAGCATTCCACCAGGAAGGGCAGGGCATATGACTTATAGATGAGATCTTTCAAATGCTCACATTTATTATTCACACAGCAAGGAGGATATCTCCTACTACTGGCCTCCATCTTCAGGGCACTCAGAAAGGCAGCTTTGAAGAAAGAGCTAGTAGTGGCCAAACCCAATGTTAACTTGGCCAGGTCTTATCGCCAAGACTAAGATCGACTCATTTAGATTAACAGATATGTCCATTCAAATCTGGTAATTATCCATGGCTAATGCAAATCCAGGCATCCCCAGACCTAATCAAAATAATGTATACCACAGTTGAAAACATCCATAACTCTTGAAGTCAGTCAGTGTGGGCCCGAAGGAATCAGCTGTGAACACGCTACCCAACTTGCTCCACACCTCCCCGTCTCTGCACTAACTCATGGCATCTGTGTCAAAGTCCGTCACATTAGAGCACCACTACAGCTTTCTTCATACACATTCGCCTACTTACAGAGTCCAAAACAAGCTGACAGAACGCTGCAGTCCAGACTCCACTATGCAACACTTCAGCTGGGCATAACACCACGCATTCCAAACGTGAGTGTTCGATAACAACTGAAAAGATTCTCTTTATTGCCCATTACTCATATACTGTATACAATATCTATAACGCATGCCATTACTTTGAAGTCTATCTACTGAAGACCTTACAGGACGTACACCAATCATGATAGACCAGCTACAGTATATGTGACTCATTTCAGGAAACTAGAAGCATGTCACGCGTCACTGTTTCACAGGAGCGCCATTTGAATGTAAACTTTTTTTTAAATCAAAATGCCTTCTGGAACATGTGAACTTTAATGTGCCTTAATATCAAACTTGGATGCCATCTATAAATACGAATAAAATCGCTAAAAATACGAGCCTAGTTTGTTTAGCCAAGGAAAAAAGCCAGCAACCTTCCCGTTAGCCATGATTGGCTGAGATAATGGGCTGGAAATGCCGAGAGATGAGTTCGGATTGGTCTGCCATGTAGCACCTTCTGTCTGTAACATGAGCTGGTCAGTATGTGTAGGTCATCCTTTCTAACGCAGCTTTTTTGAAATATATCACGTAGTAGAACTACATAAGTGTTGCTCTCCACTTTCTGGAGAACTGAGTTTTGAAAATCTTTGGAATTAGAGTATGATAGCTAAGGAGATTCTGGAGTATGATTGCAAATATGCCTCTCCGGATTACATCTTCAAACTAAGGGCAACCATGGCATCCGTGACAGAGAGGGAGAAGCGTCCATCCACATATATGGGTAAGATCGTCTAGCTATCAAAATTAAGATATTACACGTTTCTAATTTTGTCCGAAATTTCATTTTGTGTTAAAGTGTACTGTTAGCTAGCTAGCCAACGTTAGCTAGTGGGCTATTACTGTGTAGTAATATTATTCATATCTCAGAGCCATTTACATTGCTTGTTATGGCCTAATGTTAGCTAGCTAATATTGAACCTGATTGGTTAGCTACCTGCAGATTCATGCAGGGTAGTAAAGTTATGAATTGGGATTATGGTTTATTGTTTAGCTAGCTAGCTACCTACATGTTGAAACAAAAGACTCCACTATGCAAGTAACTATTTCAATAGAATGTTTGAGGTCACTGCGACAACTGTCGATAGACGTACTCAGATTTCAGAGCACTCTCGTCTGAGTGTTCCAGAGCGCAGAATATAACTGACGAATTTACCAACGCTCAAAACACCCATTAAATATGGCTGGTGTTAGTAAACGTTGGCAAACAAGCATAATTACATTTTTGCCAGCAGCACAGTTGCAGTCACCAACGCTCTGGATAACATGAAAACAGCCTAACCAGCTCTGCTAGGGCGAGTAAAAGGGTCAGAGTGAGGTGTTCCCTCATTTGTTTATGGAAGTAGCTAGCAAGCTAGCCAACGTCAGCCAGTTAGCTTGGGTGCTTGACTGCTGTTATTAGGTCAGAATGCACGGATCAACCTTACTCCTCGCCCAGAGCATCCAGTGTGCGCTCTGAACGAGCGAAACGCCCTCAATTTATGAACGGACAATCTGACAACGTTCTGAGTGTTCACGAACGCCCAGAACACACTCTGGCACTCCAGATTAAATGTACAAACACACCTGTAGCATAAGCCAGCCTTTAGTCTTAAAATGTTGGGTTGTTTAGTACATAGCCTCACATGTGAATCTTTAAAGAGATGGGTGGGGCTAAAGCATAAGAGGGTGTGAACAATGCTGAATGGGTGAGGACAAAGAAGAGCTCTCCAGTAGGTACCAAAACATTCAAGGGCCATTTTCTCAAAAGTGAGGTTACAAGTTTATCAACTTTCAAAGCAGAATTACTTTCTCATTGCTCTTCAACCGTAGCATTTGATATATCCAATGTTCTAGCTGAGTCTCTACTTTTATCCAATGTAAAAAAACACATTTCAAATGTTGCTACATAAGACCGAGCCGGTCTGTCACATATAACCTATAGTCAACCTTCTCTCAAAGGTCCACAGAACACCAGGGTCAGTAAATTTTCCAGTCTGGCAGTAACTGGACATTGTCATCCTGACCTCTCCAGAGAGATGAATAAAGATTGAGTAGAAACACTGGAGCCAGTCAGTTCCCATCCACCTGTACAGTCTTTGGAGCTGCAGGCCATCTGACCCAGCCTCTGTCAGCACTGTGCACTGCAGCAGCCTCTCTTCCTATGCTCTGTCTTCACCCTGTGTCTCCCTGCACCTCCCTCTGCCTCTCTCTGGGCCAGAGAGATGAAACGGGTGGAGGGGGCCCTGGGGAGCACCTCCACTGAGCCTGCCATAAAGAGACGCACCCACACAGTGAAACGGGCAGCCCGCCACTGAACACACACACACCACAAATAAATGACCAAACAAAGATTCATCATGGTATAGCATTTTAGGAGTGGACAGTATTGTATAACAGTGAATCATCTTAATTTAGCCATTCATGTTTCACAGAAAGATATACAGTATTTGGGAGGAACAGATGTGAGGAAAGGTCTGTTAATAGATTTGTGGTTAGGGAGTCATACTCAGCATTAGGCAAATTAGAGCAAGCTAAAGGGCATTCCGGCTCAGTCTCTTGGGTAAGAAGCCAAGGTCAGCTATTATGTCCCAGGCTGTAACATGTAGATACAGTGAGGCCCAGAATTATTGGATCCCTTGATAAAGATGAGAAAATAGTGTATCACATAAATACCTATACTGACCTACAGTGGGGCAAAAAAAGTATTTAGTCAGGCACCAATTGTGCAAGTTCTCCCAATTAAAAAGATGAGAGGCTTGTCATTTTTATCATAGGTACACTTCAACTATGACAGACAAAATGAGAAGAAAAAATCCAGAAAATCATATTCTAGGATTTTTAATGAATTTATTTGCAAATTATGGTGGAAAATAAGTATTTGGTCAATAACAAAAGTTTCTCAATACTTTGTTATATACCCTTTGTTGGCAATGACAGAGGTCAAACGTTTTCTCCAATGGCACGTTGTATCAGCTAATCCAAGTTTATCACTATAAAAGGCTAATTGATCATTAGAAAACAATTTTGCAATTATGTTAGCACAGCTGAAAACTGTTGTTCTGATTAAAGAAGCAATACAACTAGCCTTCTTTAGACTAGTTGAGTACCTGGAGCTTCAGGATTTGTGGGTTTGATTACTGGGTCAAAATAGCCAGAAACCAATAGCTTTCTTTTGAAACTCCTCCGTCTATTCTTGTTCTGAGAAATTAAGGCTATTCCATGCAAGAAATTGCCAAGAAACTGAAGATCTGGTACAACACTGTACTACTCCCTTCACAGAACAGCGCAAACGGGCTCTAACCAGAATAGAAAGAGGAGTGGGAGGCCCCAGTGCACAACTGAGCAAGAGGACAAGTACATTAGTGTCTAGTTTGAGAAACAGATGCCATACAAGTCCTCAACTGGCAGCTTCATTAAATAGTACCCGCAAAACACCAGTCTCAACGTCAACAGTGAAGAGGCGACTCCGGGATGCTGGCCTTCTAAGCAGAGTTGCAAAGAAAAAGCCACATCTCAGACTGGATATTAAAAAGAAAAGATTAAGATGGGCAAAAGAACACAAGGTCTTTGTTTCTGGACATTTTGAGCCTGTAATCGAACCCACAAATGCTGATGCTCCAGATATCCAACTAGTCTAAAGAAGGCCAGTTGTATTGCTTCTTTCATGAGAATAACAGTTTTCAGCTGTCCTAGCATAATTGCAACAGGTTTTCTAATGATCAATTAGCCTTTTAAAATGCTAAACTCGGATTAGCTAACACAACGTGCCATTGGAGTGATGGTTGCTGACAAGGGGCCTCTGTACGCCTATTTAGATATTCAACAAACAAAAAAATGTATCTGCCGTTTCAAGCTACAATAGTCATTTACAACATTAACAATGTCTACAATGTATTTCTGATCAATTTGATGTTATTTTAATGGACAAAAAAAGTGATTTTCATTAAAAAACAAGGACATTTCAGTGACCCCAAACTTTTGAACGGTAGTGTGAGTGTGTATAAATATATATACATACAGTTGAAGTCAGAAGTTTACATACACTTAGGTTGGAGTCATTAAAACTTGTTTTTCAACCACTCCACAAATTCCTTGTTAACAAACTATAGTTTTGGCAAGTCAGTTAGGACATTTGTGCATGGTACATCATTTTTCCAACAATTGATTAGACAGATTATTTCACTGTATCACAATTCCAGTGGGTCAGAAGTTTACATACACTACGTTGACTGTGCCTTTAAACAGCTTGGAAAATTCCAGAAAATTATGTCATAGCCTATCAGAAGCTTCTAAAGCTAATTGATATCATTTGAGTCAATATGAGGTGTACCTGTGGATGTATTTCAAGGCCTACCTTCAAACTCAGTGCCTCTTTGCTTAACATCATGGGAAAATCAAAAGAAATCAGCCAAGAAGCTAGAAAAAAAATTGTAGACCTCCACAAGTCTGGTTCATCATTGGGAGCAATTTCCAAACGCCTGAAGGTACCACATTCATCTGTACAAACAAAGTATGCAAGTATAAACACCATGGGATCACGCAGCCGTCATACTACTCAGGAAGGACACGCGTTCTGTCTCCTAGAGATGAACGTACTTTGGTGCAAAAAGTGCAAATCAATCCCAGAACAACAGCAAAGGACCTTGAGAAAATACTGGAGGAAACAGGTACAAAAGTATCTATATCCATAGTAAAACAAGTCCTATATCGGCATAACCTGAAAGGCCGCTCAGCAAGAAACCACTGCTCCAAAACCGCCATAAAAAAAGCCAGACTACGGTTTGCAACTGCACATGGGGACAAAGATCGTACTTTTTGGAGAAATGTCCTCTGGTCTGATAAAACAAAAATAGAACTGTTTGGCCATAATGACCATTGTTATGTTTGAAGGAAAAAGGGAGATGCTTGCCAGCTGAAGAATACCATCCCAACCGTGAAGCACGGGGGTGGCAGCATCATGTTGTGGGGGTGATTTGCTGCCAGAGGGACTGGTGCACTTCATAAAATAGATGGCAACATGAGGGAGGAAAATTATGTGGATATATTGAAGCAACATCTCAAGACATCAGTCAGGTTAAAGCTTGGTTGCAAATGGGTCTTCCAAATGGACAATGACCACAAGCATACTTCCAAAGTTGTGGCAAAATGGCTTAAGGACAACAAAGTCAAGGTATTGGAGTGGCCATCACAAAGCTCTGACCTCAATCCTATAGAAAATGTGTGGACAGAACTGAAAAAGCGTGTGCGAGCAAGGAGGCCTTCAAACCTGACTCAGTTAGACCAGCTCTGTCAGGAGGAATGGGACACAATTCACCCAACTTATTGTGGGAAGCTTGTGGAAGGGTACCCAAAATGTTTGACCCATGTTAAACACTTTAAAGGCAATGCTACCAAATACTAATTGAGTGTATGTAAAACTTCTGACCCACTGGGAATATGGTGAAAGAAATAAAAGCTGAAATAAATCACTCTACTATTATTCTGGCATTTCACATTCTTAAAATAAAGTGGTGATCCTAACTGACATAAGACAGGGAATTTTACTAGGATTAAATGTCAGGAATTGTGAAAAACTGAGTTTAAGTGTATTTGGCTAAGGTGTACGTAAACTTCCAACATCAACTGTATCTTCAACAACATACACATCATATACACTGCCCCAAAAAATAAAGGGAACACTAAAATAACACATCCTAGATCTGAATGAATGAAATATTCTTATTAAATACTTTTTTCTTTACATAGTTGAATGTGCTGACAACAAAATCACACAAAAATTATCAATGGAAATCAAATTTATCAACCCATGGAGGTCTGGATTTGGAGTCACACTCAAAATTAAAGTGGAAAACCACAATACAGGCTGATCCAACTTTGATGTAATGTCAATAAAACAAGTCAAAATGAGGCTCAGTAGAGTGTGTGGCCTCCACGTGCCTGTGTGACCTCCCTACAACGCCTGGGCATGCTCCTGATGAGGTGGCGGATGGTCTCCTGAGGGATCTCCTCCCAGACCTGGACTAAAGCATCCACCAACTCCTGGACAGTCTGTGGTGCAACGTGGCGTTGGTGGATGGAGCGAGACATGATGTTCCAGATGTGCTCAATTGGATTCAGGTTTGGGGAACGGGCGGGCCAGTCCATAGCATCAATGCCTTCCTCTTACAGGAACTGCTGACGCACTCCAGCCACATGAGGTCTAGCATTGTCTTGCATTAGGAGGAACCCAGGGCCAACCGCACCAGCATATGGTCTCACAAGGGGTCTGAGGATCTCATCTCGGTACCTAATGGCAGTCAGGCTACCTCTGGCGAGCACATGGAGGGCTGTGCTGCCCCCCAAAGAAATGCCACCACACACCATGACTGACCCACTGCCAAACCGGTCATGCTGGAGGATGCTGCAGGCAGCAGAACGTTCTCCACGGCGTATCCAGACTGTCACGTCTGTCACATGTGCTCAGTGTGAACCTGCTTTCATCTGTGAAGAGCACAGGGCGCCAGTGGCGAATTTGCCAATCTTGGTGTTCTCTGGCAAATGCCAAACTTCCTGCACGGTGTTGGGCTGTAAGCACAACCCCCACCTGTGGACGTCGGGCCCTCATACCACCCTCATGGAGTCTGTTTCCGACTGTTTGAGCAGACACATGCACATTTGTGGCCTGCTGGAGGTCATTTTGCAGGGCTCTGGCAGTGCTCCTCCTGCTCCTCATTGCACAAAGGTGGAGGTAGCGGTCCTGCTGCTGGGTTGTTGCCCTCCTACGGCCTCCTCCACGTCTCCTGATGTACTGGCCTGTCTCCTGGTAGCGCCTCCATAATCTGGACACTATGCTGACAGACATAGCAAACCTTTTTGCCACAGCTCGCATTGATGTGCCATCCTGGATGAGCTGCACTACCTGAGCCACTTGTGTGGGTTGTAGACTCCGTCTCATGCTACCACTAGAGTGAAAGCACCGCCAGCATTCAAAAGTGACCAAAACATCAGCCAGGAAGCATAGGAACTGAGAAGTGGTCTGTGGTTATCACCTGCAGAACCACTCCTTTATTGGGGGTGTCTTGCTAATTTCCT
Organism: Oncorhynchus clarkii lewisi; assembly: GCF_045791955.1. NCBI lineage: Eukaryota > Metazoa > Chordata > Actinopteri > Salmoniformes > Salmonidae > Oncorhynchus > Oncorhynchus clarkii. Next base: position 46,843,568 of record NC_092156.1, on the reverse strand, counting down.
AAAATTTCCACCTGTTGTCTATTCCATTTGCACAACAGCATGTGAAATGTATTGTCAATCAGTGTTGCTTCCTAAGTGGACAGTTTGATTTCACAGAAGTGTGATTGACTTGGAGTTACATTGTGTTGCTTAAGTGTTCCCTTTATTTTTTTGAGCAGTGTATATATACATAAATACACACAGGTGAAACGTTTTAGAACACCTACTCATTCAAGGGTTTTTCTTTATTTTGACTATTTTCTACATTGTAGAATAATAGTGAAGACAAGCTATAAAATAACATATATGGAGTCGTGTAGTAAACAAAAAAAAGTGTTAATCAAATCAAAATATTTAATATTTGAGATTCTTCAAATAGCCACGTTTTGCCTTGATGACAGATTTCAACACTCTTAGCATTCTCTCAACCAGCTTCATGAGGTAGTCACCTGGAAAGCATTTCAATTAACAGGTGTGCCTTCTTAAAAGTACATTTGTGTAATTTCTTTCCATCTTAATGTGTTTGAGTCAATCAGTTGTGGTGTGACAAGGTAGGGGGTATACAGAAGATAACACTCTTTGGTAAAAGACCAAGTCCATATTATGGCAAGAACAGCTCAAATAAGCAAAGAGAAACAACAGTCCTTTTTCCACATTGACTTACCTTCATGTCTTAAAGTAATGATTACCAGCCTCATTACCAGTTATGTTACCAGCCTCAGAAATTGCAGCACAAATAAATGCTTATTTTCAAATTATTTTTTTATTTAACTAGGCAAGTCAGTTAAGAACAAATTAGTATTTACAATGACGGCCTACCAAAAGGCAGAAGGCCTCCTGCAGGGACATGGTGATTAAAAATACAAATTAATTAAATAAAAATATAGGACAACACACACATCACGACAAGAGAGACAACACAACACTACGTGAAGAAAGAAAGACCTAAGACAACATAGGATGGCAGCAACAGGACAACACAGCACGGTAGCAACACAACATGGCAGCAGCACAAAGGGGAGAAGGTAGAGACAACAATACATCACGCAAAGCAGCCACAACTGTCAGTAAGAGTGTCCATGATTGAGTCTTTGAACAAAGAAATTGAGATAAAACTGTCCAGTTTGAGTGTTTGTTGCAGCTCGTTCCAGTCGCTAACTGCAGCGAACTGAAAAGACGAGTGACCCAGGGATGTGTGTGCTTTGCGGACCTTAAACAGAATGTGACTGGCAGAACGGGTGTTGTATGTGGAGGATGGGGGCTGCAGTAGATATCTCAGATAGGGGGGAGTGAGGCCTAAGAGGGTTTTATAAATAAGCATCAACCAGTGAGTCTTGCGACTGCTACACATAGATTACCAGTTTACACAAGAGTACAGAGTGCGGTGCTATGTCCTATAAGGAGCATTGATGGCAAATCTGATGGCCGAATGGTAAAGAACATCTAGCTGCTCGAGAGCACCCTTACCTGCCGATCTACATTATTACGTCTCCATAATATGAATCAGGGTTAGTTTGGCAGCTGGGGTGAAATAGTGCCGAGTACAATAGAGGAAACCAAGTCTAGATTTAACTTTAGCCTGCAGCTTTGATATGTGCTGAGAGAAGGACAGTGTACCGTCTAGCCATACTCCCAAGTACTTGTATGAGGTAACTACCTCAAACTCTAAATCCTTAGAGGTAGTAGGTTGCTTCACTGAGTTCAAGTAACAGACACATCTCAACATCAAAGGAGACTGCATGAATAAGGCCTTCATGGTCTAATTATATGTTTGGTTCCAACCGCCATGTCTTTGTGAGACGCGCAGTAGGTGAACAGATTATCTCTGCATGTGTGGTTCCCACCGTGAAGCATGGAGGAGATGGTGTGATGGTGCTTTGCTAGTGGCACTGTCAGTGATTTATTTAGAATTCAAGGCACACTTAACCAGCATGGCTACCACAGCGATACACCATCCCATCTGGTTTGGGCTTAGTGGGACTATCATTTGTTTTTCAACAGGACAATGACCCAACACACCTCCAGGCTATGTAAGGGCTATTTGACCAAGAATGAGAGTGATGGAGTGCTGCATCAGATGACCTGGCCTCCAGTCACCCGACCTCAACTAAATTGAGATGGTTTGGGATGAGTTGGACCACAGAGTGAAGGAAAATCAGCCAAGAAGTGCTCAGCATATGTGGGAACTCATTCAAGACTGTTGGAAAAGCATTCCAGGTGAAGCTGGTTAAGAGAATGCCAAGAGTGTGCAAAGCTGTCAAGACAAAGGGTGGCTACTTTGAAGAATCTAAAATATATTTTGAACTGTTTAACACTTTTTTGTTTACCACATGATTCCATGTGTTATTTCATAGTTTTGACTTTTGACTGGTACTGTATATTCAAAAATCTTTTGTCTCTTAATATCCATCATTAACAACTGAGTCGACAGTTCATACAAAGGATTGTTACCTATAACCAGGATTGCCATTGCATTACATTTTTGTCAAACAATTATTATTTTAGCGAGCAATTATTGTTATTCATCCTATACTGTCCCCAACATCCTTACCGCCTAGCAACAGATGTGGGACACTCACACACACAGACACTCAACCCCTTTCCCTCGCAATCAACCTTAAACTCAGATGCTCAACGGTTGTTACATCCCAGAGCCCAACTCAAGAAAGGACTTGATTTACGAATGCATATACAGTTACAGCCAGGGTTGGGTAGGTTACTTTCTCAATGTAATCTGTTAGTTACCTGTCCAAAATTGTAAATCAGTAGCGTAACTTTTGGATGACCCCAAACTCAGTAACGTAATCTGATTACATTCCGTTACTTTTAGATTACTTTCCACTAGAATTTCTAAGCAAACAGCTGGAGGCAGGGCTTTCTCCTATAGAGCTCCATTTTTATGGAACGGTCTGCCTACCCATGTCAGAGACGCAAACTCGGTCTCAACCTTTAAGTCTCTACTGAAGACTCATCTCTTCAGTGGGTCATATGATTGAGTGTAGTCTGGCCCAGGAGTGGGAGGGTGAACGGAAAGGCTCTGGAGCAACGAACCGCCCTTGCTGTCTCTGCCTGGCCGGTTCCCCTCTTTCCACTGGGATTCTCTGCCTCTAACCCTATTACTGGCTTACTGGGGCTCTCTCATGCCGTCCCTGGAAGGGGTGCGTCACCTGAGTGGGTTGATTCACTGATGTGGTCATCCTGTCTGGGTTGGCGCCCCCCCTTGGGTTGTGCCATGGCGGAGATCTTTGTGGGCTATACTCAGCCTTGTCTCAGGATGGTAAGTTGGTGGTTGAAGATATCACTCTAGTGGTGTGGGGGCTGTGCTTTGGCAAAGTGGGTGGGGTTATATCCTTCCTGTTTGGCCCTGTCCGGGGGTGTCCTCGGATGGGGCCACAGTGTCTCCTGACCCCTCCTGTCTCAGCCTCCAGTATTTATGCTGCAGTAGTTTATGTGTCGGGGGGCTAGGGTCAGTTTGTTATATCTGGAGTACTTCTCCTGTCCTATTCGGTGTCCTGTGTGAATTTAAGTGTGCTTTCTCTAATTCTCTCTTTCTCTCTTTCTTTCTCTCTCGGAGGACCTGAGCCCTAGGACCATGCCCCAGGACTACCTGACATGATGACTCCTTGCTGTCCCCAGTCCACCTGGCCGTGCTGCTGCTCCAGTTTCAACTGTTCTGCCTTATTATTATTATTCGACCATGCTGGTTATTTATGAACATTTGAACATCTTGGCCATGTTCTGTTATAATCTCCACCCGGCACAGCCAGAAGAGGACTGGCCACCCCACATGTGCTCTCTCTAATTCTCTCTTTCTCTCTTTCTTTCTCTCTCGGAGGACCTGAGCCCTAGGACCATGCCCCAGGACTACCTGACATGATGACTCCTTGCTGTCCCCAGTCCACCTGGCCGTGCTGCTGCTCCAGTTTCAACTGTTCTGCCTTATTATTATTGGACCATGCTGGTCATTTATGAACATTTGAACATCTTGGCCATGTTCTGTTATAATCTCCACCCGGCACAGCCAGAAGAGGACTGGCCACCCCACATAGCCTGGTTCCTCTCTAGGTTTCTTCCTAGGTTTTGGCCTTTCTAGGGAGTTTTTCTTAGCCACCGTGCTTCTACACCTGCATTGCTTGCTGTTTGGGGTTTTAGGCTGGGTTTCTGTACAGCACTTTGAGATATCAGCTGATGTACGAAGGGCTATATAAATACATTTGATTTGATTTGAAGAAGACAACAATGTATGTTACCAATTGAACGACATCTATTGATTTATCCTGCAATGTTAAAGTTCACATAGCTGCCATGTATGAATGTTACATTTTACTTTACGGGTTGGTTCTAATACATATACAATGCCTTGTAAGAGTATTCATCACCCTAGTCGTTTTTCCTATTTTGTTGCATTACAACCTGTAATTTAAATTCATTTTTATTTGAATTTCATGTAATGGACATACACAAAATAGTCAAAATGGTGAAAATTGGTGAAGTGAAATGAAAAAAATAACTTATAAAAAAATTCAAAAAAATAAAAAACGTAAAGTGTTGCGTGCATATGTATTCACTCCTTTTTCTATGAAGCCCCTAAATAAGATCTGGTGCAAACAATTACCTTCAGAAGTCACATCATTAGTTAAATAAAGTCCACCTATGTGTAATCTAAGTGTCACATGATCTGTCACGTGATCTCAATATATATACACCTGTTCTGAAAGGCCCCAGAGTCTGCAACACCACTAAGCAAGAGGCACCACCACGCAAGTGGCACCACGAAGACCAAGGAGCTTTCCAAACAGGTCAGGGGCAAAGTTGTGGAGAAGTACAGATCAGGGTTGGGTTATAAAAACTTTGAACATCCCACGGAGCACCATTAAATCCATTATAAAAAAATTGAAAGAATATGACACCACAACAAACCTGCCAAGATGGGGCCGCACACCAAAACTCACAGACCAGGCAAGGAGGGCATTAAATCAGAGAGGCAACAAAGACACCAAAGATACTCTAATTTTGCAGCTCCTTTAAGGGTATCTGTCCATAGGACCACTTTAAGCTGTACATTCCACAGAGCTCAGCTTTATGGAAGAGTGACCGGAAAAAAAATACATTGTTTAAGAAAAAAATAAGCAAACACATTTGGTGTTCATCAAAAGGCATGTGGGAGACTCCCCAAACATATGGAAGAAGGTACTCTGGTCAGATGAGACTAAAACTGAGCTTTTTGGCCATCAAGGAAAATGCTATGTCTGGCGCAAACCCAACACCTCTCATCACCCCGAGAATACCATTGTGGTGGCAGCATCATGCTGTGGGGATGTTTTTCCATCGGCAGGGACTGGGAAACTGGTCAGAATTGAAGGAATGATGGATGGCGCTAAATATAGGGAAATTCTTGAGGGAAACCTGTTTCAGTCTTCCAGAGATTTGAGACTGGGAAGGAGGTTCACCTTCCAGCAGGACAATGACCCTAAGCATACTGTTAAAGCAACACTCGAGTGGTTTAAGGGGAAACATTTAAATGTCTTGGAATGGCCTAGTCAAAGCCCAGACCTCAATTAAAATTGAGAATCTGTGGTGTGACTTAAAGATTGCTGTACACGGCAGAACCCATCCAACTTGAAGGAGCTGGAGAAGTTTTGCCTTGAAGAATGGGCAAGAATCCTGGTGGCTAGATGTGCCAAGCTTATAGAGACATACCCCAAAGGACATGCAGCTGTAATTGCTGCAAAAGGTGGCTCTACAAAGTATTTACTTTAGGGAAGTGAATAGTTATGCACGCTCAAGTTCTGTTTTTTTTTGTTTTATTTCTTGTTTGTTTCATAATAAAAAATATTTTGCATCTTCAAAGTGGTAGGCATGTTGTGTAAATCAAATGATACAAACCCCCCAAAAATATAATATAATATATTTTAATTCCAGGTTATAAGGCTTCCGCAAGCCACTGTAATTTACATTAAAAACCAAAGTCAATCAAAATTCCAGTCAATATAAAATATGTTATACCCCTTGATCTTCAAGAATAGGACTTGGAAATATAGAAGTATAGATTAGCAACATTGTTTTACCGGAGCATGACCCCAAAACTAAGGACTTATTAGCCAGCCCTATTGTGGTGTTTATGATTTTGTTGTCAAATAAATGCTGCGCTCATGGAATGGCATGCTTTGAGCACTACTGAAAAGTGCTATTTTACATGTAAAAAAATGAATGCCATGAGCTGCATTTGCTAAAGGCCTATTGTTTACCTTTTTGTTGGTGACACTTTGATATCTTGATAATATGCAGCTGTTTAAAGGGCAGATCCACAGATGAAACAACAACAAAATGGTTGCCCAGACTCTGTTTTGTTAACAAGCTGAGGGATGGGCCTGGAGATCTCTTTGATTAACAGACAGATCTATGGATGAAAGGACTGACCATCCATGATATAAAAAGTATTATTTTAACCATGTTATGAGGCTGTAACGTGTTTGTTTACATTTACAATGGTTTATAAAGATTGGAGATAACCCAAAATATAAGCTTGTTTTTCATGGGACAGGAGTGGGACAGGAGCTAAGCTTATGAGGGACTTAAGTTATATTTTCAAGAATCAATGGATATATATATATAAATATATATATATATATATACACAATTTATTAGTGCAAAAATTGATGTAGCAACTACAGATTGCCTCTTAAAGTCTATTAAAAGTGTGCAAGTTTGAACATGTGTCCATTACGACTATGGATAAAAAAAAATTCTGCATCAATTAGATTGATCAATGCAGATGTTACAAAAACACATTTTTCACTGACTGTCCACTGGTTTAAAAAACAATGATTGATAGGCAGCTTAAACTTCTTGAATTCAACCATTATTGGGTTCAAATACACATTTAGATTTGTGAACAGCCATCCACAACAACCACAATCTGTAAGGCGCAAATAGCTAAATGAGAGAGCAGCAGTGTGATTCACATCAATGTGCTATAATGAGTGATATCTGTATCACTGTAGACTACACCGCTGCTGTCATCCTTACCTCCAAGCGTTTATTCAAGTTGGATAATCTTTGGGTGCCGATAGAAGTCGCACCATTGGAAGACATAGACTGTAGCCAAAAAACACATTTTCCTGGAGTCCATCAAAGACATTTGGTGTGTCATCATAGTGGTCTCTGAATTGTGGTCACACCTGCTCAGGTGGAACAAACTTAAACTTTGAGAAAACAGCGATGTGCCAAAGATTTGTTTGCGCAAACATCCTTTCTGAATTGAAAAGTAATCCTCGAAGTAATCATCTCGTTTTTTAAAAGTATCTGTAATCGGATTACAATACTTTTGCTGGTAACGTAACGGGTTACTGCTACTGTTTTTTTTGTCATCGGTTACTCCCCATTCCTGGTTTCAGCTGTTTGAGAAAGCATGCAAAATTGGCAACAATGGGGAGATTTGATTAACCAATGTCAAGTCCTAGGTGACAGAGATCAGATACACCCCCTTCCCCTGAAACACATACTGGTCTGCCGTTGTGACCATTTTCCCAAGCATCTCTGTGCAGTCAGACCTTTTAATATTTTGTGCCACCAGGGTCACAATAATATGCCCCCTCTCTGATTGTCCCGAGTGTGACCCCCTCCCCATGGGTTACTGCAGCCAGTGTTGACAGCACTGCCACTACCTGGGTGGGGACACCCCACCGGAATCCCCACCGGCTAAGCACAAGGTTGTCAAAGTTCTCATTAGCAGCTTTGAAAATGTCCTTGTATATTATGTTCTCCCATCAGGGGGCTCTGGCTTTGTAGGACCAACCCTGCCAGGCTGGCTCATAATCTTGAGGGTGCTGTGCTGCTCTAGTAGGTCTCCGTTCACATTCCTCTTTCTGTTTTGGCAGCAACTGTACAGTAAGCCTATGAAACAGTCCCTCCATCAGTGCTCAGACTGGTCGGACTTGTGTTTATCGTCGAAGGAATGAGCGTTACACCGAGGCCCGTCCTCTGGATCGGTATCGATTTGGAGGTGGAGAGTCCGTCATGGTCTGGGGCGGTGTGTTCACAGCATCATCGGACTGAGCTTGCTGTCATTGCAGGCAATCTCAACGCTGTGTGTTACAGGGAAGACATCTTCCTCCCTCATGTGGTACCCTTCCTGCATGCTCATCCTGACTCATCTAGGAATGTCAGTGTTCTGCCATGGCCAGCGAAGAGCCCAGATCTCAATCCCATTGAGCATGTCTGGGACCTGTTGGATCGGAGGGTAAATGTCCAGGAACTTGCAGGTGCCTTGGTGGAAGAGTAGGGCAACATCTCACAGCAAGAACTGGCAAATCTAGTGCAGTCCATGAGGAGGAGATGCACTGCAGTACTTAATGCAGCTGGTGGCCACAGCAGATACTGACTGTTACATTTGATTTTGACCCCCCTTTGTTCAGGGACACATTAATCAATTTCTGTTAGTCACTTGTTCAAGTTTATGTCTCAGTTGTTGAATCTTATTTTCATACAAATATTTACACATAAGTTTGCTGAAAATAAAACGCAGTTGACAGTGAGGACGTTTCTTTTTTCCTGAGTTTATTTGGTGTTCCAGTATTTGACTCTTCTATGAGAACTTAGTAATTTTTAGAATAGCCATTGAGTAGTCTGCGTCTCTGAACATGTTTATGTACTACAAGAGCTACACGCTTCCCTTTTAATCTATTCTCCTTGAAGATTGGGTGAAGAACCTTGCACATTTCTGCAATCTCCCTCGTGAACTGATCATTCATGCCTATTTTCGTGCCAGCGAGTATTTTACCTACGTTTTACCCATTACATTAAGGATAAAGAAAGCAAATTTGGCAACGATTGGGCGCACATATCTCTGTCCTCTTTGTCCAAAACGGTGTACATGTTTGAGTTGGATTTTATAGACAGCATCGAGTAGGATCTGAAGCGCTGTAAGAAAGAATACCTTCACTACTCTTTCAGGAACTTCTCCTTCTTCAATACCAGTAAGCACTGTACGCTTCTTTCAGAAAGATGTTCTCCTTTTTAAGTTCATTAACGCCCGTTTCTATCGTATTGACTGTCCCTTCTAGCTTTCTCCATTGTCACAGCTTTTTCGTCACCCATTTCGAGGCTCGACTTCAATCCTTTACTGACTAATTCAAGTATGCCTTGTCATTTATCAACTTTAACAGATCGCTTTCCACTCGTACCAGTTCTGGTGGTGAAAAGCATAAATCGCCTGTCTCCGTTGAGGAGTTGCGTTTTTCTTTTAGAGATTGATTGTCCTGGTTTACTCTCCGTCATGTTTAAGTGTTACTTGTTTTCGTAATATTTGTCGATACATTTCTCAGGCCTGATGATTTGCTTTGATATCCAGATTGAATGTTATTACCCAAGAGTATATACAGATATTGAATATTACGTTTTTTATCTTAAGGCAATCTGCACCGCTGTGTTCAGTCCGCCATCTTGGAATCTACGTGCGCAGGCTGTTGGAATCTACGTGCGCAGGCCGTTGGAATCTACGTGCGCAGGCTGTTGTAATCTACGTGCGCAGGCCGTTGGAATCTACGTGTGCAGGCTGTTGGAATCTACATGCGCAGGCTAGATTATTTTTTTAAATAAGTTAAATAAACAAAATGTATTTCTCTGAAAAACTGTACTAGTATAAAATAATACATTGCATACAATATAGATCAACATTTGTATTATTTATTTTATACAGTCTATTTTGCTCATCTTTATCAAGGGATCCAATAATTCCAGACCCCACTGTATATTACAGAAACGACACACATTTAATGTAGCAAGATACAATTTCAATGTTCCTAGAACAAACCAAATGATTGCACATCTCTCTGATGTGGAATGTTCTTACCTCATTAAATGACTGAACGAATGGACACACAAAGAAAGAGATGCATGTACACAGCGTTTGCAATTTGTGCAGGCACACACACACTCACCCACCAGGGACAAGTACAAAAGAGTATGAAGTGTCAGTAGATCTAGCACATGCACAGGGAAAGTGAGAGATGGTGACACTGAGTAATGGCATTTGATTGGAAAGACCAAGAGCCGTGAGGTGTCCCAGAGGAGTTGAGTGGGCCATAATTAATAGCGACGTTGCACATGTAAGAAGGGGATCACACGGCTTCAAAACGAGCCACAAAAAAATCTGACGTGGAATGGCAAAGGAGGCTCTAGGACATAGGCTAGAAGCTAGCTGGAATAACCTGGGGCCTCTAATCAAAGGTGTGTGTGCACAAAAAAAGACTAAACCTTGCGTTTGCTATTTTCCCCACAGAGGTTGGAATTGATCTGTTGTGAACATGACAGGAAAGTGTACATATTTCCACAAACAGCACAGATCATGCGATACGCACAACTTCTAGCGGTTAAAGAATTGTAGTGCAAGCAAATAAATTGTTATTTTGGTTAATGGTAGTCTAATAAAAATGCTAAAACGTAGGCCTAATGATGAAACGGATGCATTTGCCGTGGGTAAGGAGATCGCATAGCAGCACGCAGAATGTTTATTTAATGTTTATTTAATTTTTATTATATAGGCCTAAATTATAATCATTATTGCAGGACATGGCTCTCCTTTTCTGACATGGTTTATGTTATGTTTAGGTTTAACTACTTTTAATGAACATATACTTCGGCTAGAAAACTCCATGTTTAGCCATGCAAGGCATTCTTTAACCAACTCCCGCGCCCACATAGCCTGCTGGGTAACGTAGTCTAAATGTTATTAACACATAACAACACAGTTTATTCTGCCACACAACAGATATTAGGCTACCATAGGGCTGGGCGATATGGCCAAAATAGCATATCATGGTATTTTTCCAAATTGACGATATGACGGTATTTTATGTTTTTGATTATTAAACGTTCTACATTTGCTTTAATCAGTAGTGCGTGGCCGTAGTCTTTCTCCATTCTGATTGTTTGATACTGTTCAATTAAACCTCAACCTAAGATACATTTCTGCATTTCCTGCACTCATTTGAGATAATTTCCTGCACGCATTTGAGATCATTTCCTGCACGCATTTGAGATCATTTCCTGCACGCATTTGAGATCATTTCCTGCACGCATTTGAGATCATTTCGTGCACGCATTTGAGATCATTTCCTGCACTCATTTGAGATCATTTCCTGCACTCATTTGAGATCATTTCCTGCACTCATTTGAGATCATTTCCACACTGCCACGATATGTGCAAAAATACTAGGCCTTATTTTTAACCAAATTGCGATTTAGATCAAAACACTTGGGTGAACTTTTGGAATCATGGAAATATAATGTTTATTATAATTCTATAGTTAGAATATAAATAATAGTGGGCACTTTGAATACTGTTTGCAGATGTAAGAAACAAACTAATATTGTAATTATAGAACGCTTGTGGATTTAAATTAAGATCAAAGTGGAAACAACATCGTTATCAACATTGTTGCATGTGCTGCATTGACCATGCAGACTGAACAAAAGTGTCTCGTGGCCAAGCAACAACAAATGCGATCCTTGAGTGACAGAGGGTGGGACTAGGTCTGTATGGACAGCAGCATGGAGAGAGCGGAGAGGGATGACTCAAGTAGCGGAGTAAACTATAAAACATGGACGTTACACACGGGGTATCACATTTAACAAACCAAACATTCAAATATTGTTATAGAAGGTAAAGTAAAAACCCAAAACGGTCCATGCATAAATATCGGTATATAGTAAAATACCGTATACTGCCCAGCCCTAGGCTACCATTAAGCCATCTCTCATTCAATAGCAAATAGACCGGTAGCCTATTTAAAAATTATTTGACAGAATGGATAGGCTACAGTATTGCTGTGTGATAGGCTGTGATGTCCCGCTCCTAATCCTATTTCATTTCAGGGCCTATACCAAGGCAGGAGATAGAAACACAATCATCTATTGATAAACAAAATATTGAACAGCATCTCATCTCTTGCATTGTATGGGCTGTAGCATTTACTTTTAAATTGTTTGATTGTCTATTCAATCTTACAGAATGCGCGGCCAGTGTAGGCTCGGCCCTAAACTATGTGCTCTCTGTCACCTGGAGCTGCATGGCAAATGGCCAGGAAAACAAGGAAAACAGAAAGGACAATGATTTAAGGGCCAGTGGTAACTTGTATCTGTACAGGGTGAACTCTACCTATTATTGTCTTTAGGAATTCTGCCTTACCTGCAATGGTTTCATCCCCCACACAAGCCTTTGGATGCTGTGACATCCTGTGGAAATTGGGCCTGGATGATCAGGTTAATGTGACTTGGTATCGTTTCAAGGGGCAATGGTGGTTGGTTTTGGTTTGAAAGAGTCACACATTCAAATAGAGCTGGGCGGTATACAGTATTTTACTATACACACCGATATTAAAGCAAGGATCAGTTTGAGTTTTTACTTTACTTAATTTGTAACAAACGCCGAATACAAGACCTTACTGACCTTACTGTGAAATGCATACTTACAAGCCCTTAACCAACAGTGTAGTTCAAGAAGAGTTAAGAAAATATTGACCAAATATATAATTTAATGAGGCAAGTCAGTGAAGAACAAATTCTTATTTACAATGACAGCCTAGGAACAGTGGGTTAACTGCATTGTTCAGGAGCAGAATGACAGATTTTTACCTTGTCAGCTTGGGGATACGATCTAACAACCTTTCGGTTATTGGCCCAACGCTCTAACCACTAGGCTACCTGCCACCCCTAATAATAAACCACGAGTAGCAGCAGAATAAAAAACAAATGGGGGGAGTCAATGTAATAGTCCGGTGGCCATTTGATTAATTGTTCAGCAGTCTTATAGCTTGGGGGTAGAAGCTGTTAAAGAGTCTTTTGGTCCAAGACTTGGCACTTGCCGTGCAGTAGCAGAGAAACAGTCTATGACTTGGGTGACTGGAATCGCTGACATTTTTATGGGCTTTCCTCTGACACCGCCTATTATATAGGCCCTAGATTGCAAGAAGCTTAGCCCAGGTGATGTACTGGGCCATAGGCACTGTAGTGCCTTACGGTCAGATGCCGAGCAGTTGCCATACCAGGCGGTAATGCAACAGGTCAGGATGCTCTCAATGGTGCAGCTGTAGAACTTTTTGAGGATCTGGGGACCCATGCCAAATCTTTTCAGTCTCCTGGGGGGGAAAAGGTTTTGTCATGCCCTCTTCACGACTGTCTTGGTTTGTTTGGACCACGATAGTTTGTTGGTGATGTGGACACCAAGGAACTTGAAACTCTCGACCCGTTCCACTACAACCCCATTGATGTTAAATGGGGGCCTGCTCGGCCCGCCTTTTCCTGTAGTCCACGATCAGCTCCTTTGTCTTGCTCACATTGAGGGAGAAGTTGTCCTGGCACCACACTGTCAGTTCTCTGACCTCCTCCCTATTAGCTGTCTCATCGTTGTCGGTGATCAGGCCTACCACTGTTGTGTCGTCAGCAAACTTAATGGTGTTGGAGTCGTGTTTGGCCACGCAGTCGTGGGTGAACAGGGAGTACAGGAGGGGACAGGGAGAGTGAAATGTGAGTGAAGACACTTGCCATGCTTTGCGTACACATCCTGGTAATCCATCTGGCCCTGCGGTTTTGTGAATGTTGACCTGTTTAAAGGTCTTGCTCATATCAGCTACTGGGAGCATTATCACACAGTCATCCAGAACAGCTGGTGCTCTCGTGCATGCTTCTGGTGCTCTTGTGCTCTAAATGCCTTTTATGCTCGCTTCGAGGCAAGCAACACTGAAAACTATTACTATTGCCTCGAAGCGAGCATAAGCGGGCATTTAGCTCATCTGCCTCGAAGCGTGCATTTAGCTCATCTGGTAGGCTCGCGTCAATATGGCAGCTCGCGGCTGGGTTTCCCTTTGTAGTCCGTAATAGTTTGACATTCCTGCCACATCCGACGAGTGTCAGAGCCGTTGTAATAGGATTCAATCTTAATCCTGTATTGATGCTTTGCTTGATTGGTGGTTTAATGGTTCGAGGGCATAGCGGGATTTCTTATTAGGTGTCCAGATTAGTGTCCCGCCCCTTGAAAGTATCAGCTCTAGCCTTTAGCTCGATGCAGATGTTGCCTGTAATCCATGGCTTCTGGTTGGGATATGTACGTACTGTCACTGTGGGACAATGTCGTCGATGCACTTATTGATGGAGCCGATGACTGAGGTGGTATACTCCTCAATGGGGCGGCAGGGTAGTCTAGTGGTTAGAGTGTTGGCCTAGTAACCGAAAGGTTGCAAGATTGAATCCCCGAGCTGACAAGGTTGTTCTGCCCCTGAACAAGGCAGTTAACCCACTGTTCCTAGGCCATCATTGAAAATAAGAATGTGTTCTTAACTGACTTTCCTAGTTAAATGAAGATTAAATAATGGTGTAAAAAAATAAAAAATATTCGGCCAAATCGGTGTCCAAAAATACAGATTTCCGATTGTTATGAAAATGCTGATAAAAAAAAAATTGAAGTTGGATTGAACAGTATAAAACAATCCGAATTGAAAAAGTCACATTGAAATCACGTATAATGTATGTGTTGTCACCCTAGGATCATGAACTGCTCATAAAGCATATTTACAACTTTTATTATTCAAAAACATAAAATACCGTCAAATACCGTCATAAATGATGTGATATTTTGGTCATTTAGGCCAGACCTACCTTTAAATATTATAAATGGAATGAAATGCCTTTGTTCTGCCTCTTAGTCCTGTCCATGGAGAATGGTTATATGATAGTTTCTAATATCCCATCTCTTTTTTCAGGCTTTGGCTTGGAACCATAAGATGTGTATGCCTAGACTGTAATGCTGTGAATGTGATTGCATTCCGTTTATAAAGTTGTTAAATAATACTTGCGTTTTGCGCTGACCATTTCCTGATCTTATTCAGCTAAACGCATAAAACTTGATAAACATGGTCTAACTATAATATCAAATGGAGTCAGATAGTCAGGTTTATCAAATGTAGATTGTTCAATATTATTTAGCACTACACCAGCATGCTATATGCTACATGCATTTGTTGTTTGAAAAAAGGTCAATGCTTATTAAAACATTCTAATTTTAAATCATTCTGACCACACCGCCAAGGAAAAATGATCAAATGTGCCATTGTGCCATTCTTTTAGAAACTGTCATGTCCCAGTTCCAACATTACCAAATGAACTCATTCAGCAAATGAGAGTGTTTTTGTTAACATACAAGGTGAATTGGA
Organism: Oncorhynchus clarkii lewisi; assembly: GCF_045791955.1. NCBI lineage: Eukaryota > Metazoa > Chordata > Actinopteri > Salmoniformes > Salmonidae > Oncorhynchus > Oncorhynchus clarkii. Next base: position 46,828,380 of record NC_092156.1, on the reverse strand, counting down.
GGGCGTTTTACATGCATGTTGTAAAGCTCTTTCACGAGCGCACAAATATAGTATGGCACTGATTTGTCAATGAAAACAGGCGTGTATGGTGAGTGCAACAGTACGATAAATCTCAACAATTTGCTGAGCACACAAATCCTAGAATCTCCACATAAGCCAGAATTGAATGCGACAGTTAAATGCCCCAAAGCTAGTGCAGACAGAATGTGTTCACCCTTTGGTTTGTTGGTCTGTATGTGGAGGTTGTTGGTCCTCCGAGTCTGAAAACGTTGTGGTGGCGACTACACACTACATTTTAGTCATACTGCTTTTGCATATGAAGAGAGCCATCTACAATGCTTTAAGACATTTTCCAAAATTGGTTGTGTTACAGCCTCAATTTAAAATGGATTAAATTGAGATTTTGTGTCACTGGCCCACACACAATACCCCATAATGTTAAAGTGTAATCATATTTTTTGACATTTGAAAAGCTCAAATGTCTTGAGTCAATAAGTATTCAACCCCTTTGTTATGGCAAGCCTAAATAAGTTCAGGAGTAAAAATGTGCTAAACAAGTCACATAATAAGTTGCATGGACTCACTTTGTGTGCAATAATAGTGTTTAACAGGACGTTTTTTATGACGAGCTCATCTTTGTGTCCCACACCTTCAATGATCTGTAAGGTCCCTCAGTCAAGCAGTGAATTCCAAACGGAGGTTTTACAATGCCTCAAAGAAGGGCACCTTTTGGTAGACGGGTAAAAACAATACAAGCAGACATTAAATATTAGTTTGAGCATGGTAAAGTTATTCATTATACTTTGGATGGTGTATCAATACACCCAGTCACTACAAAGTTACAGGGGTCCTTTCCAACTCAGTTGTCGGAGAGGAAGGAAACTGCTCAGGGATTTCACCATGTGGCCAATGGTGATTTTAAAAAACAGTCACAGAGTTTAATGGTTGTTATATGGGAAAACTGATGATGGATCAACAACATTGTAGTTACTCCTTAATACTAACCTAAATGACAGAGTGAAAAAATGGAAGCCGGTATAGAATTAAAATATTCCAAAACATGCATCCTGTTTTTACAACAAGGCACTAAAGTTTTACTGCAAAAAATGTGGCAAAGAAATTAACATTTGTCCTGAATACAAAGTGTTATGTTAAGGGAAAATCCAACACATCACTGAGTACCACTCTTCAAACTTTCAAGCATGGTGCTGGCTGCATCATGTTATGAGTATTATTGTCATTGGCAAGGACTAGGGAGTTTTCTTTGTTTATAAAATGAAACTGAATAGAGCTAAGCACAGCCAAAATCTTAGAAGAAAGCCTGGTTCTGCTTTCCAACACTGGGGAGACAAATTCACCTTTCAGGCCAAATCTACACTGGAGTTGCTTACCAAGATGCCATTGAATATTTCTGAGTGGTCTACTATGAAAATATTTGTCAAGACTTGACAATGGCTGTCGAGCAGTGATCAACAAATCAACTTGACAGAGCTTGAATAATTTTTGGGGAAAATATTGTACAATCCAATCCAAGCGTGGAAAGATCTTAAGAGACTTACCCAAAATTACTTACAGCTGTAATCACCGCCAAAGTGTCACGCCCTGACCATAGAGAGCTTGTTATTCTCTATGTTGGTTAGGTCGGGGTGTGACTAGGGTGGGTCATCTAGGTTTTATATATATATATATATTATATTTCTATGTTGGCCTGGTATGGTTCCCAATCAGAGGCAGCTGTTTATCGTTGTCTCTGATTGGGGATCATATTTAGGCAGCCATTTCCCCTTTGTGTTTTGTGGGATCTTGTTTATGTTTAGTTGCCTGTTCGCACTGCATTGTCATCACGGTTTGTTTATTCTTTTTGTATTTGCTTAAGTTTCACTTTATTCATTAAAACTATGTGGAACTCTATGTACGCTGCTGCTCCTTGGTCCGATCATCATTATTACGAACATTGTGACACAAAGGTGCTTCTATAAAGTATTGACTCAGGGGTGTAAATACGTATGTAAATGAGACGTTTCTGTATTTCATTTTCAATACATTAGCAAAAGATGCTAAAAACATTATGGGGTATCGTGTGTAGATAGGTGAGAAAAGGTATTTCATCCGTTTTGAATTCAGGCTGTAACACAACGATATGTGGAATAAGTCAAGGGGTGTGAATTATAAATGTGTGAAAATTAATTTGCAATGCAGTTAGCCCTGGCTGAGAGAACAGATTGTCCCTGGCTTGTGGCTGTTTAAAACCCTGCTGTTTGTTGCCGTTTCCATTGGCCTTGCGAGCTGTGCTGCCTGGAACTGCTAGAGTACCAGCATTAGCCTACGTTGCTACCATCATGCCGCCAAGGTTAAAGAAGATTGGAGTAATGGAGAGGACAGTGTTTCATGATCACAGGTGGGTAACCTTTTAAAAATCAACAAAAATGTGTCTCAAAGCAATTGTTACCGCAACAGGAAAATAGCTTCAAGAGCTTTGTCCAATGACTCACCTAACGAAAGAATGGACGATCTAACCAGAGAGGACCAAGAACAGTTTGCAGTTCTCTCAGGGAGAAGTGGATGTCCTGGAAGAGACTTGCAAGATTACAACAAACTAAATCAACGTGAGGTGACATCAGCACTGTCTGTGAATCATTACTACAGATGCCTGGGAAAGCAGACTATCTAGAGCAGGGGTGGGAAACTCAAGTCCTCGAGGGCCTGATTGGTGTCACACCTTCTCCATCCCTAGCAAGCAGCTAATAAATCAAATTAGATTCTAAACTCAAGATCATGATTAGGTGATTATTGGAGTCAGGTGTGTTAGCTGGGGCTGGGGCAAAGCTGGGGCAAAGCTGGGGCAAAACTGTGACACCAGTCAGGCCCTCGAGGACTGGAATTGCCCACCCCTGATCTAGAGGAACAACGCAGGAGGAATAACATTGAGGAGTCTCCACATGAGACCTGGACAGAGTCTGAGGGAAAAAAAGTGTGAAAAATGATCACTGAAAAGCTGCAGATGGATCAAAGGAAGATCGAGGTGGAGCGCGCCCACAGGTCAGGAAAACCTGTAACCGGCCCAGGTGACAGACCCAGGGCAAGTTCCTCAGGTTCAAGAACCTCAGGTCCCATATTATGTCTATCGCCGATCAGCTACCCAGGAAAGACTTAATAATAGCCCATATTAATATATGAAGCCTTGGAAATAAGGTTAATTAAATATTCTTGCCAACATCAGATAGCATTAATATACGGGCCATCTCTGAAACTCACATAGATAATTCCTTTGATGATACAGCAGGAGCAATACAAGGATATACCATCTACAGAAAAGACAGGAATGCCTATGGGGGAGGTGTTGCTGTATATGTTCAGAACCATATTCCTGTAAAGCTTAGAGAGGATCTCATGTCAAATGTTGTGGTTGCAGGTTCACCTGCCTCATCTAAAGCCTCTTCTTTTGGGGTGCTGCTATAGGCCACCAAAGCACCAACAGCCAGTATTTGAATAATATGTGTGCAATGCTTGATAGTGTGTGTGACGTTAACAGAGAGGTCCTGAACATTGACTGGTTAGCAACTAGCTGTCCTCTCAAGAGGAAGCTTCTAACTGACTAATACCTCTAATGTGACCCAAAGTTGTCACCTCAACCAACTTAAGTGCATACCAATAGTGTTGAATTGGTATGCACCAATTCAACATCCCCTCGTATTGGATCATATCTTCACTCATGCTGCAGAGCTTTGCTCCGAAGCAATGTTTGTTTCCATAGGCCCTAAGTGACCATAACACAGCGGCCATGGCAAGGAAAGTCAAAGAACCAAACGGTTGGGCCTTAATTAAAGTATTTTATAAGAGAACATACAACATCTGTTTTCTCAGGACTCTTTTGTTGAAGATGTGAACAACGTATGTTGGTCTGAAGTGAATCCAGATGCAGCATTGGAGGTATTTGTAAAATGACGTTTCCCCAATTGTTGACAAGCATGCAGCTGTTAAGAAATTAACTGTGAGAACTGTAAAAGCCCTCTGGATTGATGACAAATTGAATCATCTTATGCTTCAAAGGAACTATGCAAAAGAGGTGGCAAACAAGTCAGGTTGCTTAGCTGATTGGTTGACATACTGTGAATTGAGAAGTTGTGACAGAAGCAATGGAAAAAGACTTGAGCAACCTTAAACGACATTACGGGCAGACAACTCAATTCATCTCCATCGTTCATCGTTCCTTTCTGTATTGCCAATCATTTCAATGACTATTTCACTAGTAAAGTAGAAAAACAGGAGGGAAATTTCAACTTTTAACAGTGAATTATCGTATTTTTTTGTATAAAAGATCTAATAATACTGTTTTGAATTTGGTCAAGTTAGTTGTTATCCATCAATACATGATAAGCCACCATGTATTGACAACCTTGATGGGGAAAATATTGAGAACGGCAGCAGACAGTATTGCCACCCCCACTTGCTAGATCCTTAACCAAAGCCTAAAGGAGTGTGTGTCCACAGGCGTGAAAGGAAGCTAAAGTAATTTCACTAACTAAAAATAGTAAAGCACACTTTGCTAGCTCTTACAGCCACCCAATCAGTGTGCTGCTTGCCCTTAGTAAATTGGAGATAATTGGGTTTGAACAAATACAATGCAATTTGTCAGAGAAAAGTTAACGAGTGACTTTGAGCATGCATATAGATACGGGCACTCAACTTGCACTGCAAGGACTCGGATTGGTTCAAATAAACAGATAATAAGATGATGGTTGTATTGTTAGATTTCAGTGCAGCCTTTGATTTGATTTAGCAAAATTGTTATTGAAGAAACTCACTTGCTTTGGCTCTACATCGCCTGCCATCACATGGCTGGAGAGTTATTTATCCAATAGTACCCAGACAGTGTTCTTCAATGGAAGGTTCTCTAACATCAGATATGGACCGTGCGGTGTCCCTCTGAGCACTCTTCTCTATTTTTTATTTTTTTTTACAAACGATTTCTCACTGCTTACATGAAGCTAGAGTGACTATGTATGCGGATGATTCCATACTCTACATGTCAGCATCCGGAGCCAGTCACTGAAATTCGAAATAAAAAGAGTTAGTTCATATCAGAATGGGTGATAAATAATAAACTGGTCTTGAATACATCTAGAACTAAAAGTCTTGTGTTTGGTTCAAACCATTCTCTAAGACCTAAACCTCAACTGGACTTCTGCATCAAGGATGTGACCATTGGAGCAAGTTGGGGAAGCTAAACTCCTAAGTATATCATTGGATTGTCCGTTATCATGGTCAAGTCATATTGACAAAAGTTGGTGTGAAGATGGGGAGGGGATGTATGTCTGTTATTATATAAAGATGTTCTGCGTTGTTTACACAAAAATCAACCGTACTAGTTGTTTAGGTTCTGATCTTGACCCATCTTGATTACTGTCCGGTAAAAGAGCAACAAAGAAAGACCTAACAAAGCTGCAGCTGGCTCAAAACAGAGCAGCACACCTTGCCCTTAACTGCACGCACAGAACTAACATCAACAACATGCATGCCAGTCTTTCCTGGTTGAGGGTTGACAAGAGATGAACCACTTCTCTTTTAGTTGTCATGATAAATATTACTGTCATTAAAATTCCATATTGGTGTGCTTAAATCAAATAACATTCAGCCCAGACACCCATACATACCCCACAAGACATGCCAACTGGGGTCTTTTCACAGTCCCCAAGTCCAATTCACGGCAACGCACAGTATTATACAGAGCCGCAATTACTCAAGCAAAATGACCGTAAAACAAAAAAAAAAACATCTCAACAACACAGTAACACAAATCATTTTTGGTTTGTCGTTGTATTTTACATTTGTGTTACTGTCCTTGTCTATCAGTGTCTCAGATGTTTTGTTACTTGTCATGATTTGTGTTTCTTTTGGACTCCAGGAAAAGAAGCTGATGCTTCTACAAAAGCTAATGGGGATCCAAATAAACAAATAAAATGCTGGAGTGCTTGTCTCTTTGAATCACCCTCACCCCCATCTCCATGCCCTACAAGGTACAGTGTGTCAGCACCAGGGTATGCGTTGGCTCTTATGGGTCTGTGGTTACTGTTTTCGGGTGCCATGTGACATTAGTTCCCCCTCATTATCCCAGTTGTCCATACAGGAGATGGACACTGAAATGCAATGGAGAGAAGCAAGGCTATATGACGCAACACTGAGTAGAAAATATGCTGCAGCAATGAGCACCATATCTGTGTGCGACAGTGAGTAAATAACAACAAAAAAAGCGTTCCTCTCTCTCCCTCTCTCTCTCTCTCGCTCTTAGCCGGAAACAAAGTCATTTGGTGGCTGACGATCAAACATATAGTACCTGCAGTAAGGGGAGCGTGAGCAACGAGCTCATGAATAATTCTGTGGCGGTTCCTGGCCACCTGTTATAGGGCTCTGCTAGGACACACAGAGAACCTGTGACGTGACCCAATGACATTAGGATGACTGTGTGTGAGGAGATCTCTGCCTCTCACTCCACCCCATGCACTAAGGGAGCACAGCAAAGTGATACTGTGGTCTCACTGCACACACTCTACACCAGTCAACCTTGGCTATGATGAGGAAAGTCAAGATGCTGGACAGGATGAGATCATCAGATCCCGTTTTGCCCTCACTGGGGCCTCAAGGTCAGACGATATGGTCTAAAAATCTTTACTTGATTATTTCACATTTTTTAGTGATTCATGATGTATAAAGTACCAGTGAAAAGTTTGGACACGCCTACTCATTCAAGGGTTTTTTTAAATAATTTCTACATTGTAGAATAATAGTGAAGACATCAAAACTATGAAATAACGCATATGTAGTAACCAGAAAAACTGCTAAATCAAAACATGTTTTATATTTGAGATTCTGTGTAAAGCTGTCATCAAGGCAAAGGGTGGCTACTTTGAAGAATCTCAAATATATTTAGATTTGTTCAACACTTTTTTGGTTACTACATGATTCCATATTGTTACATCAGCACCTGTCACACCCTCTACTACTCATCCCGTGTCTCCCCAACCTGCCGCCACTCCCCCAGTGCTCGCTCCCCCTTTCTCTGTGTGTGTGTGATTGCAGATCCTCACCCACTGCAACCTGTTCCATAATCAAGACCTAAACAAATACTCAGCCCTGCCAATTCCATGCTGCCAGATCGTAACCTCTGCTCAGTCAGTCTGCATTTTTAACTGTTTGTTCCTGCATGGACTCTGTTTTCGTGTTGTGCCTGTGTTCCCTTGCCTGACACCGTTTTCCTCTCCACTACAGTTCTGTTCACTCCGTTATGTCCACCCAGTCTCTAGTCCCACGTCTCGTCCGGCTACTCTGTCCTGGACCCCCCACCCTACTGCTTCCTTGGATTCCACTCCAGACCTGCTTATCCAGCCCCAACTCCCCTCGCTCCAGCCTCAGCCCCTGGCTCCCTGCAACCCGCCTGAGCTTTCCCTGGCCTGCACACCATCTTCACCCTGTTTTTCAATAAATACCTTGGTTACTCGCTCTTGGGTTAACCTTCTCTGCTCCTTGTAACACATATCTGTTATTTCATAGTTTTAAAGTCGTCACTATTATTCTACAATGCAGAAAATAGTTTTTTTTTATTTTTTAAATGGAATGTGTCCATTTTTAGGTGTCCAAACTTTTTGCTGGTGCTTTATATACACAAAAGATTTAGAACACCTACTCATTCAAGGGATTTTCTTTATTTTTTACTATATTTCAGGTTTAGTAAACATTATAGAGCGGAGGGTTTGATTTGATGCTGATTGATTAAAACATCATTCCAGCCGGTGTCTATTCCACAAGTTACCACCAGCCCAGCCAGACAATTTATCAACTTGATTTCCACTATAAAAAGCATTAAACATTATCTCACATTTCTTTTAGACTAACATTTCGTTTTCAACAGTGTAGATTTGTATAAACCTTGATGTCTGTCTCTCCGACATTTACAACATTGTTTCAATATTCAAATTCCATCTCCAGCTGTCCCATAGCAATGAACGTGTCCGGATTCGGGACGAGACAGAAAGGCAGCGTTTCTCAGCCAGTCGAAATCATGAATCACCTGGCATCATTTTTATGGATATATACAAAGAAATTGTCACACCCTGATCTGTTTCACCTGTCCTTGTGATTGTCTCCACCTCCTCCAGGTGTCGCTTGTTTTCCCCCACTGTATTTATCCCTGTGTTTCCTGGCTCTCTGTGCCAGTTCGTCTTGTATGTCTTTCAAGTCAACCAGCGTGTTTTCCCGTACTCCTGCTTCTATTCTCTTTTTGCTAGACCTCCTGGTTTTGACCCTTGCCTGTTTTCTGGACTCCGTACCCGCATGCCTGACCATTCTGCCTGCCTTGACCACGAGCCTGTCTGCCACTCTGTACCTCAAGGACTTTGATCTGGTTTTAACCTTCTTGCCTGTCCACAACCAGTCTCTTTCCTACCCCTTTAGGCTGTATGAATAAATATCAAAGACTCAAACCATCTGTCAGCATTTAGGTCTCGCCTTGTGCCCTTATTAGAAATGGCAATTGAAAAAAGCTTTAGTTTGAAGTGGTTGTGTTAGCGGTGTTAGGTAGCTCCTCTGAACAACAGTGTCCTGACGAGAGAGCACATGTTCTATGCCAGGAGGAGTCACACCTCATTAGCTCATTGTTATGGACGTATCCAAATAAATTTCACTAGAAAAACAGCTTCACCGAAAATAAAATGTTTTTATTCTGGCTGCACTGTTTGACGTGACTGTAAGTTAACCGCAGTTAGCTAGCTAGCGGGCAAGCAAGCAAGGGATAAGAACGTTGCCAGCCAGTATGGCTATGGAACATTTAGAACAAACGACTGGGTTGCGTCCATAGATACAGAACAAAAAGATTGAATGACAGGGTCGCGTCTCTGCCAACCGAATTGATAGAACTAATTTTGTGTCTCGTGGAAGGATTAAATAGTAGACGTAAATGAATCATAATGTTTTTTTAATGAAAATGTCAATCATTATTTCAATATGTTGGTAACCCGTTGTATAAAAGTGATAATGCCCGAGAAGCCGGTGTTTGGATGATATATTGGCACGCTTTGCCAGCCTGAGACGGACACCCGTGCCAATATATCCTCCAAACACCGGCTTCTCGGGCATTATCACATAATTATATATTTGCTAGCTAAAAAAAGGGTAGAACAGTTGAGTTGTTATGAACACACCCGTCTGTTTTAACAGTATGCTTGCCTGTCCGCTTTGTTCAGATGTTGAAACCAACACGACAACGACCCTAAGCATACAGCCAAGACAATGCAGAAGTGGCTTCGGGACAAGTCTCTGAACATCCTTGAGTCGCCCAGCCAGAGCCCGGACTTGAACCCGATTGAACATCTCTGGAGAGACCTGAAAATAGCTGTGCAGTGACGCTCCCCATCCAACCTGGCCGAGCTTGAGAGGATCTGCAGAGAAGAATGGGAGAAACTCCCCAAATACAGGTGTGCCAAGCTTACAGCGTAATACCCAAGAAGACTCAAGGCTGTAATTGCTGCCAAATGTGCTTCAATAAAGTATAGAGTAAAGTGTCTGAATACTTATGTGAATATGATTTTTAAAAAATCTTCTTTTGAATAAATGTGCAAACATTTCTAAAAACCTGTTTCTGCTTTGTCATTATGGGGTATAGTGTGTAGATTGATGAGGGGGGGGGGGGACGATTTAATCTATTTTAGAATAAGGCTGTAACTTAATAACAAAATATGGAAAAAGTCAAGAAGTCTGAATACTTTACAAATGCAATGTATAATTCATGTAGCAGGCATCATATAAAATGAACAGGCTCAAAGAGTCTCGCAAGCACAAGCCCACGTGCTAGTAATCTTTATATTCAAGTTTAGCAAAAATTATATATATATATATATATATATATATATTTGCTAGCTAACAAGGTAGAACTGTTTAATTGTTATGAACACACCCTTCTGTCCATCTCCAACTGTTATAACAGCATGCTAGCCTGTCCACTTTGTTCAGATGTTGAAATCAACTGGCCTTATTTCTCAGAATGAGAGCGAGTTGCCAATTCCTTATTTAATTGTGTATTATGCTCATTGCACATTTATAAAACACAGACTAGACAGCTAGTATAACAGTCTTTGCTAAATAGGGGGAGGGGCTTGGGGTGTGTGTATAAATTGGTGCACACAGCATACAGCCATGGCACACAGCATAGAAGGCTCGAAGGAGACGAGACCAAAAAGACAATGTTGTTGTCTTTTTGCTGTGTGCCATGACTGCAGGCTGTGTGCACCCTTCTTCCTCTCTGACAAGCGGTTTCAACACGCCATTTGCATTTGAGGTTTGGTGCAACAGAATCGGTCATATGGACATCGAAACACATTTACACACGCCCCAAGTGTCTTGGAAAGTATTCAGACCCCTTGATTTTTTTCAATTTTGTTACGTTACAGCCTTATTCTAAAATGTATTACATTGTCTTTTCCCCCTCAATCTACACACAATACCCCAAAATGACAAAGCAAATACAGGTTATATCTCCCATATATCTCTCACTCTGTTAGGTTCTTGGTCACCTCCTAGGGCAAGGCCCTTCTCCCCCGATTGCTCAGTTTGGCTGGGCGGCCAGCTCTAGGAAGAGTCTTTGTGGTTCCAAAGTATTTCCATTTAAGAATCATGGAGGACACTGTTCTTGGGGACCTTCAAAGCTGCAGAAATGTTTTGGTACCCTTCCCCAGATCTGTGCCTCGACACAATTCTGTCTCTGAGCTTTACGGACAGTTCCTTCAACCTCATGGCTTGGTTTTTGCATTGACTTGCACTGTCAACTGTGGGACCTTATATAGACAGGTGTGTTCCCTTCCAAATCATGTCCAATCAATTCCATTTACCACAGGTGAACTCCAAACAAGTTGTAGAAACATCTGAAGGATGATCAATGGAAACAGGAGGCTCCCGAGCTCAATTTCGATTCTCATAGCAAAGAGTCTGAATACTTATGTAAATAAGGTATTTTTTAATACATTTTAGAATACGGCTGTAATGTAACAACATGTGGAAAAATTCAAGGGGTCTGAATACTTTCCGAATTCACTGTATATACACATTTGATTATTGTGATACAGGCATTTGGAATATCGCACAAAAACACACATTTGAATTAATCAAATTCATTCGCTATATCACCCAGCCCTACCTCAGCATGCCAAACTGGCCAGCTGACAAGCCAAAGTCTTGGATATGAGGCCCAGGGAAAACAATGCATTTAAACATTTTGTGTTATAGTTTGGGGCGTTTCCACGTTAAAAAGCCAAATGAGCACTAACATAGTTCATAGGAGCACATCATATTGGGTGTCAAATGAAAGCTAGGAGTCTACATTTTTCAACCATTTTCCATCATAACGTTTTTAAATGAGCAAAGGCTTTGATTTCTGGCCAACCAGATGGAAAAGAGGTCGTAGAAAAGAAAACCTTTTCAAGCAAAATACATCAAAACACAATAACGTTGAAGACCCCCGAAAACTAATCAACATTTATATTTAGTATAAGTTTAAGAAATATTACCTGGTGTCTTGTCATTTTGTTACCAAAAAAATTAAAACATTTTCTAATTTCTCTCCCTCATGAGGGGGATAATGAAAGTTCACAAAAGTAACAGGTAGATTAACCTTAGATAGTAAACCATAAACCAATTTGTTAAGTAATTCAAACGCGTCATTCTTTTACCAAATCGGTAACAGAATGACAACAAAAAAACTCCAACAGAATTACTGCATCTGAATTGGCGAGTGGGAAATCATTGTCACAAACCACCGTTGGGTCACCTGCTTACTGTCCCCCCTTCCACTGTCCTACTGTTATGTTCAGCTAAATATTTTCTTTCTTTTTCTGTCGCTTGGTGGTGAAAACAGTCTGGACAACCCCTCTCCCCCTCTCTCCAGTTAAAGTCACCTCTCCCGTCTCTTACGACCCATGAGCCCCCTCTCTATCCATTTACTGTAACCAGCCCTCTCACCCACTGAACACCGACGGACACCGGACATAGAAAAGTAGTTGAACTTTGGTCAGTCCAAATGTTTCACAAGTTTGGACAGCGCAGTATGGTGGAGCACAATTAGAGTACAGTATTATTTACTGTCTTGTACTGTACTTTACATTGCACTTCCGGTGCTGTACTGTGATGTCCAAACTTTTGATTGGCATCTTTATAACGTCCAAAATCGGAGCCTCAGTGCCAGTCTGTTATCACCCATACACACGACGTATTCGCTCATCAGTCATCTCTAGATTAATACAGAAATGATCAATAGATGTTGTTAACCAAGATCTTGTTCACACAAGCCCATTTTTTTTTTTTTTTATCTGAAGAAGTGTCTGAGTGACAGTTAAAAAAATACTGAAAACCAACTTGACCCAATTTCAATTCATCTCATTAGCATAAAATATAGGGATAAATCTAGTCCAACCGGAACAACTCTAACTGTTGGTATTACAGTTTTTCTCAATTGCTAAAACACTAAAACCCATTGGCTGAGCAAAGTTCTCAGTTGCCTGGACTCATTTAGCTAATTATGCAGTCTGTTGTCAATACCTTAAACCATTTCACATGGTAAAACACTATTTGCAGATCTCACTTAGACTTTTCAGCAAAACTCTAAACACATTCTCAAAACACATTCTGCACTCTAATGCACATGTCATCCATTCTGGTAAACACAAGTGGCAACAATCAAATACAAATAGAGAAGACATGTCATTTGAACACAACCACTCAAAATTGATGTAACCTGTTTCAAATGATGCGACACAACCAATATAAGCCAGTTCAGAGAGCAAACAGGTTGTTGAAGGTGGGAAGGAGAAAGTCTGAGAATGGATACTGTAGTACAGTGCATTGTAGGCTGTATACTGTACAGTGGACAAATTGTATGGCCCTGAACATTGTGCTTTCCATTTATTAACAGTACTGACTGCTTAATCGATTTTGACTGGTTGCAGGTTCATATCAACAAAAAACAAGAATTACAGTATCACAGAGACAAAGGACAAGTTTGTGAGATGCAGGGTACAGTACTGTAAAAATAGGGGTACAAGGAGGAGGAAGAACAGAAAACAAAATTGAAAAGAGCAAAGCAGAGTAGTAATTTCTGATCAATTTTGAGCTACTATGATAGAACATGTCTTCGTTCATCAAAAGACAATGACGGAATTGTATGTTTTGAACAATGTGTTTTCTATTTTTCGGTGTATTGTTTACTGACTGCTTGAGAGTGTATATCATTTTGATCACTTTGTTTATGATTTGAGAGCAGTGTTTGATTTTGAACACAGGTAAAACGGTTTTGAGGCGAATGTTTCATTTTGCAAGAGGAGTCAGAGGTTATGTAAATAGTCCTTGAAGATGAGGTTTTTGTGTTTAATGTTTGGGCAGAGACAGAGAGACAGAGAGAGAGATTGGCATCAGCTACAGTCCAGTCCATACATCAGCCAGCCTATTGCTTATTGGCAGGATGAGCCCCCAGGGTTGAACAGAGCAGTTCTTTCTCAATGGGAAAACAGTGTTGTACTAGAAACAATCATGTCTATGGTACGTTAGGACAAATGAATCAAGGATGTGTTGTACAGCCATGCATTTAAATGGAGACGGAAAACTGAATTGCTGTAGGGTCTAACGACCTAAGTCACCTGCTGTACAACTACATTCTTAGTCAATGAATGGTAAAACAGTGGCCATGCTTCATCCTTGCTTTGAGCGGACTTCATTTCATTCGTTCCCTTCAGTTCCGCTCCGAGATAAACCGTTGCAACACTTTTAAAGGCGCTGTATACAAATATGTTTGTTCATCAGCAGAAGACCCCATACAGCGTTGAGGCATGCAAAAAAAGACACGGTACATCTGGATCCACTGTGTACTGGTGACTTGAGCTAAGTGACCATGGCAGTGACCACGTGCAGTACAGCTCACTAGACAGTCCTACTGTAACTCAAATACATTTGCGTGTGCTCCAGATTCTGTTGGCTACAATATGGGCTCTGGTTAAGCGTGAGCATTTACGTCAGTCCCAAGTCATTTCACAACATGCAGTATACCAGGGGTGAACTGTACAGTATACAGAATGACACCAGTCACTGTCACCCCCGTAAACTGTACAGTCCCCCCCCCCATAAACTGTACAGTTCCCCCCCAAAAACTGTACAGCTCCCCCCCAAAAACGGTACACCCCCCCCCGTAAACTGTTCAGCTCCCCCCAGTAAACTGTTCAGCTCCCCCCTGTAAACTGTTCAGCTCCCCCCCGTAAACTGTTCAGCTCATCCCTGTGTATTGTACATCTCCCCCCGTAAACTGTACAGCTCCCCCCCGTAAACTGTTCAGCTCATCCCTGTGTATTGTACATCTCCCCCCGTACACTGTTCAGCTCCCGCCCCATAAACTGTACAGCTCATCCCTGTGTATTGTACATCTCCCCTCGTAAACTGTACAGCTCATCCCTGTGTATTGTACAGCTCCCCCCCGTAAACTGTTCAGCTCCCCCCCGTAAACTGTACAGCTCCCCCCCGTAAACTGTTCAGCTCCCCCCCGTAAACTGTTCAGCTCCCCCCCGTAAACTGTACAGCTCCCCCCCGTAAACTGTTCAGCTCCCCCCCGTAAACTGTACAGCTCCCCCCCGTAAACTGTTCAGCTCCCCCCCCGTAAACTGTTCAGCTCCCCCCCGTAAACTGTACAGCTCCCCCCGTAAACTGTTCAGCTCCCCCCAGTAAACTGTTCAGCTCCCCCCCGTAAACTGTACAGCTCCCCCCCGTAAACTGTACAGCTCCCCCCGTAAACTGTTCAGCTCCCCCCCGTAAACTGTTCAGCTACCCCCCGTAAACTGTACAGCTCCCCCCCGTAAACTGTTCAGCTCCCCCCCGTAAACTGTACAGCTCCCCCCCGTAAACTGTTCAGCTCCCCCCCCGTAAACTGTTCAGCTCCCCTTCGTAAACTGTTCAGCTCCCCCCCAAAACTGTTCAGCTCATCCCTGTGTATTGTACAGCTCCCCCCTGTGTAGTTCACACTGTATAGGAATGACGAACATCTAATCCACCATCATAACTTTAAAAAAACAGACATGAAATCCAATTCCTCCATCACTAATGTTGATGAAGTGTCTAACCACACAGCAGCATACAGCAGTAGCCCATCCTCTTCAGTGAATGGAAGGACACCCCAGTGAGAGGCTGATGAGTCCATTATTCATGGTGTTCTGACTGGCCTTGCAGTAGCCCTAGATAACTGTGGAGAAGGGTTAGGAGTTCAATGGGACACTATCTCCTCTGGAGGAGTGTAAAGCCAATTTAAGGGACATTTCACGGTAAATGTATGCCAAACAAAAAAACATTGATTACAAAAGTTGAATTAGTCATACAACTATATGCACAATTTCCACTAACATTTTCCAAAAACAAGTGGAACAGTGCAACTTTGGTAATGGAATTATGGTAAAAATGTCCCTCAGAGTTTTACGTGACTACGTTTTCCAAAAACTCTTAAATCTCTGCTCCAAATTAAGATTCCACGAGGTCCGCCGAAAGAATGGGGTGTCAGCTATGATAAGACACATTGACTTTAAGAAAAAACTATTTTGGTTACTTAACTACAGTAAGTGAAGTCGATTTACACCCGCTAACGGAATTGAGGTAACAGAATGACATCATGGGTCCCTGATCTGTACTGTACAGAAATGCATGATAATGGCGATGAATGTCATTTCACAAGGTTGGACATCACAGCGCAGCACAACAGAGTAGAGTTCAGCACAGTGCGGTAGAGCAGTGGTTTTCAACCGGTGTGCTGACAAACTCTCAGGTGTGCCGCATAACTTTTCCTAATCTTGATGTTTTCGGGGGGGGGGGGGGGGGGGGTCCGTATAAAGACGTGACCCATGGAATGTGTTGATATTAGGGGTCATTACTTCAACATTGTGTTCCGAAACATTTCCGATACTTGCTACGACCAGTAGATGTTTCCTAAGACCCCTTTTTCCATCTGTTTACCCAGAAATCAACGTTTTTACTTACCTCATTTCGAAGATGGGGGGGGGGGGGGGGTTGGAAAATGTTGGTGCTCGTGGGTCCTTTTTGATGTGAAATACCCCCTTCACTGAGTAGTCTTGTAATTGATCTGGAGTGTGTTTGTGTGTGTGTGTGTGTGTGTGTGTGTGTGTGTGTGCGAAGCCTGAAGTGTTCAGAGAGAGTTAAGTTAACTGGAGCGGTTTCAACAGATCGCTGATGCACTGCGGGGGGGGGGGGGGGGGGGGGCACATTAGTAGGTCATGTTGTTACTGTAAGTCCTCTATACCACGCCGCTGTGAGTTTGATTACAAAGACAATCCTTACTCCAAGTGATCTGTTTATCTTTCTAACAGGTGTCCCCTCATGGCAAACGCTTCTTCCATACTGCAGTGTGAAATCAGGCAGAGTGAAGTACATTTCTGTAGTGTGAAGTACACTTCTGGAATGTGGCAACAACAAAAAAAATAACCCACTAATTCACATCCCACTGATTCCAAATCAAGTCCATTGTAAAAAAATACATAGTAGCTTCCTCTCTCTGCCTTCGTCGAGTCTCCAAATATGATTTAGCTTACCTTTCCCACTTGCCCTGTACAGTCCTTCATAACGATCACGTTGTCCATTCCACCCAGTGTCTGATAATAACCGTGTTGTGGTTGGGGAGGGTGAAGGGAATCATCAGCATGCGCTGTGGGAGGTTAGCTCCCATCCTGCTGGCTCATCTTGTCTGCCATATTGTGTTGGGGGCCCACAGGCAGCTCAGAGGGTTTGTGGGAACATGAACTCTCTGCCTTCCCCACTGAGACCAAATGGCTCTCTGCTGAGGGTGGCTCAGTGCCGCTGTGCATCACCACCCTTTTGCAGCTCCACATGGGCCAGACACTTGTACTAGAACTAGAAGAGCTCCGTCTGCTTCCAAACGACAGACTCCACTGCTATGCTCTTTGATTCATGCACAGTGCATAGAATATTATGGTGTCTGATCTCCAGATGATGCTGCCCTCATTCAACATGGAAAAACATAATCAAAGATTCAAGCTGGGAATGGGTGTGGGCTAGACAAGGTTAACGCCAGTGGAGGCTGCCGAGGGAAGGTCGGCTCATAACAAACGGCTGGAACTGAGCTAAGGCAATCAAAACACATGGAAATCATGCGTTTGATGCTGTTGATACCTTTCCAGAGGATTCCCCTCCAGTCATTACTCCTCCCCAATTAAGGTGCCACCAACCTCCTGTGGTTAACAGATCTGTGAGGCAAGTCATTACTGCCTTAAAACGTAATGTAGGCTAGGACTATCCATATTGTATGCCATCTTGGGTTTACTACCTTTTTATTTGGGCATTTTTATTGTTCAGAAATGTGGTGGGTACTCTCTTCGTTCGCCGGACTTTATCCTGCTAACTGTTCCAAATGTCCGAACTGAATTTGGTAAAAGGGCTTTTATGTCCTCTGCGCCATCGTCTTGGAACGCCTTACAAGATACTTTTAAACTGGAAGAACTTGTCCCGATTGGTGTTTTTAAATCACTGATGAAGGATTTTGAGACTGATTCCCTGACCTGTCAATGTTTTTAATTTGCCATTTTTGATTTTGTTAAACTCTTGTGAATACTAATGGTTTTTACTAGATTACTTGTAGTTTTTCCATGTTGTTTGTCTGTCATTTTTGTCATGGCTCTTGAAAAAGAGATTTTAAATCTCAATGAGCCCTTCCTGGTTAAATAAAGGTTAAATAAAGGTCAAATAAAGGTTAAATAAAAGGTTAAATAAATAAAACGGGTGTCGTGTGGGCAGTTGTGGAACAGATAAGAAGATTAGGCTTTGACTGATAACAAGCCTACTGCAGAGCCTGGCTGAAGGAAAGCTTTGGTTTTGCGTCTATTCAGGTTTTTAGCTTCGAATCAATAGCGGAGCGACAATACATGTCAAGTTACCAGCCTCTCGGCAAGAGACATTACTGTTCTCACAAAGGAAAATCACTCAGCCCTCTGACATGTATGTGCAACTGACACTTACGTCCAGTGACAGCCACACACAATGCCTTTCACCGGGGACTGTGTTGCAATGTAGGACACAATAGCATAACAGTGCATCAATAACGAACAGTGCATCTTCACTTTGAAAACATGCAAACGTCAACCCGCCTTGGTGTTGGCCCCTGTGTTTAAAAGGATGTCGAGCGCCTTTAAAAAAAAGGAAAATAGCTCGCTGACCGTTGGAAAAAGTTGTAATGAAACAATCCATTTTTAAAATGACACCATACGGTAAATGATATGTTGAGGAATATTTTGAAAGTGATTATGGTAAATGATGGAGGGATCCGGGAGGAGAGATTGTCCCATCATTTCTCTCTACCCTGGAATGTCACCATCCATCAGCGGCAGAAAGTGATACTTCCTGGAAAAGCTCGACAGGCTATCCTTAGGCTGGCCATAGACCAGGGCCTGATTTATGATCCTCACAACCCCATAAAACTCAAAGGCCCAAGGGAGAAAAAAATAAAAAACGTTGCCAATTATGGTTGCAAATGAATAAATCCCTGTATGGCCTTCACTTTCAATTGACACTCTTGTGTGGCCCTCATTGCTCATCTCCACACACAACCTTCTCACCTCGGGTTCTCCGACTTCTCTCCAACCTGCCAAGGGTGCCATCACACCCTGCCTACGCTTCTCCTGTTATCTCTGGCTGTTCATCATGTCCTCCAGATGGGCAGATTTTCGTTTGTGGACAACGTCTCTGCTCTGCTACTCGATACCAATGAATTCCCGGGCAACCATTTCCAAATCACAAATAAAGAGATGGGAGCCACAGAGCAGAATTGGCAGAATTGGTTAAAAAGAGGAGAACTAACACATCTATTGCCCATTTTCTCCTTCCATTTCCAATACAGTTTAATATGCACGGCACCGTATGTATGAATGAATGAATAAAGAGTGAATACACATGTGTATGGTCTCAGTTGTCCACGCAGAACGGACACAGACTCAGTGAGAAGCTCTCGGTGGGTACACACAGTGGTGTGCTCATTCACTATGGGATTTTATGGTGCTTTGGGTGAGAGGACATTACCAGAGGAAGCGGAGTAGACAGAACTGTACTGTGTAAAGAGGAGAAGTGGGTGGTGTTGAGGACTCAGCACTCCTCTCGCTGTCTGCTCAACCTTGGAATCGGCTAGCTGTTCTGGCATAATACTAGAAATAATGGCTTGTGATGTTGGAGTTGAATTGATACCAGCAATTCCTTTCAGTGTGAATAACAATCTGCACATTAAAACGTTAAGTATCAGTTTGAAATCTGCACGGCCCTAGGACCAATCCGGGCCACTTTTAACACAAACACCCGATGACAATCTTCTGACACCATATTCTGGAGGGGAACATCAGATAGTGTCTTTTGGCTGGAGTTGACATTATAGAAAGAGATGGCTTCTTTTGAAGGGGGAAAGTCAGGGCACCCAACAAACACTGAGGACAGTGAATAGGACTCGGAGGCCTACTTACCAGGTATTGGAGTCCTGGTTAAAGACAGTTCCTATAGACAAACCATTTGTCTACATGGCATATTTCTACAGACAATGTAGCTTTAATACCTCTTCACATATTTCGGACATTCCCCTCGAGAATATAGTTCCATGTTCTCTTTCCTTGTGGAGAAACAAGACATGCATACACTACCACCTGCAGAGGTGACAATGAATGTCATTCATCCATTGGATTCAAATTGCCAGTGAAGAATTCCATAGCCTCAATTGTGAAACGCCTCTGCGTGTTCATGCAAGCTTATCAAAGTAATGATCAATTCACGAGTAAGCCCACCGCCCACACGTTTTTACCTCACCCTGTCTTATATCAACCCCCCACTTAAACATCAACCCCCACTTAACATTGATACAGGCGGTAGCAAACGTAAAATCAAGTCTTAGAACATTTACAACCTTTCAAACAATAAATCACACACCCACAGAACACTCAAATCAACAGAATACTTCAAGATCAACTATCCAAACGGGGGAAAAAACATCTCAAAAGAAAATGTCTAAAAATCAGGGTAGCCGATAACTTTTTCTCCTATTCCTAACGAAATGCTTACTCATGTACTGCTGGCTTAGAGATAAATCCAGACCTTCCACCACAATGGACTCACACTCCCTCCGTTTTGGAACGTTGAAGAAGAGCTGCTCCCTCCCTGATGCGTCAACACTACAGCCTTGTATTTAACGGCAATACTTAAAAGTCATCTGGAACTATGGTGCACAGTCATCTGGAACTATGGTGCACAGGAACAGCACGGCCATACATGGGTAAGGAGAGACAAGAGGGTAGTGGTGATAAGAGATGATCTGTTCCTCTCTACTGCTGATGCTGCGAACTCTCTGCCATATGCGAGCCAGGAGAGATTTGCATTGTTAAGGAGGTCTGCAGTCTGCTCTGCATGTGTTAAATGAGTGAACACTGGGCATGTCTGTTCAAAGCAATGGCCAGGACAAGACAGGAGATCCAGGTGCGAACAGCCAAAACAGCACTGGCCTTCTGAATCGGTTAGCATCCCAATCACGTGACTCCAACTAATGCTCTCCAACCTCTCCTGGCATTATCACACTCATACCATGACTGTTTTTTTTTGCCTGCTACAATACAGCTCCTATTCAGTTTCCCAGGATACAATGTAACCTTCCTCTACTTCAATAAAGTCACTGTGTAAATACAGGATGTTCACAGTTCAGATCACAGTTACCACGAGCTACCAGATCACCTTCATACCTCTTGGGCTTGTAGGTGTAGGGCTGTGTACAAACTAGGGGTGACGTTTTGACAGAGAAAAGAAATGACCATAGCATTTCAAAATACTCATCACAGTACTTCATTCAGATGAGTTACACAGTAGGCCCTACTGCAGCTTGTGATACCATTGCAGGCGTCGCAAGTTACACACACAAGAAGTGTTTTTGGTATCATTGACACATTTCTGAATTCTAAAAAATGAGGCCCTTGGTCCAACATGGTATCTGTGTAAACACGACAGGCACTGGGTGGTCTGACATAACGTGTCTCGGGAGAATATTGAAGTGTGAAGTTTAAATTTAGAAACTAGACTTGGCACTGCTTAACAAAAAAACACCAGATGCCAAATCTTAGAGGAGCCGGTAAACAGGTCCTGTAAACAGCCAGATTGTTTACTTATGGTAAATGCATCTGTGAACGTCACGATTCAATTAAAACATCAAGAGAATTGGTTTGTTTTTCCACATGGGTACAATTTGTAAGGATGTTTAAAAAATGTTTTAAAAAATTAAAAGGATTATGCTGCTATGAAATAATCTTTTTTTTCATCAAGTGCCACATAGATGTGCAATAAGATGTTTGTCGCTTAACTGTTTTGTGGATAAAGAAGATAGAAGAAACCAGCGATTGCACATTAGTCTGTGTCCATGTCTACGCATATTTAAAAAGTACACACACACACACACACACACATTGTATGTGGACACCTCTTGAAATTAGTGGATTTGGCTATTTCAGCCACACCTGTGTAGAAAATCGAGAACACAGCAAATCTCAATTGAAAACATTGGCAGTAGAATTTTCACAAAATGTAATGTAATCCATAGAATGTGTAGGATAGCTGAGACTTGCCAAGGCTGCCTGCGTGTGATTTGTTATTCTAAATGTTTATACTGGTCAAACGGTGTGGTAGTCTTTTCAACATTTCACTGAGCAAAAGTATTAGGGAAATAAAAGCCTGTCTATAAAAAGCACCGGTTGTGTTCAGTGATTGAAGCAAATAAAACGCCTGGGCTATTAATTGTAGTTTTACGGTATACCATTTTTTGATTTGGCTGATTTTTCAATCTAATATACTCTACGGGCCTATCAAAGTTCCAGAATGGGATCAAAATTCCGATCTGGTTCTTTGAATTTGACCTGTGAAAGCCTAACACTGTAAAGATCGTATTTCATAACTTTGCTAGTCCTGTTGGCAATAGATCAAGCTTTCAAATGATGCCCGCCTGACCCAGACTGCGATTTATAAAAATGGGCTGTATTTGGATTTTGTCAACGACAACAGTAATTGTGTGAAGACGGGGATGCAGGGCTGTGTTCCACTGAAAACAACTACAAGAGTGCTTTCTCTAGTACCTCAACGGCACAGCTAGGAGAGCTCATATAATCCCATTGTGTGCACACTTTGGAGAGGTGTGGCGCCACCAGTTAGTGCGGAACTGGTGCGTTCAGTCGCTCTTTAAAAGGATTCCTAGGTGTAATAAATATATGTGATAAATATGCCAACTTTGATCAATTATTATGCTTTTAGATACAAAATGGCAAATATGTCAACAATCCTACCCCCAAAAGACCATTCTAGTGATTACATTTTGAGAAAATCTCAATATTTTTTTATTCCTGCTTTCAAGAAGAATCACTCAGAATGTAATACAGGGAGAACTAAGATTACAATGACTCACCAAGTGGAATTAAACCACCGACAAACAAACCAGGCTAGGCATAACCAAGCCCAGTAGTTGGCCTTTTATGTGGAAGAAAGAAAACACTCTCATTCTACAGCTGTATTTGTCACCTCTACAATGGGCCGGCAGCTAGCCTAGCGGTTAAGAGCGTCAGGCCAGTAACCGAAAGGTCGCTGGTTCAAATCCCAAGGTGAAAAAAAAATAAAATCTGCAGTTCTGCCCTTGAGCACGGCACTTCACCCCACAACAACATCTTCTCCCCGATTCTCTGTAACAATATCGTCAGTCTAGCCCTAAAACAAAATGGTCATTTTCAATGCAATGATATAGCCTTTTATTTTATTTCACCTTTATTTAACCAGGTAGGCTAGTTGAGAACAAGTTCTCATTTGCAACTGTGACCTGGCAAACCACCCTTAATGTGATTCATGTTCACACACACAGGCAAAGATAGGTCAAGCCCCTTTACGGAATAACTCAGAGAAACTTCAAATGTGTGAACAAACGTTTACAAAAAGAGTACTGTAGCACATCTTGCAGAATAACTCCGCTTTCTTACTCACACTGAAGCATAGCCATGAAGTAGTGCACACTGGGAGTGGTCGAGAAAATAATGACAATTACTGTCAAAACGCATATACTAATGCACAATCACCACACCAGAAAATAGCTATAATTTGCAGGTATCAGAGATCAATGCAGTAGTTCTCGCAGTGAAACTCAACCAAAATTGCACAGCTCTCAAAATGTCCACTTCAGCACCGAATTCAGGATATGCTAATTGCCCAACTACGTGAACAGGCATTCTGAAAAGGAATTGTTTGGAAATACATTCCGTGGTGTTTTTCACACAACAATATTTGTTTTAAATTTAATTGCAGAGATCTCCTTAGAAGCATCCTCCAACACGTCACACACAAAGAACATTATGAATGAGTGAAAAGTGTAATTTCATCCTCTAAAACATGTAACAGAAAGCAGAACCGTGTCCAGCTCATAGAAGCAGAATAAGTCAAATCAAAACAATGATTTTACTACTGTGTTTTTTCATGCTCATTAAGTCACTATTGTGTTATACACTGAGCTCCAAAAGTATTGGGACAGTGAATTTTTGTTGATGTTGTCCATTTGCGACCAAGCTTGAACTTCCCGACTGATGTCTTGAGATTTCGCTTCAACATAACAACATTTTCCATCCTCATGATGCCATCTATTTTGTGAAGTCCACCAGTCCCTCCTACAGCAAATCACTCCCACAGCATGATGCTGCCACCCATGTGCTTCACAATTGGGATGGTGTTCTTCAGCTTGCAAGCCTCCCTCTTTTTCCTCCAAACATAACGATGGCCATTATGGCCAAACAGTTCTATTATTTTTGTTTCATCAGACCAGAGGACATTTCTCCAAAAAGTACGATCATTGTCCCCATGTGCAAACCGTAGTCTGGCTTTTTTTGGCGGTTTTGGAGCAGTGGCTTCTTCCATGCTGAGCAGCCTTTCAGTTTATGTCGATATAGGACTTGTTTTGCTGTGGATATAGATACTTTTGTACCGGTTTCTTCCAGAATTTTAACAAGGTCCTTTGCTGTTGTTCTGAGATTGATTTGCACTTTTTGCACCAAAGTACGTTCATCTCTAGGAGACAGAACGCGTCTCCTTCCTGAGCGGTATGATGGCTGCGTGGTCCCATGGTGTTTATACTTGTGCACTATTGTTTGTACAGATGAACGTGGTACCTTCAGGTGTTTGGAAATTGCTCCCAAGGATGAACCAGACTTGTGGAGGTTTACATTTTTTTCTGAGGTCTTGGCTGATTTCTTTTGATCTTCCCATGATGTCAAGCAGAGGCAATGAGTTTGAAGGTAGCCCTTGAAATACATCCACAGGTACACCTCCAATTAACTAAAATGATGTCAATTAGCCTATCAGAAGCTTCTAAAGCCATTATATTGTTTTCTGGAATTTTACAAGCTGTTTAAAGGCACAGTCAACTTAGTGTATGTAAACTTCTGAACCTCTGGAATTGTGATACAGTGAATTATAAGTGAAATAATATGTCTGTAAACAATTGTTGGAAAAATGACTTGTGTCATGCACAAAGTAGATGTCCTAACCGACTTGCCAAAACTATAGTTTGTTAACAAGAAATGTGTGGAGTGGTTGAAAAACGAGTTTTAATGACTCCAACATAAGTGTATGTAAACTTCCCACTTCAACTGTAAGTAAATTTAAACCAATACTTCTGGTCCCCTAAAACAGAGGGTGTAACGGGTGTCGTCTTCTGAAGAGGAGGAATCGGACCAAAGAGCAAACTTTTTATTAAACAGAACACTGAAAGAAAAATGACAAAGTGAATAACCGAAACAGTACTGTTAGGTGCAAAACACTAAACAGAAAACAACTACCCACAAAAACCATGTGGGAAAAAGCCACCTAAGTACATTTCCCAATCAGAGACAACGATAGACAGCTGTCCCTGATTGAGAACCAAACCCGGTCAAAACAAAGAAATACAAAAACATAGAAAAAATAACATAGAATGCCCACCCAAATCACACCCTGACCAAACCAAAATAGAGACATAAAAAGCTCTAAGGTCAGGGCGTGACAGAGGGACTATGTACAAAAAGTGCTATCATTTCTAAACAGTTCACCCGATATGGATCAAAATAACCTCAAATTAAAGCTGACAGTCTGCACTTTGACCTCATAGTCATTGTATCATTTCAAATAAAGAGTGCTGGAGTACAGAGCCAAAACAACAACACAAAATGTGTCCCTGTCCCAATACTTTTGGAGCGCACTGTATTTTCACAAGCAAACATCTCTCCCTCACTATTCCTAATGAGAAGTTGGCCTGGGACAGTGTGGGATGTTATCAAGCCTCCAGACAAAGGGGGAGAGAACAGGCAGCAGGGGCAAATAACCCTCATCCCCTCACACATCCCCTCCTCAGAGCTCTGTACCAAAACAGCTGGGGTGAGCCTGGGGCTACGACATCTTAGCCAGGATCTGAGAGCCTCGCATGGGATCAATGAGCGTTGACATCGATGTGCTATGGAGGCTCTACATATAGGCAGGAAAACACTTGAGACAAGCTGCTATAGCAGAGGCAGCCTAAGGCGAGGGCACAAGCATTTTTTTGCAATGCGGCATAGGGATGGAATTCTCTGTGCGTATACTATACCAAATCAGCATGAGTCGCTCTCCCAGGAGGAAAGCCTGCAGAGACAGACAGTGTGAATTGAAATAAATGAGTGTGCTTCAGTGTTTACCAGCACAGGCCCCGCTCACGAGTCAGTGGGTCATCCGAGTGTGACAGGTGTGGTGCCTGGGCCCAACACAGAGTGGTGTGATGGATGGACACCCAGACAGCTGCTAAACATCTCCAGATCTACACGTTGCCTGATGCGTCGCTCACTGACCGATTGCACCCACGTAAATCTCAGGTCTGGTCAATGTGACACGATAAGCAAGAGGCACTGGGGAAGAAACAGCAGATTGATCTTTTTTTTCCCCCATCTTACCTTGTTTTTGTAATAGGTGAATCCTTTCTCTGCCTCCTTTTCCTTTAATCATGTCTTTCTCCTACAGACCCATTTTCCTCCTGCCTTCAGCCAGATAAGTAGGAGTCTTATTGAATAATGGCTGTGTTTGCCTTGGCTTTAATACATATGATCCCCAGTGTTACCGTCCCTAACAACAGAGTACTGATGGATACTTTAAATGTGCTTTACAGCAGTGGGCCAACATTGGTGCCTTTCTGTTAGGGTTGCCATTTGTTTCCGTGGACTACCGGGTACCTGCATAATGTATTATCCTGACAGGCTGATATCCTGTTTTATATCTCTAAGGGCATGGACTACACTGGGCACATTTTGTTTAACAGCACAGTTGGAGTATTCTGCCCTCCTGTCGGTCACACAGTAACAGTGATGTATCAGCGGAAATACTGACAGTTGCAATGTAACTTTACACTTCCCAGTGTGGGAGCTTAACCGAGATAGGACAGCTTTGCCCTCTAAGAACACACTGTAAGTTCACACAGTATCACTATTGTCTCATCTTCCTCCGACTATTACGTTTCATTATCAGCCCATCACACAACTCACGGTGACGCACAATAACCATGTAATAAACAAACATGCGCGAGTTCACCACAACGCCTGGGCTAAATCCATGTACAAACTCACGCAGGAGTTTGCCATCTAAACTTCCTGGAAGAAGAAGCATCTTACAATGCTCACTGCATCGGCTTATGAATTTGTTACTGGCCGAGACAAACAGACTGACTCAATACAACAGGTGTTGTACCTAGCATATCTTTAATCTAATTTAAACATGGGCTACTCCCAGAGAGCCACACACTCTCATGTCCAATGTGTTGCCACATCCTGAGAAGCACTAGCTCTGACGACAATGAATCAGACCGGCCTCTCTCTATTCTCCAGCTCTCTCTATTCTCCCGCTCTCGCTATTCTCCCGCTCTCTCTATTCTCCCGCTCTCTCTATTCTCCCGCTCTCTCTATTCTCCAGCTCTCTCTATTCTCCAGCTCTCTCTATTCTCCAGCTCTCTTGCGCTCTCTATTCTCCAGCTCTCTTGCTCTCTCTATTCTCCAGCTCTCTCTATTCTCCCGCTCTCTTGCTCTCTCTATTCTCCAGCTGTCTCTATTCTCCAGCTCTCTCTATTCTCCAGCTCTCTCTATTCTCCAGCTCTCTCTATTCTCCAGCTCTCTTGCTCTCTCTATTCTCCAGCTCTCTCTATTCTCCAACCTATGTTCCGCCTATGTGGCATCTTAGTAGCCCCTCAGGATTCGCAAGTACTGGCAGATATTTTGGGCTGTAATTTCCTGTTTCTAATAGGTACCAATCAGATACTCCGCATCGTTCACCTCTATTATAACGCAGCTTGTTTTGTTCAGTCATCTCCAATTTCCACTCCTGGATTGTAACATTATCCTTCTGGATACAAATACAATCGACCTTAAGTGGTTCCTCAAGAGAACAGCGCAGTGACCCACATGGGATTTTAACCAATAGTGTTTTGTTGGTGACAAGGCCCTCCGGACTCTACACTGCTCCCTTCAACATAACGCCTTGTATTTCCTTGTGCACTGGGGACTAAGGGGATTTAGCAACTCAGTCCAGTTAGTAAGCAAAGTTCAACAGAGACAAACTCCCAGAATGAAATAAATAAAGCAGGGGTCCCTGAAGGTGTAGAGAGAAACAAATATCTCAACAGTGACCTTTTTTCCTCTTCATCATCCAGGGAAGCGATCCCAGTTTGGCTGTATGTGCAGCTGGCTGAGTCACGCATCAGGCCTGATTAAAAGCAGCAGTGCTCTCCGGGCAAGCCCCATTTATTTTGCAGGGCCAGGAGTGCAGCGGGCCAGGGCCACTATGCTCAGTCTGTGGACACGACCTTGGTGGGGCATGATGGCGCGAGAGACCCAAGCCAGGGCACCACAGTGTCTATAACCCCATCAACACAACACAAACCACACGCATGTCATCTCCAATTGGGCTCATCATTATCTAGAGCCCTACACCTTGTCACCCCCCCTATTGCATATTGACTGGTAAGCTTTGACTGAAATAATTATTGTCGAGAATCAAGTCTACCTACAAACCAAATATTGCTGCATCACAGTTGATTTTCTAGAGCCGTCAGAAAATTCACATCAAGAATACACATGTTGAAAACGGGTGTATATCGCATACCAGAGTAGTTTGAGAGATAACAATCATTTCTAAAACTCTCCTAAAATATTCCTTATACAAAAATCCCTCTATGGCAACAGTCCAGCGCTCGGTTTTCCTTATTATACATACAGCAGAAACCATTACAGTCAGATGAAGGCTGGGATCAAATCAGCTCTACAGCATAACAGCTCTGGCATTATGAAGCAGCCATGTTCCTTAAGACAACAGATGGTACAGTGTTCAATGAGGTAACATCCTTAGGTTGGTAAAGACATTTAGCAGCTTTCCACATACAACTGGTGCTTAAAGCTTTGTTCAAGAGCTGGGGCATTCATTCGCTGTCCACAAGTGCAGTGCTGAAATGAGATACCATAGCCACTGAGCAGAGCAGCCACCCCCCTTTCACAAGTGTTTAGATAGGGATGAATGTAAATAAGAAAGCAGAGTGTTTTGCTATTGCTTGGATTTGCTGTACGGCAACCGAATAAGAGACTAATGAAAATAAACTTATTCTTTCCTCCTGCTCCTTAGACTAAACTCATTCCCATCAAGATGTGGATTGCCACTGGCCATCTAAGACAATTACAAGGTCATCTCTGTCACGTCTAGACTGTTCATTTGCACCCTTCTCCCGGCAATTAAAACACTTGCACTGGGCAAAAAGATATGTCATTAGTGGACTGTAAGGAAGAGAATGAACCTCGGGCAAAGAATCTGTCGTAAAATGTTCCTTCACAAATCCAACAGTTACACTGACCTCTACCAGAGCCACCTCCTCACATCGTCTATATGGCGTTTTATGATATGTCCAGATAATGGGATTGTTGTGTTGTTTGTAATACTCAAGCTGCCCTCCTGGCCAGGCCTCTCTCCTAAAAAGAGATATGATTATTTATAAATGGCTAAAGAAAGAATATCATTGTAGCAGGAATAAGAAGCTTCCTTTCTGTCCATCGGCATGAGTATCAGATAGTGAAAAAGAGGTAGCCTCTGTTTGAACTGGTCTGATGATCCGAGCTGCAGGCTACACTCGGCCACTAATCAGATGGTCCATCAAGACGGATATCAAAAACACAAATCAAACAGAACATATCTGTAAGCTATTTAAACATAACATTTAAGGCCTCCCGAGTGGCGCATGGGTCTAAGGCTGTGCCACTAGAGATTCTGGGTTCGAGTCGAGGCTCTGTCGCAGCCGGACGCGACCGGGAGACCCATTGGGCGACGCACAATAGGCCCAGCGTCGTCCGGGTTAGGGGAGGGTTAATGGGCATTGTGTCAAGAACCAGTGCAGCTTGGTTGGGTTTCGGAGGATGCACGGCTCTCGACCTTGGCCTCTCCCGAGTCCGTACAGGAGTTGCAGCAATGAGACAAGACTAACTACCAATTGGATACCACGAAATTGGGGAGAAAAAGGGCTAAAAAATAAATACATAACATTTAATTATTCTGCAAGTCTTATTGATCATCATAGAAGCTAGTCTGGCAGTGTCTGGAAGTTCCAAGTATTCAGAACCCTTGACTTTTTACACATTTTGTTACATTACAGCCTTATCCTAAAATTGATTAAATACAAAATGTTCCTCATCAATCTACACACAATACCTAAAATTGACAAAGCAAAAACAGATTTTTAAAAATGTTTGTTCATTAAATATCACATTTACATAAATATTCAGACTCTTTTCTCAGAACTTTGTTGAAGCACGTTTAGCAGCGATTACAGCCTCCAGTCTTCTTGGGTATGACGCTACAAGCTTGGCGCACCTGTATTTGGGGAGTTTCTCCCATTCTTCCATGCAGATCTTCTCAAGCTCGGTCAGGTTGGATGGAGAGTGTAGCTGCACAGCTATTTTCAGGTCTCTCCAGAGATGTTCGATCGGATTCAAGTCTGGGCCACTCAAGGACATTCAGAGACTTGTTCCGAAGCCACTCCTACATTGTCTTGGCTGTATGCTTAGGGTCATTCTCCTGTTGGAAGGTCAACCTTCGCCCCAGTCTGAGGTCCTGAGAGCTCTGGAGCAGGTTTTCATTAAGGATCGCTCTATACTTTGCTCCGTTCATCGTTTCCTCAATCCTGAGTAGTTTACCAGTCCCTGCCGCTGAACAACATCCCAACAGCATGATTCTTCCACCACCATGCTTCACTGTTTCCTCCAGATGTGACACTTGGCATTCAGGCCAAAGACCTCAATCTTGGTTTCATCAGACCAGGGTATCTTGTTTCTCATGGTCTGTTGGTCTTTTGGTGCCTTTTGGCAAATTCCAATAGGCTCTCTCTCATGTGCCTTTTACTGAGGAGTGGCTTCCGTCTGGCCACTCCACCATAAAACCCTGATTGGTGGAGTGCTGCAGAGATGGTTGTCCTTCTGGAAGGTTCTCCCATCCCCACAGAGGAACTCTGGAGCTCTGTTGGAGTGACCATTGGGTTCTTGGTCACCTCCTTGACCAAACCCCATCTCCTCCGATTGCTCCGTTTGGCTGGGCGGCCAGCTCTAGGAAGAGTCTTGGGGGTTCCAAACTTCTTCCATTTAAGAATGAAATTAAGACTAAGGAGATTATTGTGGACTACAGGAAAAGGAGGACCGAGCACGCCCCCATTCTCATTGACAGGGCTGTAGTGGAGCAGGTTGAGAGCTTCAAGTTCCTTGGTGTCCACATCAACAAACTAAAACGGTCCAAACACACCAAGACAGTCGTGAAGAGGGCACAACAAAGCCTATTCCCCCTCAGGAAACTAAAAAGATTTGGCATGGGTCCAGAGATCCTGAAAAAGGTTCTACAGCTGCAACATCGAGAGCATCCTGACTGGTTGCATCACTGCCTGGTATGGCAATTTTTTTTCACCTTTATTTAACCAGGTAGGCAAGTTGATAACAAGTTCTCATTTACAATTGCGACCTGGCCAAGATAAAGCGAAGCAGTTCGACACATTCAACGACACAGAGTTACAAATGGAGTAAAACAAACATACAGTCAATAATACAGTATAAACAAGTCTATATACGATGTGAGCAAATGAGGTGAGATAAGGGAGGTAAAGGCAAAAAAAGGCCATGGTGGCAAAGTAAATACAATATAGCAAGTAAAACACTGGAATGGTAGATTTGCAGTGGAAGAATGTGCAAAGTAGAAATTAAAAAAATGGGGTGCAAAGGAGCTAAATAAATAAATAAAATAAATAAATACAGTAGGGAAAGAGGTAGTTGTTTGGTCTAAATTATAGGTGGGCTATGTACAGGTGCAGTAATCTGTGAGCTGCTCTGACAGTTGGTGCTTAAAGCTAGTGAGGGAGATGTGTTTCCAGTTTCAGAGATTTTTGCAGTTCGTTCCAGTCATTGGCAGCAGAGAACTGGAAGGAGAGGCGGCCAAAGAAAGAATTGGTTTTGGGGGTGACTAGAGAGATATACCTGTTGGAGCGTGTGCTACAGGTGGGAGATGCTATGGTGACCAGCGAGCTGAGATAAGGGGGGACTTTACCTAGCAGGGTCTTGTAGATGACATGGAGCCAGTGGGTTTGGCGACGAGTATGAAGCGAGGGACAGCCAACGAGAGCGTACAGGTCGCAATGGTGGGTAGTATATGGGGCTTTGGTGACAAAACGGATTGCACTGCATCCAATTTGTTCAGTAGGGTATTGGAGGCTATTTTGTAAATGACATCGCCAAAGTCGAGGATTGGTAGGATGGTCAGTTTTACAAGGGTATGTTTGGCAGCATGAGTGAAGGATGCTTTGTTGCGAAATAGGAAGCCAATTCTAGATTTAACTTTGGATTGGAGATGTTTGATATGGGTCTGGAAGGAGAGTTTACAGTCTAACCTAATCTACAGTCTAATTGCTCGGCCTCTGACCGCAAGGCAGTACAAAGGGTAGTGCGTATGGCCAAGTACATCACTGGGGCTAAGCTGCCTGCCATCCAAGACCTCTATACCAGGCGGTGCCAGAGGAAGGCCCTAAAAATTATCAAAGACCCCAGCCACCCCAGTCATAGAATTTTCTCTCTACTACCACATGGCAAGCGGTACCGGAGTGCCAAGTCTAGGACAAAAAGGCTTCTTAACAGTTTTTACCCCCAACCCGGACTATTTGCATTGTGTGCCCCCCCAACCCCTCTTTTTACGTTGCTGCTACTCTCTGTTTATCATATATGCATAGTCACTTTAACTATATATTCATGCACATACTACCTCAATTGGCCCGACCAACCAGTGCTCCCGCACATTGGCTAACCGGGCTATCTGCATTGTGTCCCACCCACCACCCGCCAACCCCTCTTTTACACTACTGCTACTCTCTGTTCATCATATATGCATAGTCATTTTAACCATATCTACATGTTCATACTACCTCAATCAGCCTGACTAACCGGTGTCTGTATGTAGCCTCGCTACTTTTATAACCTCGCTACTGTATATAGCCTCTCTTTTTAATGTTGTTTTATTTCTTTGCCTACCCATTGTTCACCTAATACCTTTTTGCACTATTGGTTAGAGCCAGTTAGTAAGCATTTCACTGTAAGGTCTACTACACCTGTTGTACTCAGCGCACGTGACAAATAAACTTTGATTTGATTACCTTCAATGCTGCAGACATTTTTGGGTACCCTTCCCCAGATCTGTGCCTCGACACAATCCTGTCTCGGAGCTCTAAGGACAATTCCTTAGACGTTATGGCTTGGTTTTTGCTCTGACATGCACTGTCAACTGTGGGACCTTATATAGAGAGGTGTGTGCCTTTCCATATCATGTCCAATCAATTGAATTTACCACAGGTGGACTCCAATCAGGTTGTAGAAACATCTCAAGGATGATCCATGGAAACAGGTTGCCCCTACTTATGTAAATAAGGTATCTGTTTTTAGCTTTTAATACATGTGCAAAAATGTCTAAAAACCAGTTCTTGCTTTATATTATTTTATACTAATACAATTGCTCAGAGAAATTAATTTTGTTTAACAAGTATTAAATACATCAACAACAAAAAGTCAAAATGATTGGCACCCATTTAAAATATTCCAGCACTGATCTCTTGCAAGGATAATGGCATAGAGATGTTGTCTAAAATGTTTTTAGATCCTTGTTCTCCTTCGTCTGCGCTTAGGGATTTCCCTCTTCAATTCAAAACATAGGTTTTCATTGGGGTTCAAGTCTGGAGACTGAGATGGCCATTGCAAAATGTTGATTTTGTGGTCAATTAAACATGTCTTTGTGGAATTTGATGTGTGCTTGGGGTTATTGTCTTGCTGGAAGATCCACTTGAAGCCAATGTTCAGCTTCCTGGCAGAGTCAACCAGGTTTTGGGCTAAAATGTCCTGGTACCCTCATACAGTTCATGACGCCGTTGACCTGAAAGTAACAGCAGCGAAAATCCACTTCTTTAAGCTGAAAGACGATGGCCAAAGCTCACCCATGATGTTGCACAACGAGTTAAGTCAATAAGTCATCGTTTAAGTCAAAGCACGATATATTTGGCCTTGGAAGTGGGAAATCCGTGTCAATGCCATAAGTTTCCTCAAATGAGATGACGTGCAAATACTTTTCAGACTACGTTTCTTTTCAGAACTGGGTTTTATTTGAATGTTTCCTCCCACCCACCAGCATGGCATTGCTTTTTGATCAAAAACACCCACAAAGATCTCCTTCTTCGCGATTCGCGACTGAGCTGAGCCAAACAGCCTTTCTACTTCAACTTGGGCGCCCAAGCCATGGAGCAAATAAAAATTGGATGTACAAAATTTTGCACGTGCACTTTTTTATCCAGACAATAATCATAATCCATTGGCTAATTTTCACTTTTTTTTTTTTGCTGGTCTGTATTAAAAATATATAATGAACATTTTATAAATAATAATTTAATGATATGATTGCATTTTTCAACACTTCCTCCCCTGTCACGCCAAGATGAATGGTTTTGAACACTAAAGTTTTGCTTTGATTGGTGCGGCTAGAAAGCACTACTTCGCAACAAGTGTCTAGTCTATAATGAAAAGGCACCACAGAAAGAAAACGCAAGTTACTTGTTTATCTACTGCATTTGTTGTGCCGTTGTTACATTTGTATTGGTGTTTCGTCCACTCAGGGTGCTGTTGCATATCATTGAGCGGCATGCATCATGAGCTAAATCAATGTAGCCTTTCACTTCCTCTGTGGGAACCATGAGCATGGGCTGACTTGGCTTTGCTGTACCGCAGCCGAATAGCCTATCAGCAGCCTACCAAAGATTACACCTTGTCCATTACAATGTAATATGTCTAACTCAGATCGTTCACTAATTATCCATATTCACTTTTTCTATGGCGGATTCGCAACCGCAATTTACGGTAGACGCCAAAACGTTGGAGATCACAACAGATGCCAAAGTTTTAAAAAATACCAGTTTCCCCTATCCATCTGTGGCACAGTTTTTTTTCAAAGTTAAAGAAACCATACAACTTTATGCACAAGGACTACTTTTAACAATTTCCAACACATTTACAGTGAAGACGCAGTTTGTGCTGTTGGCGCCATCATTCTTCAATTAAACGTGTCATTGGTTTTTGCTTGGCATACAAGTCTCAGCGTCTCTGCCCTATGACAAATCCAGCTCCAGAAGCAGCCAGAACCAGCTGGCTAATCTTTTGAATACTGTGTAGTTAAAAAAAAAAAATTTTTTAAAGATAGCTAAATAAGGTTAGCAAGATAGCTAGCTAGATAAGGTTAGTATGCTAGTTAGCTACACTCACTCAAAGCTGTCAGTGCCCTATTCGTTGTTTCCCTCCACTCTGAAACCACAACTACGCTCACACTCCCAATTTGTGAATACGTTTCAAGAAGATGTATTAAGCCTGTGTCGAGCATTTTCGCTCTAGGACGGGAATCATGCCAAAATATGGGGTGTCAACTTCCTACGGAGGGTGCCTTTAACAAGGGCCCCAGGACAAGTGGAAGGAAAATAGCCCCATAACATAAAAAAAAATCCACCACCATATTTTACAGTAGGTATGAGCTTATTTACTGTACGCATATGCATCCTTCTTTCAACACCAAACCCACCACTGGTGTGCATGGTCAAAGAGCCCTATTTTGGTGTCCTCTGACCACAGCACCGGTTCCAATTCAAGTGCCAATGCCGTTTAGAAAACTCCAGGCGTTAACATTTATTGGTTGCTCTCAATAAAGGCTTTTTTTTCCTGGCAACCCTTCCAAAGAGGCTATTGGCATGGAGGTGGTGTTTAATTGTAGATTTGGCGTCCAGATGATGTGACCAAGTTCTGTAATTCTTCAACTTTGGCCCTTTACATTTTTCTTTGCCTTCCGGTACCATCTTTCCTCACTGTGCGTGGGGACAACATACACTTGCGTCCAATACCAGGCAAGTTTACTCCTGTTCCAGTGGTTTTAAAACTGACTAAATGTTGCCGTAAGTGGTATGTTTTTGCAATTTTTTTTTGTACCCATTGCCGGATGAAGGTCAACAGCATTTGTCTCTATTTGTGAGCTCTTTGCCTTTTCCCGTGGTGACGAATGACAAAGGGATTTTACATGCGTTACCTCATCTGTATACCCCAGTGAAACAGGAAGCCATGGAAATCCACAATACAAAGTAAAAGCTTCATGCAGATTGAATATTTTGGATTGATTTATAAGAAGCTTTAAGGTGCCAATAATATGTGCACAATCTATTTATTTGAGTAATTGTATTAGTATAAAATAATATTTTTATTTTATTTTTTTAGCATAAAATATAGCTCAGTATTTGATTTATGTTTTTTCTACCGTCATTTTCACTCGTCTTAATGAAGGGTGACAATAACTTCGGACCTGATTGTATGAGTGAGTGAGGCCCACTGTTGCTGTTAGTGTGTCTCTGCTGTGACCCACCCTGGATGAGTTTGTCCACTGGGGTGTGAGGTCCAGGTGTGATGATTCTACTTCATTAAAGTTGCAATGCAGCCGTTTTTATCTCAATATCAAATCATATCTCAGTAAACAATTAAGTACTTTACTGTGTTTGTTGCCTGCCCCGCCCCCCTCCCTGAGTGCATGTTTTGGTTTTTGCCCTAACACTACACAGCTGATTCAGATTATCAAAGCTTGATAATAAGTTGGTTAATTCAATCAGCTGTGTAGTGCTAGGGCAAAAACCAAAACGTGCACTCAGGGGAGGCTCCAGGCCCAAGTTTTGGAAAACCTGATCTAGGGCACCTCTACCGGCTGAAAGTAAGGTGTCGATGGTGTGTTACCCTCATCTGGCAAGGCGTTGGGATGGAGAGAAGATAAGATGCGCCACCAGAAGTCTGGAGTGACCTTGTTGTGTTTAAGTTCAGTTACCTTTCAGAGACCGGGAGATGCCCCCAGGTGGACTGTGACTATGGAGTGTGTGTGTAGCCAATGGCTGGATCAGTAGCTTATTTCATTCCAGAGGAAACAAACGTGACAAAATTACATAACTGTCATTAATGGAGGAGCTGTGCCTCATCTACAACACTGAGCACCACCTTGACAATAGTTACACTGAGCACCACCTTGACAATAGTTACACTGAGCACCACCTTGACAATAGTTACACTGAGTACCACCTTGACAATAGTTGTCAAGTGTTAAACGACCCAATGCCTACATCTACTTATAGGCTACGCTAGTAATAAAGTCTAATTCACACCATTCATCATTGCGTGGTGTGAGCCAACAAACAAGCTATCCCTGCGGGAAATATTGCCAAGCCACTTGTACTACCCATGCAGTAATACGAATGTATCCTCTCCCCTATAGGATTTTGACTATCCTCTCCCCTCAATTGATGCTGCTGTAACCCAGACAATGCAGAAAGAAACCGAATGACTCCGAGAAGCCCTCATTTATAGCATAAACATAACGCATTTCTTATTACTTGACGACAGTCGATGATTTTTGTCGATTGGAAAGCAGCAACATTATTATTGTAGGCTAGTGCAGACAATCACAGAAGATGATAGCGAGGTCCATAGCCTAGGCAACTGCAAAGCCATACCACGGGGTTCGGGGAGTCTAGGGGAACAACCTTTACTATAAACACCTGAACCAATATTTAAATGTTTCTTTATCGGAGGTCATTCCCCATGGAAATATTCAGTGGTCTTACCTGGCCATTATTCTGTACTCCAACACCCGATACACAGACAACGTGGTTTGTTAGAATTATCCCGGAGTTCGCGGCAGAATTCCAGAGGTTTTGAATATTTAAAATAGAGCATGTAGGTGAAACGCTGCAGACTTCTTCGTCTTCTGGAAAGACATGCAGTTATGAACCCCCGGAATCCCCGCATTAGACAATAGTTGTCTTCCTCCACCGCATTGAAGACAGCAGCAGAATCATCACTCCCCCCCGACTCAGCGGTGCTGATGGTTCGGTATTGGGTTGAGGGCGCGGTCAACGGCAGTTGACCAATCATGTGCACTCCCAATGAAATGTACATGTGCATTGCCATGGAGGACAATCACAAACGTATTGGGTTGAACCTGTAGGCCCATCTTTTCTCATTAACCCTGTCAAAAACATAGCGACATAATTGAGACATTTTAGTGATGGTTTTCACCGAATTTGATTGATTGAATAGTCAATTCGAGGACAGGTGTAATGGTGGGAGGACCTTCTGAGCATTTCGGGTGTATAACTTAACAAGTGCTTTTAAAAAAAAAAAATGAGGCTATTATATACCCTATTTCACATGCTAAATAGTCTGCTCTCATGTGTATAAACCCTGCACACATGATAACTGGCCTTGGACCTAATCCAAGCCCTTTATTTTCTCTCTCAGCTCCATAAAGCTGTTAATGCAGTGTGACAAGATCATACGGGTTTGGACATCTCCCTCAATAATAACCTTGCTTGCGTTATTAAAAAAAACGACCACAATATAAATAGGACTAGCCCTTGTGAGATGGCTTCAGTTTTCACAGGCCAGTAAATGCCTACAGGATGCCAGAGGTGGAGTTACTATGGTGACAAATCCTCAGCCTACCAAATTGGAAGTTGACAGGAGTGCCAGCAACACCTGAAGGTTACAAGTTTGCAAAATGAGTGGTTCAAATAAAAGACAGCACAAAAGTACTAAACATTATTTCTCAAACTGAATATCTACTAAAGTCCAACACAACAAAATGCTCTAAATTGGAATCTGTTTGAAAGACAAAATTATTGATAAGCTGTCACGTTCTGACCTCTATTTCTGTTGTTTTGTATTTATTTAGTATGGTCAGGGCGTGAGTTGGGTGGGCAGTCTATGTTTGTTTTTCTATGTTTTGGGGCATTTCTATGTTTTCGGCCTAGTATGGTTCTCAATCAGAGGCAGGTGTCATTAGTTGTCTCTGATTGAGAATCATACTTAGGTAGCCTGGGTTTCACTGTGTGTTTGTGGGTGATTGTTCCTGTCACTGTGTTTGTTGTCATAGGATAGGACTGTTTTGCGTTTTCACATTTCTTGTTTTTGTTAGTTTGTTCATGTGTAGTGATTTATTAAAACATGAATAACCACCACGCTGCGCTTTGGTCCGCTTCTCTTCCTCCTACAGACGAACGCCCTTACAGAATCACCCACCTACCAAGGACCAAGCGGCGTGGTAAACAGAGGCTGCAGCAACAGCAGCAACAGGAGAAGCGACTGGTGCAGCAGGAGCAACAGCAGCAGCAGCAAAGGCAGCAGCAGGAGGAGCAACAGCAGCAGCAGGAGAAGCGACTGGTGCAGCAGGAGCAACAGCAGCAGCAGCAAAGGCAGCAGCAGGAGGAGCAACAGCAGCAGCAGCAGAAGCAGCAGTGGGAGAGGCTGCACTACTTGGAGAGATGGACTTGGGAGGAGATTCTAGACGGGAAAGGACCCTGGGCAGAGCCAGGAGAATATTGCCGCCCCAAGGCCGAGCTGGAGGCAGCAAAAGCAGAGAGGCGGCATTATGAGGAACTAGCACGGCAGAGCGGATGGAAGCCCGAGAGTCACCCCCAAAAATTTCTTGGGGGGGGGCACAGGGGGAGTGTGGCAGAGTCAGGAGTCAGACCTGAGCCAACTCCCCCCGTTTATCGTGAGGAGCCAAGGAGGAGCTCAGAACCAGAGCTGGTGCTGGAGGTGAGCGAAGCAGAGACTGTGAAGGAGTTAATGGGGAAATTGGAGGAGAGTGATATGAGGGACTTGCTGGTTTGGTGCATGAGGCACGACATTCGCCCGACGGAGCGTGTCAGGGATTTAATGGCACCGGGGTCAGCTCTCCATACTCATCCTGAGGTGCGTGCGAGGGGTCTGGTGAAGACTGTGCCAGCCTCACGCACCAGGCCTCCTGTGCATCTCCCTAGCCTTGCACGTCCTGTGCCATCTCAGCACTACAGTGCTCCTAGCAGTGCTAACTGTGGCGGGCGTGGTGCTGGTCAGGCACCGTGTTATGCAGTTGTGCGCACGGTGTCCCCAGTACGCGTGCTTAGCCCGGTGCGCTACATCCCAGCTCCCCACATCTGCCGGGCTAGGGTGAAGATCCAGCCAGGGCGGTTGGTGCCAGCCCTGCTCTCAAGATCTCCAGTACGCCTTCACGGCCCGGTCTATCCGTCACCACCTCCACGCACCAGCCCTCCGGTGGCAGCCCCCCGTACCAGGCTGTCTCTCCGGCCCATCCTTACAGGGGCTTCCTCCTCTCCAGCGCTGCCGGAGCCTCCCACCTGTCCGGCGCCTCTGCCGGAGCCTCTCGCCTGTCCGGCGCCGCTGCCGGAGCCTCTCGCCTGTCCGGCGCCGCTGCCGGAGCCTCTCGCCTGTCCGGCGCCGCTGCCGGAGCCTCCCGCCTGTCCGGCGCCTCTGCCGGAGCCTCCCGCCTGTCCGGCGCCGCTGCCGGAGCCTCCCGCCTGTCCGGCGCCGCTGCCGGAGCCTCCCGCCTGTCCGGCGCCGCTGCCGGAGCCTCCCGCCTCTCCGGCGCTACCAGGGCCTTCCTTTTCTCCGGCGCTACCAGGGCCTTCCTTTTCTCCAGCGTTGCCGGAGCTTCCCGTCTGCCCAGCGCCAGCTGAGCTTCCCGTCTGCCCAGTGCCAGCTGAGCTTCCCGTCTGCCCAGTGCCAGCTGAGCTTCCCGTCTGCCCAGCGCCAGCTGAGCTTCCCGTCTGCCCTGCGCCGCCAGCGCCGCCCGTCTGCCCAGCGCCGCCAGCGCCGCCCGTCTGCCCGGAGCCGCCAGTGCCGCCCGTCTGCCAGGAGCCGCCAGTGCCGCCCGTCAGCCAGGGGCCGCCAGTGCCGCCCGTCAGCCAGGGGCCGCCAGTGCCGCCAGTCAGCCAGGGGCCGCCAGTGCCGCCAGTCAGCCAGGGGCCGCCAGTGCCGCCAGTCAGCCAGGGGCCGCCAGTAAGCCAGGGGCCGCCAGTAAGCCAGGGGCCGCCAGTGCCGCCAGTCAGCCAGGGGCCGCAAGTAAGCCAGGGGCCGTCAGTGCCGTCAGTCAGCCAGGGGCCGCCCGAGCAGCTGCCCCTCTGTCCAGAGCAGCTGTCGCCCCTCTGTCCCAAGCTGCTGCCGCCCCTCTGTCCCGAGCAGCTGCCGCCCCTCTGTCCCGAGCTGCTATCGCCCCTCTGTCCCGAGCTGCTATCGCCCCTCTGTCCCGAGCAGTTGTCCCTCTGTCCCGAGCAGTTGTCCCTCTGTCCCGAGCAGCTGCTTCACCTCTGTCCCGAGCTGCCCCTCTGTCCCGAGCAGCCCCTCTGTCCAGTGGGGTCATTGAGAGGGGTGGTCATGGTGAGTAAGCCAGGGAGGCGGACAATAAGGCGGACTAAGACAATGGTGAAGTGGGGTCCGCGTCCCGCGCCAGAGCCGCCACCGCGGACAGACGCCCACCCAGACCCTCCCCTATAGGTCAAGGTTTTGCGGCCGGAGTCCGCACCTTTGGGGGGGGGTACTGTCACGTTCTGACCTCTATTTCTGTTGTTTTGTATTTATTTAGTATGGTCAGGGCGTGAGTTGGGTGGGCAGTCTGTTTGTTTTTCTATGTTTTGGGGCATTTCTATGTTTTCGGCCTAGTATGGTTCTCAATCAGAGGCAGGTGTCATTAGTTGTCTCTGATTGAGAATCATACTTCGGTAGCCTGGGTTTCACTGTGTGTTTGTGGGTGATTGTTCCTGTCACTGTGTTTGTTGTCATAGGATAGGACTGTTTTGCGTTTTCACATTTCTTGTTTTTGTTAGTTTGTTCATGTGTAGTGATTTATTAAAACATGAATAACCACCACGCTGCGCTTTGGTCCGCTTCTCTTCCTCCTACAGACGAACGCCCTTACATAAGCTCTATCACAAAATATGAAGAAGAATGTTTAAGTCATGTTTGTTGCAATAGGAATAGATTTCAAAATTATAGGCTATTATAAACTGGGTGGTTCGAGCCCGGAATGCTGATTGGCTGACAGGTGTGGTATATTTAAGCAATAAGGACAGAGGGAGTGTGGTATATGGCCAATATACCACAGCTAAGGCCTGTTCTTACACAAGATGCGACACAGAGTGCCCTGATACAGCCCTTAGCCATGGTATATTGGCAAGTATAAAACAACCCAATGCCTACATCTGCTTATAGGCTACACTAGTAATAAAGTCTACCCGTGGTATACAGACCGATAAACCATGGCTTTCAGCCAATCAGCATTCAGGACATGAACCACCCAGTTTATAAACAGACCATATACCATGGGTATGACAAAACATTTATTTTTACCGCTCTAATTACATTGGTAACCAGTTTATAATCTCAATAAGGCACCTCGGGGGTTTATGGTATATGGCCGATATACCACGGATAAGGGTTGTAATCCAGGCACTCAGTGTTGCGCCTAAGAACAGCCCTTATCTGTGGTATATCGGCCATATACCACAACCCCTCGGACTTTAAGCAATAAGTATAAAATGTAGCCTATATTTGTGCTGTTATCACATTTTACAGTGTGACGATCCCGGAGAGAATCGTCTCAGCTATGTATTGAAGTTCCTAGAAACCACTGCTCAGAGTAAATTAATTGCCTTCCCTCATGGGAGTATCACTTGGGAGTAACAGAGCGAGACAAATAACTCCTCAGCATATTGTATGTACACAGGTAGCAAAGTCCAAAGTAGTTGGGCATGATGCCATCTCTATTCTATGATATAAAACCATAGAAGATCTTTCTGCCTTTTAAAATTGTACCACAATACAATGTAATCAAACATGAACATGGTTGGCGTGCTGAGGAAAGAACCTCAATTTACCTTGTCATCAACAATCCACTCCCACATTTTATACACAAACATAGGGCTACACTAAAACCAGGGAATGTGAAAGAACTACAGAATGCTAAATCCCAGTGGTAGCCTACGCTATGCAGTGTTGACACAAAACCTCTCCACCTAGAGGAGAAGCAACCTTCAGCAATCATGAGCCGTATACAAGCACATGCAGAGATATGCATCTACTGTACTCCAGGTTTACCTACTGTGAAAGCTCTGGGCAAATAATACTATAGCCAAGAGAATGAAGGATTAATTCATCAGAAAATAAATACACAAATCAGCACGACATGCAATGACTGAATCAAAGTATCATTAGCAAGTAAACATATAGTTAGTTACACAGTTACACAATCCTTCCTCAGGTTCAATAGCTCTAAAACGTGGGGAAAATGTGGACATTCAAGAAAGTCAGAGAATGTGCAATGTTCTTAGTGTGCATCGCGTATCCAAACAGGAGCAAAAACATTTCTATCACACAGATCGTCGGAGTGTCATTGCTGTCGGGTCCTCATTTACGTTCAGCTTGGCAGCATGGGAAACATTTGTGATCTCGTCAATGTTGGTCTTCATTCTGATGTGAAAATTAACTAGTAAGTGGACCACAAAATTCATTCAGGAAATAGAGAACTGCAGTCTAAAAACAGGATGACTTTAGATTGGAATTGTAGAGAGACTTCTTCAAAACACTTGCAGATAGAGCATTTGATCAGGCACATTGCTCACACTAGGAGATGTTGACATACACAGTGTACAAAAACATTAGAGACAGGTCCTTTCCATGACAGACTGACTGGTGTAAGCTAAGGATCCCTTGATTGATGTCCTGTTAAATGCACTTCAAAAATCTGTGTAGATGAAGGGGAGGAGACGGGTTAAAGAAGGATTTATCAGCCCCGAGACATGGAGTGTGTATGTGTGCAATTCAGAGGGTGAACGGGCAAGACAAAATATTCACGTGCCTTTGAACGGGATAAGGGAGAAGGTGCCCGGCGCACTGGTTTGAGTGGGTCAAGAACTGCAACGCTGCTGGGGTTTTTCCACACTCAAAAATGTCCTGTGTAGAATGGTCCGCCACCCAAACGACACGC
This sequence comes from Oncorhynchus clarkii lewisi, assembly GCF_045791955.1. Classification (NCBI taxonomy): domain Eukaryota; kingdom Metazoa; phylum Chordata; class Actinopteri; order Salmoniformes; family Salmonidae; genus Oncorhynchus; species Oncorhynchus clarkii. Next base: position 46,784,871 of record NC_092156.1, on the reverse strand, counting down.
AGCCACCTTGACAAAAGTGTGGGAAGTATTGGAGACAAATGTCGGCCAGCATCTCTGTGGAGTACACACCCGACGAAGTGAGACTGTACTGGGGGCAAAAGGGGTTACAACTCAATATTAGGGAGGTGTTCCTAATGTCTTCTACACTAGATTAGTCCAACACATATACCCTGCATTATCCTAACCTTCTTACCTCAAAAAAGGTGGGCATCAAACACTTCATCCTCCAGAGAGTCAGGTGCTTCCTCTGCAATGGCTAGGGAGAGAGAGAGAGGTTTGCTGTGTTAAGCGCACCAAAATCAGCCATATTGGAGAACCACAGATATCAAAATACTTTGCACGGAACAAAAATACATTTGTAAAAACTATGGTAACTAAAGTCAGCAAAAAAAACAAAAAAAAAGAAGCCCTCTCACTGTCAACTGCGTTTATTTTCATCAAACTTAACATGTGTAAATATTTGTATGAACACAACAAGATTCCACAACTGAGACAAAGCTGAACAAATTCCACATACTTGTGACTAGCGGACATTGAATTGAATAATGTGTCCCTGAACCTCATGCTGGAGGGTCATGTCAGGATGAGCCTGCAGGAAGGGTACCACATGAAGGAGGAGGATGTCTTCCCTGTAACGCACAGCGTTGAGATTGCCTGCAATGACAACAAGCTCAGTCCGATGATGCTGTGACACACTGCCCCAGACCATGATGGAACCTCCACCTCGATCCCGCTCCAGAGTACAGGCCTCGGTGTAACACTCATTCCTTCGACGATAAACGCGAATCCGACCATCACCCCCGGTGAGACAAAACCGTGACTCGCCAGTGAAGAGCACTTTTTGCCAGTCCTGTCTGGTCCAGCGACGATGGGTTCGTGCCCATAGGCGACGTGGTTGTCGGTGATGTCTGGTGAGGCCCTCAGTCCAGCCTCTCTCAGCCTATTGCGGACAGTCTGAGCACTGATGGAGGGATTGTGCGTTCCTGGTGTAACTCGGGCAGTTGTTGTTGCCATCCTGTAGCTGTCCCTCAGGTGTGATGTTCGGGTGTATTGATCCTGTGCAGGTGTTCTTACACGTGGTCTGCCACTGTGAGGACAGTCAGCTGTCTGTCCTGTCTCCCTGTAGCGCTGTCTTAGGCGTCTCACAGTACGGACATTGCAATGTATTGCCCTGCCCACATCTGCAGTCCTCATGCCTCCTTGCAGCATGCCTAAGGCACGTTCACGCAGATGAGCAGGGACCCCGGGCATCTTTCTTTTGGTATTTTTTAGAGTCAGTAGAAAGGCCTCTTTAGTGTCCTAAGGTTCAATAACTGTGACCTTAAATGCCTACTGCCTGTAAGCTGTTAGTGTCTTAACGACCGTTCCGCAGGTGCATGTTCATGAATGGTTTATGGTTCATTGAACAGGCATGGAAGCATTGTTTAAACCCTTTACAATGAAGATCTGTGAAGTTATTTGGATTTTTACGAATTATCTTTGAAGGACAGGGTCCTGAAAAAGGGACCTTTCTTTTTTTGCTGAGTTTATATACCGGTTTGTGAAAAGCCTCAAGTATTGCACTTTTAGCAGGACAACAAGAGGTCTACAGTAAAAAAATTTAAAAGGTAGAACTTTAGTCTTAATCGCCTAGTCACGTTTCAAATAGATTGGACAGGAGCCAATATCTAATTTGTACCAGTTACGGATTTAAGATAACAGGCTATGCACTAAATTGACAAAGTGCCATACCTAATTGCACTAAGCTGTAAAAAAGTATGGTCCATTTGCACCAAGACCAAGTTTGAGACATCCAGGTAAAGATTGAATGTAAAAGAAAAGAGGTGAATTGAGTGGTGTGCTTTTACCTCGGATGTAGAATGTGTCGGGGCTAAACCAGATCAGGCACACTGAAGGATCGTGACCGGCACATTTGTTGGTTTGCAGCACTCAACAGCAAGGTGGCTGCAACAGTCTTTGTGACAGCTCACCCCACAGGGTAGAATGGAGAAGAGTATGAGTGGTTACTGTGAGGTTAAATCTTTAGGAACATCTGAAAACAGATAGGCTTGTTACTGGCATTGCTAATGTATTGCTCGATAGCTAGCATACCCTTGGCTTCTTATAGACAACCCCACCTCTTCACGGAGTATCTTAAATAAGACATCCATCTTATTTTAAGTACAAATAAATAAAACCTGCACTTCTTTTTGTTTGAGGAAAATGCTCTTACCACAACTGATGTGGTTGTCTCACCTCCCTATCTGAAGACGAATGCACTAACTAAGTTGCTTTAGATAATGACTAAACATGCCCCCCCAAAAAATATATTGCTTTTGTGTTCAACTAAGCAATAGGTTTTGGAAAGGTTTTGCTTGAGGTACAGTGCAAACACTGACTGTCTCACTGAGCAATAGTATCTGGTAAATAACCATCTCTGAAATATACACTGAACAAAAATATAAACGCAACATGTAAAGTGTCAGTCTCATGTTCCATGAGCTGAATTATTTTTTTTAACCAGGTAAATGAACACATTCTCATTTACAGCAACAACCTGGGGAATAGTTACAGGGGAGAGGAGGGGGATGAATGAGCCAATTGTAAGCTGGGGATGATTAAGTGACCGTGATGGTATGAGGGACAAATTGGGAATTTAGCCAGGACACCGGGGTTAACACCCATACTCTTACAATAAGTGCCACGGGATCTTTAATGACCTCAAAGAGTCAGGACACCCGTTTAACATCCCATCCGAAAGACAGCACCCTACACAGGGAAGTGTCCCCAATCACTGCCCTGGGGCATTGGGATATTTTTTTTAAATCAGAGGAAAGAGTGCCTCCTACAGGCTGTCCAACACCACTTCCATCAGCATGTGGTCTCCCATCCAGGGACTGACCAGGACCAACCCTGCTTAGCTTCAGAAGCAAGCCAGCAGTGGGATCCAGGGTGGTATGCTGCTGGCAAATAAAATAAAATACATTTTAAAAAATGCCAGAAATGTTCCATATGCACAAAAAGCTTATTTTTGTGCACCCACATTTGTTTACATCCTTGTTAGTGTGCATTTCTCAGTTGCCAAGATAATCCATCCACCTGACAGGTGTGGTATATGAAGCTGAATAAACAGCATGATCATTACACAGGTGCACCTTGTGCTGGGGACAATAAAAGGCCACTTAATTTTTGCAGTTGTGTCACAACACAATGCCACAGATTTCAAGTAGAGAGGTCTCTAATATAAGCCCTGCTCTTATTTTAGAAAATTTGGTAGCACGCCCAACCAGCCTCACAACTGCAGACCACATCATCCCAGGACCTCCTTTCCAGCTTCTTCACCTACGGGATCATCAGGGGAGAGGGGTGCTGAGGAGTATTTCTGTCTGTAATAAAGCTATTTTGTGGGGAAAAACTCATTCTGACTGGCTGAGTCTGACTCCCCAGTGGATGGGCCTATGCCCTCCAAGGCCCACCCATGGCTGTGCCCCTGCCCAGTCATGTGAAAACCATAGTTAAAGGGTCTAATGAACTTATTTAAATTGACCTATTTCCTTATATGAACTGTAACACAGTAAACACTTTGAAACTGTTACATTTCCACTTTTGTTCAGTATAATAAACTATTACATACCATTGTGCGTGGGGCGCAGAATTCTGACAGATCCTTGTATTACTGTACCTTTACACATCTATCTTGTAAAAACCCCCCTTCGGTCACTTTTAGCGTTTAAAAGGACAGGGTTGGTGGTAACTTTCAAAATGATACCGATTGCTGAATGATCATTTTATCCAAATTGCAGGAAGCAATTCAAATCTATCATACAATCAACAGTGAGCAGTTAAGGAAAGTTACAACGACTTTGTCAGCATTCTCAGGAGTCAAGTCATTTGCAGACAACTTGATTGATTCAAAAACAATTAGTACAGAACAGAGCTAAAGTTAGTGCATAGGCTATGAAGCAGAAGATGAAGTGTCCGCCGAAAGAGATAAAACGAGAGAGAAACACTTTAGAATAGAAAACAGAACCGGTGTGTGGGTGTGTTTTGTTACATAATATTACCATCAGCACCCTTACTGTTCTACATCCTAAATGGTGCTCTCTGAATATCTTAATCCACAATCATAACAGCGCTAGTCATAATTTGAGCATCCTCTGCTATGGGGGGATCAAGACATCATTTGTACACACAGGTCTTGGTACTAAATGTTTCCACCATGTTGATTCATATGTTATGTCCCTTGTGATTAAAACCGCTTTTACATGGAGTCTTACATAGTTGAAGCGTAGGCATTCTTACAACACCTTTACAGGGATGGCAAAGTGTAGGCTTCATGCAGGTCATCTCTAAAAACGTGTGGATGAACGCCCATCTTGATGTTCAGTAAAGAGCTGGCCTTGGTGATGTAGTCGATCGTCTCCTGACTGATTCTACCATCCCTGAGCGGGTGAGGGGTCAAATGTCAGTATTACAGTAACAAGATACTGTGTTTGACTAATGTGACTAAACGTGTAAATTCAGCAAAAAAGAAACGTCCTCTGACTGTCAACTGTGTTCATTTTCAGCAAACTTAACATGGGTAAATATTTGTATAAACATAAGATTCAACAGACAAACTGAACAAGTTACAGACATGTGACTAGCAGAAGCGGAATAATGTCTCCCTGAGCAAACGGGGGGAAATCAAAATAAAAACATTAATTATCTGGTGTGGCCACCGGCTGCAATAAGTACTGCAGTGCATCTCCTCATGGACTACACAATATTTGCCAGTTCTTACTGTGAGATGTTACCACACTCTTCCACCAAGGCACCTGCAAGTTACCGGACACATGAGGGAGGAGCATGTCTTCCCTGTAACGCACAGCGTTGAGATTGCCTGCAAATAACAAGCTCAATCCGATGATGCTGTGACACACCTCCCCAGACCATGACGGAACCTCCAGCGCGATCCCTCGGTGTAACGCTCATTCGTTCGACGATAAACGCGAATCCGACCGTCACCCCTGGTGAGACAAAACCATGACTCGTCAGTGAAGAGCACTTTTTGCCAGCCCTGTCTGGTCCAGCGACAGTGGGTTTGTGCCCATAGGCGACATTGTTGCTGGTGATGTCTGGTGAGGACCTGCCTTACAACAGGCCTACAAGCCCTCAATCCAACCTCTCTCAGCCTATTGCGGACAGTCTGAGCACTGATGGAGGGATTGTGCAATTCTGGTGTAACTCAGGCAGTTGTTGCCATCCTGTACCTGTCCCACAGGTGTGATGTTCAGATGTCCGGATCCTGTGCAGGTGTTGTTACACGTGGTCTGCCACTGCGAGGACGATCAGCTATCCGTCCTGTCTCCCGGTCTTAAGCAGCTCATAGGACGTACATTGCAATTTATTGCCCTGGCCACATCTGCAGTCCTCATGCCTCCTTGCAGCATGCCTAAGGCACGATCACGCAGATGAGCAGGGACCCTGGGCATCTTTCTTTTGGTGTTTTCCAGAGTCAGTAGAAAGGTCTCTTCAGTGTCCTAAGTTTCAATAACTGTGACCTTAAATTGCGTACCGTCTGTAAGCGGTTAGTGTCTTAACAATCGTTCCACAGGTGCATGTTCATTAATTGTTTATGATTCATTGACCAAGCATGGGAAGCCGTGTTTAAACCCTTTGCAATGAAGACATTTGGATTTTTACAAATGATCTTTGAAGGACAGGGTCCAGAGAAAGGTACCTTTCTGTTTTTGCTTTGTTTCGTCAAGATGCTGGCCGTTATGACTAACACCGTAGCTTGAATTATACATTTACTACATCTGTCATGAATAGTTATGACCTGTGAAACTCACTGACTCTTATCCAGGTCATCAAACTTGCAGAGGTATGGGAGTTTGGTCCTATTGATCTCAAATTCCTCCTGTAGAGATGTAGTCGTTTTCATCAGCGTCGGAATTCTTAAGCACTGACTGAAATATGACCAAATTAAAGGATCATTGTCGTGTTTCATAATTGCATTCAATAGGTTGAACAGCCTACCGCAACCATCTTCTGTATGCGTTTGCTGCTGATGAGGTTGGCTTTGGGCTTCACTGAAGATGCCCATTCCTCTATCACAGGCAGGCTCGTGGAAGAAGGACAAAACAAAATGTGGATTACCCACAATTTCACCTCGCCTGGCAGTGCGTGGCTCCCTCTGCAGAGACAGCTGATAGATCTCTTCCTCCAAATGGTACTGGTCCAGAGATACAAGACAGGAACAATACACAAAAATAAAATGCTAAAGCTAACCGGTAAAACAAATCTTTCAAGTCATTCAGTATCAGTCACCCGGGCCAAACCATGAGCAGGTTGAGCAGGTCCATGGTGGCATCAACACTGAGTGGTGCGGTCTGGGTCAGCGCTAGCTGCTGGAGGATTGCATTGCAGGGTCTTGGCCAGGTTGACCTTGGTCTTCTCGCGGTCGCTCCAGTCGGACAGGGCCACGTGCACTGCTATGAGGTCCTTGAGATGCACTCCCAGGATGGGGAAGCGAAAGCCTGTGCTCTCTGTGATACGCAGGCGGTACTGCCTGTACTTCCCACAGGAGGTCATAAGCTCCACCAGGTTGTTTGAATGCCTGAGACAATGGGGATGTCACACAGTGATAGACATCACTTAAGTTCCCCAGCAAGAAAAACAAACATTTAATTCATACAGAAAGGTGAACTAACAAAGACTCACTGGCGAACAACCAAAATTAAACAGGTGGTGGTGGACACTCATGGGGGTGTCCACTAAAACTTGACTAGCAACATCAACTGTAACCTAAAAGACACCTACCATGAGCGCCCACTGAATCTGCCCAAAAAGAGGCAAACAAAAGAAAAACCCAACCAAACTTAAAGACAGGAAGCATACCAAAAAGGTGGCACAAAACTAAATCAGACAAAGGAATGTTTTTCTATAAATCAGATGGGGAGAGTCCCTCTACATCTCTCAAGAGGACTGGGCCAGCTACTCTTAAATAGCACCTGGGCAGGTGAAAAACCTTCCCACTAACGTGATGGCAACCAGCACAGGTGGAACACATACTGACTAACGAGGTGACACCAACCAGTGTGCCCTGTGCGTTAAAGTGCTATACGTGCTAAAGTCCAAAGCCTGTCGAGCAGAATACCGTGGATATATAAATAACTGGGCCACATTTTGACATTGACCTACATTCAAAAATGTAGACGTTTAGTTGTAACTGATAAATGTATGTTTTCACTCTTCTTAACTAAAATATTATCAAAAGTCCTTACCTTGCTCACATCACATTGCTAATGTGGGACTGTGTGTCTGAGGCGTGAGATGGAGTTACTACTGAGACCCCCCACTACTGCCATCAGAGTGGTGAAGTTCTGCAGCTGTAACAACCTCTACAGAGAGACCAGAGAAAAAATATAACCCATCTGGGCACTAACATAGCCAACGAAAGCACAACAGGGAACAGAAGACAGACCAACATCAAGAGGCAGTTTGGGAGTTGACTCTCTTTCTGACCTGGGGGTTGACTCTCTTTCTGACCTGGGGGATGACTCTCTTTCTGACCTGGGGGATGACTCTCTTTCTGACCTGGGGGATGACTCTCTTTCTGACCTGGCGGTTGACTCTCTTTCTGACCTGGGGGATGACTCTCTTTCTGACCTGGGGGATGACTCTCTTTCTGACCTGGGGGATGACTCTCTTTCTGACCTGGCGGTTGACTCTCTTTCTGACCTGGCGGTTGACTCACTTTCTGACCTGGGGGTTGACTCTCTTTCTGACCTGACGGTTGACTCTCTTTCTGACCTGGGGGTTGACTCTCTTTCTGACCTGGGGGATGACTCTCTTTCTGACCTGACGGTTGACTCTCTTTCTGACCTGACGGTTGACTCTCTTTCTGACCTGGGGGATGACTCTCTTTCTGACATGGGGGTTGACTCTCTTTCTGACATGGGGGTTGACTCTCTTTCTGACCTGGGGGATGACTCTCTTTCTGACCTGGGGGTTGACTCTCTTTCTGACCTGGGGGTTGACTCTCTTTCTGACCTGGGGGTTGACTCTCTTTCTGACCTGGGGGTTGGCTCTCACAGACATGGGGGTTGGCTCTCACAGACCTGGGGTTTGACTCTCATTGACCTGGAAGTTGATTGACTGACCTGTGCAACCCTGATGAAATGGGAGATGACTACAGCCCTCTGAGGGCGGGGGGGGGGGGGGGGGTTGCTGAGCACCATCAGATGGATCCCCTGAGACACACTGTTGAAGTAGGTGATGAAGTCTACCTTGCAGCCATGCATCACAAAGCTGTGGTGGTCCTGGAACTGGAGGGCAAGGAACCGTCGTAGACACACTGTCCAATATATACATATACACACGGTCAAACGTGCACACAAACACACGGTCTCTCTCACACAAGTACAAATACAACGTATACTGCATAATTCAGCCAAGAGCAAATAAGTCAACTGAGTGAGACACAGAGAGAAGCTGGCGAACAGAGCCACCTGCTGGCCAGCCACACACACTGACAGAAGGACATATGCTCCATGAAGGGGAGGTGCTCTGCTAGTTCAGATGAGTCCAGGTGATGAAAGAGGAGAGATGTCTTCCTCTTCTTGAAGTCAGACTGAGCCTGTCTTCTCCACTCATATGACGGCCTAGAGAGAATAAGAAACGAACATAAACTGTAGAAGTAGAAGTACTGTGAGAGTGGCTGGTTGTCGATGCCCTCATGCACTCTGAAATTCTTTATACTGTATCATTTAAATGGTATGCTAAGCTGTCACTGTGAGAAGACCATGGCTGCCTGGCTGCTTGCCTGCTTCTATGCTTGTATGATTTTCTGGCTGCAGACAGGCGGCACTTACACACTGTCAATGTTGATGAGTGTGTTCTGGTGCTCCCCTCCCTGCTAGACCAGCTGCTCCTTCAGCCCTCTGATCTGCTCTGCCAGCTCTGGGTTCAGATCAACACTGCTGGGAACTCACTGATCCAGTACCTTATGGAGAGACAGGGTTAAAAGGACAGAAAGGCAGGAAGAAGTTAGTATTGTCATTTCTGGCGCAGGGCCAAAGAGTATGGAAATCAGATACCTACATGGATATAGTAATACATACATTAAGTATATAATATACTGTGCATTCATGGCAATAATGGCTATCATCCAAGAAAGTTGTGAAGAGGGCACGACAACAGCTTTACCCCCTCAGGAGACTGAAAAGATTTGGCATGGGTCCTCAGATCCTCAGAAAGTTCTACAGCTGCACCATCGAGACCATCCTGACCGGTTGCATCACAGCCTAGTACGGCAACTGATCGGCATCTGACCGTAAGGCGCGACAGAGGATAGTGCGTCCAGTCCAGTACATCACTGGGGCCAAGCTTTCTGCCACCCAGGACCCATATGCAAGGCGGTGTCAGAGGAAGGCCCAAAAATGGTCAACAACTCCAGACACCCAAGTCATAGATTGTTCTCTCTGCTACCGCACGGGCAAACTGTACCCAAGTGAGCCCCAGGTTTAGGTCCAAAAGGCTCCCTTTTTTTGTCCAAAAGTCTCCTTAAAACAGTTTCTACCCCCAAGACATAAGACTGCTGAACAATGAATCAAATTGCCACCCGGACTATTTACATTGAACCCCTCCCTTTGTTTGTACACTGCTGCTACTTGCTTTTTATTATCTGTGCATAGTCATACAACAAGCAGTGGCTCGGATGTTTGTTGTCTTTGATTATCTTTTTATACTGTACCTACAGTTGAAGTCGGAAGTTTACATACACCTAAGCCAAATACGTTTAAACTCAGTTTTTCACAATTCCTGACTTTTAATCCGAGCAAAAATTCAATTTTAGGTCAGTTAGGATCTCCATTTTATTTTAAGAATGTGAAATGTCAGAATAATTGTAGAGAGAATTATTTATTTCAGCTTTTATTTCTTTCATCACATTCCCAGTGGGCCAGAAGTTTACATACACTCAATTAGTATTTGGTAGCATTGCCTTTAAATTGTTTAACTTGGGTCAAACATTTCGGGTAGCCTTGCACAAGCTTCCCACAATAATTATAAGTTGGGTGAATTTTGGCCCATTCCTCCTGACAGAGCTGGTGTAACCGAATCAGGTTTGTAGGCCTCCATGTTCGCACACACCTTTTGAGTTCTGCCCACACATTTTCTATGGGATTGATGTCAGGGCTTTGTGATGGCCACTCCAATACTTTGACTATGTTGTCCTTTAGCCATTTTGGCACAACTTTATAAGTATGCTTGGGGTCATTGTTCCATTTGGAAGACCCATTTGCGACCAAGCTTTAACTTTAACTGATGTCTTGAGATGTTGCTTCTGTATATCCACATAATTTTCCACTCTCATGATGCCATCTATTTTGTGAAGTACACCAGTCCCTCCTGCAGCAAAGCACCCCCACAACATGATGCTGCCACCCATGTGTTTCACAGTTGGGATGGTGTTCTTTGGCTTGCAAGCATCCCCATTTTTCCTCCAAACATAACGATGGTCATTATGGCCAAACAGTTCTATTTTTGTTTGTTCTTGTTTCATCAGACCAGAGAACATTTCTCCAAAAGTACAATCTTTGTCCCCATGTGCAGTTGCAAACCTTAGTCTGGCTTTTTTATATATATTTTTTATACTTAGTTTTTATTGTAGGAACACAAAGAAAGTACAAATAAAGTCAAATAAAAGAACAACAAAAAAAATATCTGGCAGTTACAGTGCACTTCATACCTTCATTTAAATTTTTTTTTTTTTTTTTAACCTTTATTTAACTAGGCAAGTCAGTTAAGAACAAATTCTTATTTTCAATGACGGCCTAGGAACAGTGGGTTAACTACCTGTTCAGGGGCAGAACGACAGATTTGTACCTTGTCAGCTCGGGGATCAGCTCAGCTCTTGCAACCTTCCGGTTACTAGTCCAACGCTCTAACCACTAGGCTACCCTGCTGCCTCATCATCATATCATCATATTAGTTACATTGACATCTTTGAATTAGACCTTTTCCAAGTACGAAACCCATTTTTCTCAGTATTCTTGACCTCTCTCCTGTTGAGTTCTTAGAGCAAAGGTCATACGTTCCATGTGGTGTATTTCTTCTACAATGTCTATCCATTGTGTCACTGTGGGAGGGTCTTTTTGTAGCCATTTCGTAGTGATAGCCTTTTTACTGGCTGCCAGTAGGACCTTCAAGTGGTACTTTTCTCTATTGTGTAAGTTATCAGGTATTTCACCCATGTACAAAGAAATGAATGTTTGTTCTATGTCAAATCCCATTATTTTTCCAATGTTAGATCTTATTTCTCCCCAGTAAGTTTCGATTGCGGGGCAAGTCCAAAAGATATGAGAGTGGTCCGCCCTCAATAGACCGCATTCTCTCCCACAAGGGTGTAGTGAGCCAGTCTGTTTTGATTTCAGTTTAGGTGTTATGAAGAAACACATAACATTCTTCCAACAGAATTCTCTCCATGACCTTGAGTTGGTGGAGATTTGTTGAGTCTCTAATATGTTCAACCATGTGTCATCAGTTATTTCAATGTTAAGTTCCTCCTCCCATTTCTTTTTAATATAGTTTGTAGAATGTTTCTTTGAGGATTGAATACCCAAGTAGAGATTTGAAGTAGTTTTTTTGTTACTCCCCAAGTTGTATGCGTTAGTGAATACTTGGATTAATTTTGGAGGTGCTCGAGGGTCACTTTTATCCCCCTTAAGAAATAGTGTCGAACTTGTAGGTATCTGTAAAAATCTTGTTTATCCAAGCCATGTTTTTTACTTAGGTCCTGGAAGTTATCTAGGTTCCCATTCCTTATAATTGTACTGAATGTTGTGATGCCTTTCTGCGTCCATTGTTTAAACCTGCTGTCCTGAGTTGCAGGGATGAAGCTGGAGTCGTATGCGGGCCAACTCAGCAGTTTGATCTCTCTGTCTAAATTATTTTTGCTTAACTACCCTAAACCATGTCTTCAGAGAGAATTGAATCCACTGATTTTGTCTATTGTATATTTCTTTTACCATGTCCTTATTTCCCAAAACTGACTGTATGGGTATCTCTGTCAAAGTAGTCTCGATGTCTTTCCATTTGGATTCGTATTCTGAATTGCACCAACCCACCAGAGGTCTCAATTGGGCTGACACATAATAATCTTGTAGGTTTGGTAAGGCCATACCCCCACAGTTTTTTGGTAACTGTAATGTTGTATATCTAGTTCTTGGTCTCTTACTGTTCCAGATGAACCTTGTTATCCGTTTATCCCATTCCCTAAACTGTTTAGACGGGATTTCTATGGGCAGTGATTGGAACAAATACAGTAACCTTGGCAGGACGTTCATTTTGATTGCTTCAATTCTACTACTAAGATCTAAGGGAAGTGAATTCCACCTGTCTCGGTCATCATATATTTTCTTGTTGATGTGATCGTAGTTCATCATAAAGTTTGGTTATATCTTTTGGTAAATTTACTCCCAGATATTTAACGGATGAAGAGGTCCAGGTGAAGTTCTACCTACTCTTCAGCTCTTCCTGTGGGGTATAATTATATACTAGGGCTTGGGTCTTGTGTACGTTAAGCACATACCCTGAATATGTTCCAAATGTTTGTAAAACCTCCATCAATCTAGGTACACTTGAGCTTGGGTCTTTAAGGAATAACAGAACGTCATTGTCACGTTCTGACCTTTATTTCCGTTGTTTTGTATTTATTTAGTATGGTCAGGGCGTGAGTTGGGTGGGCAGTCTATGTTTGTTTTTCTATGTTTTGGGGCATTTCTATGTTTTCGGCCTAGTATGGTTCTCAATCAGAGGCAGGTGTCATTAGTTGTCTCTGATTGAGAATCATACTTAGGTAGCCTGGGTTGCACTGTTTGTTTGTGGGTGATTGTCTATGTCAGTGGCTTGTGTCAGCACAGGTCTATTTTGTTAGCTTCACGGTCGTTTATTGTTTTGTATGCAGTGTCAGTGTCTTCTTTATTAAAGATTTACCATGGACACTTACCACGCCGCATTTTGGTCTTCCGATCCATCTCGCCTCTCCTCTTCAGATGAAGAGGAGGACGACCGTGACAGTCATCAGCATACATGCATGTCTTATGTTCACAGCCTCTTATGGTTATTCCCTCTAAGGTTGGGTCCTGTCTTATTGCCTGTGCTAATGGTTCTAGGTACAAGGAGAAGAGCGTGGGTGAAAGATTACAGCCTTGTCTTGCCCCTCGCTCTAATTTTGTCGTTCGTGTCAAATGTCCATTTATCTTTAATCTAGCGGTCGGACATGAATACAGTGTTTTGATGCACTGTATCACTTCTTTGTTGAAACCAAATCTTTCCATAACTTGGAATAGGTAATCCCATCCCACAGAATCAAATGCTTTTTCTGCATCTAGGCAGATTAATATTGCACTTGTCTTACTCTGAGTAATGTGGTCCATGACATGTAGTGTTCTCCTTATATTGTCCTGTGTCTGCCTATTTTGTATGAAACCAGTTTGATCTCCGTCAATCAATTCTGGGATTATGTTCTTCATTCTTTTGGCTATCATTGATGCATATAGTTTATAATCTGTGTTAAGAGTTGCGATAGGTCTATCTGAACTGCATTCTTTCTTATCTTTACCCTCTTTTGGGATTACTGATATGATGGCCTCTCTCCATGACGGTGGGAGACCCCCCCTCCCTCAGAGTCCAGTTAAAACAGGCCTTAAGTAGAGGTGTTAATTTTCTCTGAAGGTCTTGAACCATTCTGAAGGGAAGCCATCAGTGCCTGGAGACTTGTTGACTTTTTGTTGGGATATTGCTTTATTAATTTCTTCGGTGGACATTTCTAAAGTTAGTCTATCATTTTGCTCTGTCCCAATTGAGGGGAGTTCAAAAAGTGCTCTATTGTCTGTGCATCTGCCTTCTCTGGTTGCTTGTACAGATTTGTGTAATATGATTCAAATGCATTCTGTATTTCATCTAATTTGCATGTGACCTTTTTTGTTTTGGGGTCTTTTATTTTGAAAATTGTATTCTGTGCTTGTTGTTTCCTGAGTGCCCATGCTAGTAATTTGGTTGCCTTTGAGCCTGCTTCATAATATCGTCGTTTCAGGAACCTAAGCTTTTTCTCTACTTCTTCTCTATAAATCCGGTCAATTTCCTGTTTTACCTTTTGAATCTCTCGTAATATAAGAGGGTCTTTGTATTGACTATGAGATCGTTCTACGTTTCTTAGGGTTTCCTGTAATTTCAGCAGTTTCTGTGCTTGAATCTTTTTCTTGAGAGATGATGTGGCTATGATCTTCCCTCTAATAACCGCCTCAGCTGCATCCCACAATATAGCAGGAGATACTTCCCCATTATCATTATTCTCCAGATAGATGTTCAATTCTGTCTTTATTGATTCCTTGAATGCTGGATCATTCAGCATGCTTGTATTAAGTCTCCATATAGTATTTCTTGGTTTGCTATCAAGGTGTAGAGTTAGGTAAACTCCATTATGATCTGATAAGTCGCTCTGCCCGATCCTACAATCCTTAAGCCTGTGTCTATCTGCACTGTACATAAAAAATAGTCTAACCTGGAGTATTCAGTGTGGCGGGCTGAGTAAAAAGTATATTCCTTATCGGTCTTGTGGGTGTCACGCCATACATCGAGCAGTCCTAGATCCTGCAGTATCCTATTGATCTTGGCAACTAGGCTCATTTTCCTATTTTGGTTTGTGCTGTCCAATTTTGAGTGTAGAATTGTGTTAAAGTCCCCTCCACAGATAATTAAATCAAACACCTTCCCGTAGAAGACCATGTCACTCCCTGGGGGTGCGTATACATTAAATAATGTAACTTCCTTGTTATCCAGTTTACATTTAACAAGTATAAATCTACCTTCCTTGTCTTTTATTTCTGACATAAACTAAAAAATTAACTGAATTTGGGATCAAGATTGCAACTCCCCTTCTACCCATTTTGTAAGAAGAAAAAAAAGTGTTCCTGTATCCCATTCTCTTGAGTTTCTCGTGTTCAGGTGTGGAGTTTCCTGCCAGAATAGTATGTCAACTCTCTCCCGTTTCATCTTTGCTATTACCTTACTTCTCTTGATGTCACTCCCCAGTCTGTTTACTTTGAGACTTTTTTTTTTACTCCTTTTTCTCCCCAATTTTGTGGTATCCAATTGTTGTAGTAGCTACTATCTTGTCTCATTGCTACAACTCCCATACGGGCTCGGGAGAGACGAAGGTTGAATGTCATGCGTCCTCCGATACACAACCCAACCAACCAGCCTGCTTCTTAACACAGCGCGCATCCAACCCAGAAGCCTGGGTTGTGTCGGAGGCTACACCGTGCACCTGGCAACCTTGGCTAGCGCGCACTGCGCCCGGCCCGCCACAGGAGTCGCTGGTGCGCGATGAGACAAGGAGATCCCTACCGACCAATCCCTCCCTAACCCGGACGACGCTAGGCCAATTGTGCGTCGCCCCACGGACCTCCCGGTCGCGGCCGGTTACGACAGAGCCTGGGCGCGAACCCAGGGACTCTGATGGCACAGCTGGCGCTGCAGTACAGCGCCCTTAACCACTGCGCCACACGGGAGGCCGACCTTACTTCTCTTGATGGCACTCCCCAGTCTGTTTACATTGAGACTTATGACCTTAAATTCCCGATGATGCATCGATATAAATAAAAAACCCTGTGCACCGTATCTGCCTGCTTATCATGAACCTAAAAATGAATGAAAAATCAAGAACGATTATAAAGTAAACCAAAGTGGTAAAAGACTTTGGTATTTGGACTCCCATGTCAGAGGACTGTCTCTTGCCTCTGGGGTTTGAGGGGATGAGCCTGTCCGCAGGATGGGCCCCTCGCTCAGATATGAAAATGCGTGAAGTAGTCACAAAAAAGACCTGGTGGAACCGAAAATAATAAGGGCGCCTATTTTGTTGCTTATACACATCGGTTAATTACAAGTGAAACTATATCGGTCATGCTTGCATATCATGAATCCTCCCCTTGATATGCCCTCTGTCGCCCCGTTTTCAATGTGTCATTAATCCTTAGCTAATATATATGTTATTAACGTGACGCTACTTAGTGTGTTCGTAAAGAACACATGCTTTTGGCTACTCACCCTTGTTCAGCATTGGGGGAAAATAGGGGATATATTTGACCTATTGTAATGTCAACCGTAACAACCCAAAGTCTTAACAGCTCGCGGTAACTATTAATTCTGTTAAATCCGATTCAGTGTCTTCCATCTTCCCGTTGGAAATGCCTGAGTCTCTCTCGGATGTGAACGTCCTCTCGCCGAGATGGTTTCCCTCTTTCGCCATGACCCTGCTTGTCAACAATGATCCATGGGAGAGCCTGCTCGAGTCTTTCCGCTGGTGATGTCACCTTTCTCCTGGCGGTATACTCCACTGGGAAGCCTCTTGACTTCAGGTCCTCAGCAGCCTCGTCTGCATGCTCGTATGTAACCGGGCCATTTTCCAGAAATACCCACATTTTTTCCGGGTATGGTGTTTGGAAGCGAATACCCTTCTCTTTAAGTGCTTTCTTAATGGGGGTGTATTCTTTCCTTCTTTTCAGTATCTCTCCCGCGTAGTCATGATCAAAGAACACTCGTTGGCCTTGGAAGTTAACAGGCTTTTTCCAGGTTGCATGTAAGACTTTCTCTTTGACTGAGAATTTTAGGAACCGTACTACTATGGATCTTGGTGGGGCGCCGCTGGGGGGGTTTTGAGGCCAGAGCTCGGTGTGCTCTCTCGATTCCCAGGTCAGTGTCTTCTTCAGTTCAAGTATGCCCTTGAATAGATCCTCCACGAAGTTGGGCATAGAGTCTTTTTCTGCGCCCTCTACTACATTATAAAGTGTAATGTTGTTTCGACAGGAGAAACCTTCGAGTTCTGTCACTTTTGCCTGTAGTGCGTGTTGGCTTTTCAGTGACTGTTCAAGTATTTCCTTGACTGCTGAGTTCCATGTGTCCGTTTCCCCAATGCGCTGTTCTGCGTCCCCCATTCTTGTAGATATGCTGTGAAGTTCTAATTTGTTTTCTTCCAGTTTCTGGATATATACCCAACCGATGTGCAGTATACGAAAAGCTAGGCAGCCATTTCCTAAGTTGCGTCACCGGAACCCCCAGTCTGGCTTTTTTATGGCGGTTTTGGAGCAGTGGAGTCTTCTTTGCTGAGCAGCCTTTCAGGTTATGTCGATATAGGACTCGTTTTACTGTGGATATAGATATTTTGTACCTGTTTCCTCCAGCATCTCCACAAGGTCATTTGCAGTTGATTTGCACTTTTTGCACCAAAGTACGTTCATCTCTAGGATACAGAAAGTGTCTCCTTCCCGAGCAGTATGACAGCTGCGTGGTCCCATGGTGTTTATACTTGCGTACGATTGTTTGTACAGATGAACGTGGTACCTTCAGGCTTTTGGAAATTGCTCCCAAGGATGAACCAGACTTGTGGAGGTCTACATTTTTTTTCTGAGGTCTTGGCTGATTTCGTTTGATTTTCCCATGATGTCAAGCCAAGAGGCAGTGAGTTTGAAGGTAGGCCTTGAAATACATCCACAGGTACACCTCCAATTGACTCCAATTATGTCAATTAGCCTATCAGAAGCCTCTAAAGCCATGACATCATCTTCTGGATTTTTCCAAGCTGTTTAAAGGCACAGTCAACTTGGTGTATGTAAACTTCTGACCCACTGGAATTGTGATACAGTGAGTTATAAGTCAAATAATCTGTCTGTAAACAATTGTTGGAAAAATGACTTGTGTCATGCACAAAGTAGATGTCCTAACCGACTTGCCAAAACTATAGTTTGTTAACAAGAAATTTGTGGAGTGGTTGAAAAACGAGTTTTAATGACTCCAACCTTAATAAACTTCCGACTTCAACTGTAGATGTTCAGATTACCTCAACTAGCCTGTACCCCCGCACACTGACTCGGGGCCCCTGTATATAGCCTCAATACTGTTATTCTTATTGTGTTACTTTTTATTATTACTTTTTACTTTAGTCTACTTGGTAAATATTTTCTTCTTCTTGAACTGCACTGTTGGTTAAGGGCTTTAAGTAAGCATTTCATAGTTAAGTCTACACTTTGTTGTCTACACCAATAAAGTTTGATTTGATTTTGATTTGATATGCCTTCACAGAAATACTATGCCTATTGCTTACAGGGAAATCATATAAATCAAATCATATTTTCTTGGTCACATACACATAGTTAGCAGATGTTAATGCGAGTGTAGCGAAATGCTTGTGCTTCTAGTTCCGACTATGCAGTGATATCTAACAAGTAATCTAACAAATTCACAACAACTACCTTATACACACAAATGCAAAGGGATGAATAAGAATATGTACATATAAATATATGGACGAGCGATGGCCGTGCGGCATTGGCAAGACGCAGTAGATGGTATAGAATACAGTATATACATTTGCAATGAGTAATGTGGATTATGTAAACATTCTTAAAGTGCCGTTATTTAAAGTGACTAGTGACACCTTTGTGTCACTAGTGGCCAGAGATTTGAGTCTGTACATTGGCAGCAGCCTCTCTATGTTAGCGATGGCTGTTTAACAGTCTGATGGGTTACTGTTGAAACACAAGCCCAGAATCTCACAACTAAGACCTGAAACAGTTCTTTCTCTGTAGTGCTCCATATTCACTGACTTGATAAGATGGCACATTTGTGACCCGCGTTCAGGTGGACAGTTTTCCATGCAGAGACCTGTTTGAGTGGTTAAGGAGCAAAATGACTTTTCCACCAAAAAATGATTAGAATCCCTTCGTCTGCTAAATCCTAGGGGCCATCGCTACATGTCAAAAATAACCCTCTACTAGCATCTGGCACATCATTTTTTTTAATAAAGAGAATAGTAGTGTGTCATTTGTCTGAAAGGATACTTGTTGGAGAGTTTCTTGGCCAGGTCAGCAGAGGAGATGTACCAGGGATGTATCTTGAGAAACATCTGGACCAGAGGCTCATCACTCAGCCTGCCTGAGATACGTGGATGAGCTTCACTGTACAAGGCAAGCCGCCAGATATTGTGTGATTCATTTAAATGGAAACTGCTGTAGTTGTGCACACAAACAAAACAACAACAAATAAACGATCAAAATGTTATCTAAGCAAGCACCGTCTTCAACTAAATCAGACACTACACCAAAAGAGAGGCAATTAGTGAATCCTTACCAAATGCATTGATGCAAGCATCCGTAAGATCATCCGCTGTCGCTGACTGATCCAATTCGATGAACTTCATCCTCCTCTGGTTCTCTCTCCAATGCCCCTTTCTGTTGTCTCCTCCGTTCGAACACACAGTGAGATTGTGATGAGGTGTGGGATTCAGAAGAAAGGCTGTGTGTTTGCTATTCTGTTGGGCAAACCTTCCAACAGAGCCCTCTGATGAGTCTGTTAGTCCTCAGGCAGGCAGCTACCCTGCTCCAGTCAACAAGCCAAGCAACTCTTCCTCTTTCATGAGGATTTCAGTTTAAGTGTGCGTTCTGCCTCACCTTAACACAGGAGCGTCGGTACGGACATGAAAACAAAGAAAGAGTATGTATGTTCTACCCATCTGAGAGTAGGCCTAGCAAATTGGTATTCCTCTGTTCACTCACTGATGTTAATACCAAGTGGTCTATTTTTGTGACAAAAGAACCAGCAATATTGCAATATTTTGGTTATAATAATTAATCCTTCCACATCAATGTTTGATCTGATTATAAATGATGAAAGGAAAAGATCATCTCAGCCAAATGATTACCCATCAGACAGAGATCAAAGTGTGTTGGTGGCTGTTCAATCTTTCCCACGTATTAAATAAATGTCAAACACAATTAGACATTGCTCTGTTTTGCATACATTTCCTGACCTATTAGATACAGTAGATGAGTCATTACAACA
Source organism: Oncorhynchus clarkii lewisi (assembly GCF_045791955.1). Classification (NCBI taxonomy): domain Eukaryota; kingdom Metazoa; phylum Chordata; class Actinopteri; order Salmoniformes; family Salmonidae; genus Oncorhynchus; species Oncorhynchus clarkii. Next base: position 46,765,008 of record NC_092156.1, on the reverse strand, counting down.
CTATTCCCAGCACTTGACACCACAACCAGTCTAACAACCCAAATTATATTAGATCATAAAAAAATGTCTTACCATCTTGAAATGACCCCAGCAGTGTTGTCGTGAGGTGTGTAAAACTGGAAAAGTGTCTGTCATCAAGTGGATAGCAAACATCAAGATAACTTATTTGACCCTGATAAGACCTCCTTAACTATCTCACTAAATGTAAATGTTAATGCTGTATATTAAAAGTCATTAGGATCCCATCAGAAGACTACGAGAGCTGTCGGAACCACTCCATCCCATAACGTATTCCAAGCAGTTTGTCTGACTGAGTGACAGATATCCCTTTAGCTGTCTTTTGCTCTCAGTTTCCTTTTTTTGCTGAGCGATTTACGTGCAGTCACATTCCCTCCTCTTGACCGCGCCCCAAAGTGTCAACCACCTTTCCTCTTAATAAAGTAAATGCGCTAACAAAGTACTGCTGTGGTCATGGAAACATGTTTGTCTCCCCTCGCTCTCTCTCTTCCTGTCAACACACACACGCACACACACATCCTGAGGGTGGGGGTGTAATCGTGGTTTTCCTTTCTAGTTATTCCATTTGTTTGAGTTTACAAATCTGTGTTTCAAGTATGTTTCAGATTTGAGATTCTTCAAAGTCCCCACGAATTGACTTGATGACAGCTTTGCACACTCTTGGGCACTCTCTCAAACAGCTTCACCTGGAATGATTTTCCAACAGTCTTGAAGGAGTTCCCACATATGCTCAGCACTTGGTTTTCCTTCACTCTGCGGTCCAACTCCTCCCAAACCATCTCAATTGGGTTGAGGTTGGGTGATTGTCTAGGCCAGGTCATCTGAGGCAGCACTCCATCACTCTCCTTCTTGGTCAAATAGACCTTACACAGCCTGGAGGTGTGTTGGATCATTGTCCTGTTGAAAAACAATGATAGTCCCACTAAGTGCAAACCAGATGTGATGGTGCTGGTTGAGAGAATGCCAAGAGCGTGCAAACTGTCATCAAGGCAAAGAGATGCTACTTTGAAGAATCTCAAAATCTCAAATATATTTGGATTTGTTTAACACTTTTTTTGGTTACTACACGATTCCATATGTGTTATTTCATAGTTTTGATGTCTTCACTATTATTCTACAATGAATAATAGTTTTTAAAAAATAAAGAAAAACCCTGCAATGAGTAGGTGTCCAAACTTGACCAGTACTATATGTCTGTGTGTTTTCACCATATGCTTGCACATCCAGATTCACAACTTGCCTTTCTGTAGGCCGTCGTTGTAAATAAGAATTTGTTCTTAACTGACTTGCCTAGTTAAATAAAGGTTAAATGCCAACATATGCATATGACAACAAGAGGACATGTTTGGAGAATATTTGTATTCTCACATATTTTAAATGCATCTGCAAGATAACTACGAAGATAAAGTCAATTAGATGATCAAATAACACAAATTCCGTTTGAGCTGATGTAATCACAAACAGACAGTAACTGTGCCCAAGCTGTCAAGCTCTAGTTTCCTGCTCCCTCTGTCCAGGCCAAGGGGTCATTTCCCATGACCCTATTCTACTGATGTTTGCTAGGAAACAATGTGACTACTACAGTGGTTATACTCACATTGTTTCCTACTACAGTGAGTACTACAGTTGTGGCGTAGGAGGAAGATTGGAACATTGTCAAACAAGAGATCATGAGTTCAGATCCCAAGTGAGGAAACTACTTTGCACATTAACATGCACATTGTAATCATGTTTGTCAAATATGTAAGTTGAAAACATATTATGTTAAAAGCACTATGTGTGTCATTAGTTCCATATCATTTTTTTAGGGAAAATGCCCAAATAATTATAGTTGAATGAACATACGAGACAAGCAAACACATAATTTTAAGTTGACTGAATGTTTTCTCAAACAACATTTTTTTTGTTCAGCTAACACTTGGACCGAAAAGTTGAGTAAACAAAAAAAAACCTGTGGAACCAGTTACTTAATAATAATTAGTTGAAACAACAACTTTTTTATTTGATTTTTTTGATTTATTTATTTTACAGTGAAGGAGGGTGTTGATTACTGGAAGTCATTGGAGTACATCATGTACTGTACACTTTCATGATATTAATAACAAAGACCGTAATTGAAATGTAATAAAATCATGTTTTTTTGTTGTTGCAAGTATTGTATATTATATTTAAAACAATATAATTTAATCTTACAAGAAACGCAATTGTTTTGTAAATTTAAAGTGGTGTTGTGTTGTTGGAAATGTGGAAGGTTTGGCTCATTCCCTGCCAGTACCTCTGCCGGGTGTAACCCTTCTGTTCTCTTCTTTGTAACATGTTTTTTTGTGAAGTATTGCGTCTTGTTATTTTCTACCCTTTTCAGATATTGAATTGTTGAGGTCTTTCACAAATGGTTAACATATTTTAAGAGTTTAAAACTTCATTCACTTTTTCAGTATGAAACCTTCTACTGTTAGTAACCTCACTGAAGGGAGAAAACACAATAATGACTACACCATCCTAATGTAGAAAGGTCACAAATAAATATTGCCTTTCCCCTAAAGCTGTGGTCTTGCTCGGTTTGTGTCAGGCTACAAGTGTTGGCTACTGGCTCCTGACATTAACCACACATGCCTTTCAAATATCATGGCCTTTGGGACTGGGTCAGAGCTGCTATTAATGGACCAGGGCTCCATGATAGTACTGCAGTGACTCTTGAAAATGACTGAGGAGGAGCAAGGCACGCTGGGGGCTGTAGTGAAGAGATACAAATAGGATACAGTTCTTCATCCCAGTGTAATAGAGAGAAATAACTAGAGGTGTCTGGCCACAGACTAGTAGAACAAATTCATAGCTATTACTTTACATTTTAAACCAGCTGAAAACCTTTTGCATTTCCCATGTCTCTTTTATATGCCTCCAAATAAACCATTTTAATTTGCAACAAGTACTGTACGCTTTACAATTCAATTCAGATGCATTTCGTTTCTAGACTGCAAGATGTGAAATAGGCCTAATCAACACATATTCCTATGGAATAATAGGGACTGAGTAGTAATTGGCTCTCTATTTTGAGTACGCCCCGCCTTCTTCTCAATAGTAATGATCCCTCCTATAAATAGGGGAACATGACCCATCCATGTGGCTGCTTCTGTAGTAGTGTCTGAACTGGGTGGAAGTGTCATTTTATTGTAAGAAGGGAGCCGGGGTCAGAGCCGACGCAAGAGTAGCATTATGTCAAAACCGTTGTCAGATCACGACAGAAAGAAGCAGATCTCCGTGAGAGGTCTTGCCGGTGTGGAAAATGTGGCAGAACTGAAGCTTGCTTTCAACAGGCATCTCCATTTTACGCTGGTCAAGGACAGAAATGTGGCATCCAAACGGGATTACTACTTTGCTCTCGCCAACACCGTGCGCGACCACTTGGTGGGCAGGTGGATCAGAACCCAGCAGTACTATTATGAGAAAGATCCAAAAGTAAGTTAAACTATTGTAACGTTTGTATCACCTGTACAACTACAACCCATAGAACAGAATAAAAAAAGTATTAAATAGAATAGAATGTAATAGTCAAGAAACCATTAGAAATGAAAATAACAAATGGAATAAAATGTAAAAATGTTCCATTTGGTTTCACAAAATAATGCAGAATTCAGTGGGTAATATACGGGGCATACTGTAAGCAAGTAAATAACATATTCTAGTGGTCCTGGGTATCCTATACAGGTACAAATAAATAAAAAAGCATACATTTGTACATATATTGCAAAATGTATTTCAAATGCATCAGAAAACACATTTAAAATGTATTAAATATATATTTTATGTATTATTTTGCAAATGTTTTATATTTCACATGTATCCTGAAAATGCATACCCAAAAATATATCTTACGTTGTATTTCAATTAAATGTAACATAAAATAAAGTAAAGTAACAAATGCTTTACTGCTTAATCTGTAAATATTTTTATTCAAATAATTCCGGAAGTGAAATGAGGTTGTTGATTGCCTCTAGTGGTTGAATCATTTGGGTTTCTGGAGCATTTACACAATATTGTAGTCATGAATATATTATTGTGTACCTCCGACCTCAGGTAAGAAGCATACTGTACCAGTGGCCAGACGTATTGGCAGGATAACCATGCCAACTTAGGACAAATGTGTTTAAAACATCGTCTGATCTCCATGGCAATTTAATATGACACATATTATACATAATGTATACTCTTTACTTAACACTGAGTGAAAATGACAGATTTGAAGCCTGATTTGAGGTTTTCCCTTGTCAACCCCAGCAAAGTCCACAGAAGGACCCTGTCCCTGGGTAAAATCTCTTTGCCAAATGTTGCATTGCTGCGTGAACACAGTATCACCTTCTAATGTCACTGTAATGTTACGCCATGACATTTCCAATCCCCTAGCACTCCTCGGCCATCGGCAGTTGTAATTCTAGACCTCTCTGTGACCTTCTGTCTCCTCCTCTCCTGTACACATACTATAGTGAATACAGGAGCCTATATACTGTAGCTACAGTTGTAGGAGTAGCAGAGATACTAATTGACCTCAACAAATGTAAAGTAACGGGGAACAACTTTTGTTTCCATGTCTTCATTGATTCGTTTTATCAGACGGAGCCTTCTATCTAGTTATGAATCAGCATCTTCCATGTCTATCTTATTTATGATAAATCCTTACAGACAGTGACACATAGTCAGTACAAGATCAAACGCCGTAAGAAATGTTGACACATAAAAAAAAGATGTGTATCACAAAAATCATATATAATATTCTCTTTGTATAATAGGTATTTGTGTGTGTTAATACCATGTTTATACCAACTAGGGTAATTACTCTACATCAGAAAGATGCTGCCTGTATTGCACTTGCCCTCTGACCTTCTCTTTATCACCTCATCCAAGGTCAGCTGGTGGTTATGGTGTCCCTCTCTGAAAGGTCATGAGTTATTCCCTCAAAGAAAGGTCAAGATAGAAACCCATATGAGCAGGGAGGGCAAGAGGACACCTAATCTGAGAAAAAAACAGGAGGCTGGTTAGAGTCTAAATGTATGAGAACATACATGCCAAAAACGACCATTTATATGCACATTCTAATGCATCCAGTAAATCTGCATATGATGTGTTATTGGATGGGAAAACAGAGACATTAACCCACTGGGCAAAAATGTAGGTGCGGCGGCTCATTAGAATCTTTTGGGGCGTGGTTTTCGTCCAGTTTTTTTTGTGCAACCGTGAGTGAGAGTGTCTTTCCAGTTTATGTAATCTGTTATACTGTCACATGTACTTTATGTCTATTGCCAGTGTCTTGTGAAAGACTCATGTATGGCCTTGTGTCTATTGGGAACTTTTGACAAAGTACTTCTCAATTCTCTCCTCAGGGAACCCCAGCTGTTCCAGAGCTAGCACACCTGATTCTACTTTTTAATAGACAAAATAATAAAAACCTTTTGGAATTTCACAATATAAAATGGCTATTAAACCAGAATAAATTAAATTATGTATGTTTCTTCAAATAACCTTTAAGATTGATAAAGTTTTTTTTAGAACCTTTCTCTATAAAGAGTGTATAAAGAACCATAAAAAAGGGTTCTATATAGTCCTCAAAAGGTTGTAACCATATTGGAACCCTTTTTAAGGTTCTTTATAATGGCACCAAAAAGGCTTCCGCTATAAGTCAAAGAACCCTTATTTGGCACTATATAGAACCATTGGTTTTTGATGTGAAGGGTACATGCAAATATTTTTCATACCTTGATGTAGGAGCTCGTCTCCGAAGTTTAATAAAAAATGAAAAAAACAATAACAAATGCACTTGGGCGGCCAGAGGCGCTATTTCTCCTAATGCGGATCCCAGCTTTAACCCAAATGTATCCAAATGATTACCAATTTTATGATAGATGGTCATATTTGTTTCGTACACATTTGCTCAATTTGCACACATTTATACAAGATGGTGCGTTTTGTAATAAAAAATGTAGAGGGAAACAAGTGTTTCCAATCAGTAATAATTAGTTACAATCATGAGGTTCTGCCATTTTCACATATGTTGATGTTGGGGTGGTGCTGGAGATGATACATTTTTTAAATGTCCCTTTAAGTAATTTATTACATTTGGTAAATTAGCTCTCTACATATTTACACTACTGTATCAATTCCCTGATACAATTATGTTTTCAGATCTCTCTTTCACTATTCATGGGTATCACACTCAGTCTAACCTTTACAACAACCCCAGCTGAAGCTATTTTTACCTATGCCAAAATGCCAGTGTTACGTAACACCAACAGCAATCTGTCTCCCGTAGTCCCCCCCCCCTCCCCCCTCCTCCCTGCCCTCTATCCCGTTCTCTCGCCTCTTGCACCTCTTCTTCCTCTGCCTGAGAGTGTCAGACCTCCCTGTAAAACACCAAGAGAGAAAACGTGACATTTCAAAGGCTAAACTAAGGCTCAGGTGTCAGATTTCCACATGCTCCTTTCTAATGGCAGAACATGAAAAGTCAAAAAAAATATTCAAGGAATTTCCTTGACAGTTTGAATGGGTGCCCCTACAATGAAATATTGCTATGTCCGACTCGTAAAACGTGTGTCAACATTTGGGTTCAGCAACAGACTGTGACTAATTGGGTATTACTTACGGCTAGAGAGTGTTAGCTAGAGAGTGTTAGCTGTCCCATGGTATCCCTCTCATCTCTCTCTCCCCTTCCTCCCCTGTCCTCAGCGTGTGTACTACATCTCCCTGGAGTTCTACATGGGCCGCACCCTGCAGAACACCATGGTGAACCTGGCGCTGGAAAACGCCTGTGATGAGGCCGTATACCAGGTGAGGGATGCTCACATCCCGTACATCATGTCATGGATTCTGGCCAACATAGCGAAATGGGATTTTCATTGCTGTAGCTAACCAAGGGGCAGTCAAACTGACTGCACCTTGTGTGACAAACAACTTCATTTTCAAATTTGACTCATGGTCTAGCTGAAAGGAATACACGGAAGAAGAGTTTGTCGTGTGCCTGTGACTCAAGACTGGAAGTTGTGGGTGGATGTTAAAGGTCCAGTGCAGCCGTTTTTACCTCAATATCAAATCATTTCTGGGTAACAATTAATTACCTCACCGTGATTGTTTTCAATTCAAATGGTCAAAAAGAAACAAAAAATTTGCTCCTAATAAAAGAGCAATTTTTCAAGCAATAATTTTGCTAGGACTGTCTGGGAGTGGTTTGAGTGGGCAGGGGGAAAACTGAAAACGAGCGGTTATTGGCAGAGAGTTTTGGAACTCTCTTTCTTATTGGTTTATTCATGTGTTGACACCAGGCAGGCCAAAACTCCATCCAACCAAAACAGGCTGACATTTCAGGCGGCCTTTCCAAACAGCTCTTACACAAAGGTATTTTCTTTATTCCAATCTGATCGCGTGGAAAGATACCTAAAACACAGCAAAAAAAACATGTTTTTTTGACTGCACTTGGTCTTTAACCGCCAATTGTGCTCCAGTAAGAGAGTGACCAGGACAAGATTCCAAAGCACATTTAACCATATTATTGGCACCAATCCGGCTCTGTTTAAACTGAATGCCATTGCCACAGAGCTGTGGTTTGAACTTGGCTTGACCTGAGCCCCTCTGTTCCGTAGCTGGGTCTGGACATGGAGGAGCTGGAGGACATGGAGGAGGACGCAGGCCTGGGAAACGGTGGTCTTGGACGCCTTGCCGGTAAGCTGCCTCGCTACCTCCTCTCACGGAGAGCGTGACATTCTTGTGCCTTAGACAGTTTAGATCACCAGAAGGATCTAAACAGGATACAAACTGTATAAACAGGATCAGAAACATAGCCTAACCTAAGCCTTTCCTCAGCATGCTTCCTGGACTCTATGGCTTCTCTGGGTCTGGCTGCGTATGGATACGGTATCCGCTATGAGTTTGGCATCTTTAACCAGAAGATCGTCAAAGGATGGCAGGTAACGTACGCTCATATGCTTCCGGGGTGCTTTTCCCCATCCTTTCCAGACCATAAGACAGAAGGAAGTACTGTGAAACAACTTGTTTTGCTGAAAGTGCCCGACAGACTGTTATATGACCAAATGATTGGCAGGTTGAGGAGGCTGATGACTGGCTGCGTTACGGTAACCCCTGGGAGAAGGCCCGACCCGAGTACATGCGCCCTGTCAAGTTCTACGGCAGAACCGAGCACACCCCAGATGGTGTGAAATGGGTTGACACTCAGGTGAATAAAGGACAGGGGTTGGGGGTGAGATTGAGGGTGCATATTAGGAAGGTGTGTGTGTGTGTGTGTGTGTGTGTGTGTGTGTGTGTGTGTGTGTGTGTGTGTGTGTGTGTGTGTGTGTGTGTGTGTGTGTGTGTTTGAGAAGGGAGATGAAAAACAAGTTGATATGGCACTGGATGCCAACAAGGAACCATCATTGAATTATCATTGAATCATCAATAAACCATCATTAAATCTTCAATGAACCATCATTGAATCAATCATCAATGAATATGGATTCCGTTGGCAGGTGTCTCTAATATCAGTCTCTTGTCATTGTGTTGACAGGTTGTGTTGGCTCTGCCATATGACACCCCTATCCCCGGGTACAGAAACAACATTGTCAACACCATGAGACTGTGGTCTGCAAAGGCCCCATGCGACTTCAACCTGAAAGACTGTAAGTGTCTTACAGAGGCCAAGGCACTATGTATGCGTTGCTTGAATACATGTTTTTCGCCTTGACTGGCTGCAATCCACCATTTCATGTGCTTAGTTTGCTAGATCCACAAATTGCTAATATTACTCATGTAAGTCATGTTACATAATTGGCTACTGGGAACCGTTGCCCTGAGGGTGTATTTTTCCTTGTCTCCAACAGTCAACGTTGGTGGGTACATTCAGGCTGTGTTGGACAGAAACTTATGCGAGAACATTTCCCGTGTGCTGTACCCCAATGATAACGTAAGAATATGTCTGAATTTCTCTCTAAAAATCCAAGTGCAGTGTCGGTTTTGATGATATACAGTATATAGATATTATAGATACACGTTAGAATACATTGTGACAGGTCTGCTATATACTCTGTATTTCTGGCATTGGACTGGCATTGACGGGAATTTGAAATCTTATGTATTGTGATCACAGGAGGTTGGTGGCACCTGAATTGGGGAGGACGTGGCTCGTGGTAATGACTGGAGCGGAGTCAGTAGAATGGTATCAAATAGTCGCCATTCCATATACTCCATTCCCACCGTTATTATGAGCCGTCCTCCCCTCAGCAGCCTCCACTGATTGTGACACGCCCTCAAGATGGCGACAGACAGATATGACAGGTCAGCTCACCTCTATGTGTCTTCCTCCCCAGTTCTTTGAGGGCAAGGAGCTGCGGCTGAAGCAGGAGTACTTTGTGGTGGCCGCCACCCTTCAGGACATCGTTCGTCGTTTCAAGGCCTCCAAGTTTGGCTCCAGAGAGATCGTCCGCACAGACTTCGCCCATCTGCCCAACAAAGTGAGAACTCCCGAGTGGTGATTCAAACGTACACTTAGATGTCTCCATTTCCCTTTATGCCTTCATGTCACTGGCTTAGGCATCCTTTTTGTTGATGTCTTGTTCTGATGTGGCGGTGTTGCATTCGTACTTGTGCCCCTCTGTGTTTATATCGGTGGTAACTTCGAAAGTTATGCTGTGTCAGTATAGTTATGCTGTGATTTTAATGTCTGTCGCATCCAGGTTGCCATCCAGCTGAATGACACTCACCCTGCCATGGCCATTCCTGAGCTGATGAGGGTACTGGTTGATGAGGAGAAGCTGGATTGGGACAAGGTGAGTGGAGGAGAAGACGAGGTTCTGACTAGGGAAGACTGAATTACTTTCATAGAGCTCGCCAGCTTGTGGTCCTAAAAAAAAAAAAGGAAATGAGTTAACTCTGGTTCTTTAAGTCATCCCTGTGGGGCAAATGAATGGGGGAAGAATAGGGTTTTGGGATAAACGCATAAAATAAGGTTTGAAGTTAACACAAACTTATGAGAACTTATACGGTATGTTCTATGAGATATCAGTCAGTTAGACAGACATTGATGAATTATGAAGTCTGTGATTTTTTAAAAATGTATTACATAAATGCTTCAAAATTCATAAAAAGCGACGTTAGCTGATGAAGAGGATGTCATGGAACAAAACGTATCAGATCTCCTAAGCCTGTGTTTACCACAGACCTTATTTTCAGCGTTTATCCAAACACCTCAAACTCAATTTATTTCCTGATAGGCTTTGGCCAAGAGCCATGGCAGAGTTAGTGTCTACAAAAAGACACCATTACTATTGCGCTCTATTGCCCTGAACAGTAGTACATCCGGTATTACTGCCCACGCCATTTCATATGTAGTTGTACTTCTGTAATGATACCAGGAGGGGGAAACAAAGACCAGCATAGTAGAATGTGTTGGCTTGGGCCATCGAGATACATAGAGAACTAGGGCCCAAAAGCCTGTTTTAGCATGGGCAGCGCCATTGAGGACTTTCACCACTTTGAGATATTCAACTTGGTGGGACTTCCTATTGGTTAAAGAAGGATCACATAATTCCATCCTGGTCATCAGGAGGGATCAGCCAATGAATGATGATCTTGAGCAAACATTCCATAACTGCAGGTGGCATTAAGTCGCCAACCTTGGATTTATACCTGTTCAAACAACACACTCCAGGTGGCAGTATGCACCCTTTCAGTTTGTTTACCAACTCAGAAGTAGTAGAAGAAGACGCCATAATGGGACAGATACAAAAGATTAGTCCTCCATCCTTCTCTACTGCCTTGGCAGTATCAAGAGAGGGTCGCGAACCACCAGGTAAATACATCCTATTTTCTTACCTCTGTCCTTCTGTGTTTCCAGGCCTGGGACGTGTGTGTCCGTACCTGTGCCTACACAAACCACACCGTGCTGCCTGAGGCCCTGGAGCGCTGGCCCATTGACCTGTTCCAACACCTGCTGCCCCGTCACCTGGAGATCATCTTCGAGATCAATCGTCGCTTCCTGCAGGTACGTACGTGCGGGCAGGTGGCAGCAAGACTACTGGTGCCATATAGGAAGTGTTATTACAGATCAGTGCCCCTTGCGCTTTGTCTAACTCGGAGCTAATGTACCACAACATGTTATTAGAGGCTAACTTTATTGAAATCCGCCCTCCAGTACGTTGCCTCTAAGTTCCCTGGCGACAACGACCGTCTGCGCCGCATGTCCCTGATTGAGGAGGGCGGATGCAAGAAAGTCAACATGGCTCATCTGTGTATCGTTGGATCCCATGCTGTCAACGGCGTAGCCCGCATCCACTCGGAGATCCTCATCGCCACTCTGTACGTGTCCTACACAAACCGCATACACATCACATTTAGGCTACATTACATGTTACACATTTAGCAGACGCTCTTATCCAAAGCGACTTACAGTTAGTGCCTTCAGCTTAAGGTAGTTAACAGAGACAACCACCTATCACGGTCCTAAGCCCCCCCCCCAATAAGTAGCTAATTACACATTTAAAATCATAATATTTCAAAGTAACACAGACGCATCAGGTGTCAATCGATGGATTAGTCATTTGATGCGTGCACATTTTCAAAGGGTTAGTTTGAAGAGTTGAAACAAACTAATTGGATATATTTTGGGCTACTGCGTGTTCTGTGTGCAGGTTCAAGGACTTTTATGAGTTGGACCCACACAAGTTCCAGAACAAGACCAATGGCATCACCCCCCGTCGCTGGCTGGTTATGTGCAACCCTGGCTTGGCTGAGGTCATCGCAGAGGTAGGGGAACTGTTGCCAAAACACTTAGAAAGTAGTACGACTTTTGCATTGGAAGTAGCCATACATTTGAAATCATTTTGACCGTATGTTTATAATATCAGTGTTGCAAAATAGATGTTTCTGTTCATGATGAGAGCGCCAGTAACCTGATACTTGCACGCTAACCTTTCTAATGTCATCTCTTTTGTCAGAGAATTGGAGAAGAGTTTGTCCGTGACCTCGACCAGCTGAAGAAACTGTTGAAGTTCATTAATGATGATGCTTTCATCCGTGACATCGCCAAAATCAAGCAGGTGAGTCCAAGATACTGTAGTACGTCACAGAAGGCTGGTGAGGGGAGGACGGCTCATAATAATGGCTGGAATGGAGTGAATGGAATGGTATCCAACACATAGAAACTATGTATTTGATGTGTTTGCTATCATTCCATTCATTCCGTTCCAGCCATTACTATGGGTCCGTCCTTCCCAGTTAAAGTGCCATCAGCCACCTGTGGGTAGTACTGTAAGTCATTTGACAAGTTCTGTGCCTACTTCACGCCCCCATCATATCCTCCCTAATGTAGGAGAACAAGCTGAAGTTCGCTGTGCACCTGGAGGAGCACTACAAGGTCAAGATCAACCCCCAGTCCATGTTTGACTTTCAAGTCAAAAGAATCCACGAGTACAAGAGACAGCTGCTCAACTGTCTGCACATGATCACCTACTACAACCGTTAGTACTTCCCTGGTGCTCTCTCTCTCCCTCTCCCTCTCTCTCTGTGCTTCTACCTCTCTCTACTCCTACTATACACCCATCTGTCTATTTCTCAGGTATCAAGAAGGAGCCAAACAAGCACTGGACCCCAAGAACCATCATGGTCGGAGGAAAGGTATGTTTGGCGGCCCTCAGCCTTCACAGTAACAGCGTGTAGTTACCGGAAGTAAATATAGAACAATAGCTGACATCCACAACTCATTATGCAACACCCTCTCCCCCATCTCCCAGGCTGCCCCAGGATACCACACAGCCAAGATGATCATCCGTCTCATCACAGCTATCGGTGAGGTTGTCAACCACGACCCCGTGATCGGCGACCGCCTCAAAGTCATCTTCTTGGAGAACTACAGAGTCACCCTGGCTGAGAAAGGTGACCGACTAACCCATAACCCCATGGGTCTCTGGTATAATGTGTAGTTTACCCTCGTCTACAACGCTCTCCTCTTGTACTGTATCCCTCCATCCATCTTTCCTTTTCTCTCTCTTCCTTTTCTCTCTCTCTCTTTTTTTCCCACGCTTATCATTTCCCTCACACTCCTTGTCCCCTCCCAGCCATCCCCTCTGCTGACCTGTCTGAGCAGATCTCTACAGCTGGCACAGAGGCCTCTGGCACTGGCAACATGAAGTTCATGCTGAACGGCGCTCTGACCATCGGCACCATGGACGGAGCCAACGTGGAGATGGCCGAGGAGGCCGGAGAGAAGAACCTCTTCATCTTCGGCATGAGGGTGGAGGATGTGGACGCAATGGACGCCGGCAAAGGGTGAGCAGGAAGACGTGGACATGGGGACAGGGAGGGAGAAGAGACAGTGGGTTAGAGTAGGGACAGGGAGGCAAAGAGAAACTGATCCACGGGAATGGGAGTGCTGTGGAGGAGGGGGACACAGAGAGGGGACAGGCTCTGCCAGAGTCCGATACTGATAAGAGAATTATGTTCTCAAGGTACATAACCCAATTTCATTATATTACTCTGTCTGCAAACCAGAATTTGTAAGATCCTGGTCGAATGAAACAGACGGAGGCCCAGCTAAAATAGTCAAAAAGGTTTATTCGCGGGCGTGTTTATTCGTTCTGGCGTGCACCGTACAAAGACCTTCATTTTATAGTGAGACACATACTTCCACACAAAACATTAGTTATCCTACGCCCACACTGTCCTGCTACCCAGCCGACATAGGGAGAGACCCTGGGAAGTTCTCAGTGCCGAAACCCTGGGAAGTTCTCAGTGCCCCAGCCAAGGTCGGCCCTGAATCTTGCTCAGACAGTCCGTTATCAAGATACTATATATATTGTCACCAAAACATTAATTCTGACTACGAACTACACTCTCAGATATAATTCTACTGACTAAATCACACACAGCATTAAAATAGTCTAATGATTTCATACAAACATGTGGTTTCAGAGTTATGGTTTCAGAGGGTAATATTCTAATAATTCTAATCATATAATTCTATTAACAGATACACAAGTGGCAAGGTGTAGATACTGTTTGGCCAGGTCTCCCTTGTATAAGAAATATCAATCTCAACATACTGTCTGTTTTTCTGTTTAAGATAATCGAGACAAAAACAACGTGGGGAGCGCGTCAATCAGAACAGCGTGCTTTAAATACTGGTCTTTGTCTTGCACAGATACCACGCCTCTGAGTACTACAACCGTATTCCCGAGCTGAAACAGGCCATGGACCAGATCGCTGGTGGCTTCTTCAGCCATAAGCAGCCAGACCTCTTCAAGGAACTTGTGGACCTGCTGATGCACCACGACAGGTAATCACACACACACACACGCATGCACGCACAAGCATTTTCTTCAACGTATTCTTATCTAATGTTTTATGCACAGGTTCAAGGTGTTTGCTGACTACGAAGCCTACATCAAGTGTCAGGACAAGGTCAACGAACTGTACAAGGTCAGTGTTATGGCTAAACAACATAGGTTGCCTGGTTCAGGTATCCATCCATACCGTATCAAATATTGATCTCCTCGTTATCTTTCTTTCCGTCCTGTCTGTCCCTCTCTCTAAAAACAGAATCCCAAGGAATGGACCAAGATGGTGATCCATAACATTGCAGGCTGTGGTAAATTCTCCAGCGACCGCACCATTTCCCAGTACGCCCGGGAGATCTGGGGCGTGGAGCCCAGCCTGGAGAAGATCCCTGCCCCCGACGAGCAACTCAAATAAGCTGTGCGCCCACTCCGCACAGTTCCCTTCTTCACCACTGACCCCACCACCCCACAATAAGCACCATTAGATATGCCTGAGGGAACCGGCCAATCATTTCTTAAAGCACTTCCCACTGGGCGCACATTGGTAGAACCGATGTCGATTCCACGCCCTTTTCAATGTTGTTTCCACGCCATTTCAACCAAATGACGCGGCACCAACGCGGAATAGACGTTGAATAGACGTCTGTGCCCAGTGGGTTTAATGACTTCAGTGATGAATGTCTGTTTTACTAGTCTGTAGCATATACATAGAGTTCTGGCTGTTCACATGACTCACACCATCACTCTTCAAACCCCTTATCATGACATGCATTGAGCCCACAATAGCAGTAGATGAGAAAGGAGGCAATGCCTTCTGTTTAGTGACAACAGAGACATGAATTGACCGATATTCACTGTTCTGTCACTGATCAGACCATGCACGTGTTACGGTCTAAACTGCTGTTGTTCTGGAGAGGCCATAAGAGCTGTGTGGTGGCTTTTGCGTTTGGTTATGTGGACTTGGATGCGTTGCTGAAAGAGTTTGTGTTTTTTCTGTAGTTTGAGCTATATGCATTTATCTTGGCTTGAATGCCGTCAATATTGTACATGCATTCTCATAGCATAGGCTCTAGTCAATGATGAGAACCATGCTTCTTAGGGAACTGCCATGATTGTGACATGCTTGTTCCTCCTACATCCGCCCACCCCATCAATCTGATATGTATGGTGGCTAAAGGACAACCTCCGTGCAAACTCTCTTCGGGGACATAGGCCTGCATTAATATATTGATCTGTATCTAGTCTTTTTACTCAATCAGATAGAAAACCAATGTTAAACAGCTGTATATTTGTCAACCTGTGTATATGTTTTGTTTTGACCTAAAGAAATTGACGTATGCGTGTAGTCCATTTGAAGACCTCGTGAGGGTCAGCCTGGGAACCAGAGAAGAAGAGCTGTGGATAACACAGCTGCTCCACAGACGGAGGAAGTGTCAGTGATTTGTTGTTGAGAAACCCACACAATGGCCTTCCCAGACGTCTTTTTGTTTCACCTTACGGTAATCAACAATGGCCAAGAAACAACTGTGGCCAAGAAAGCCACATCTCCCCGTCTTTTCAGGATGCTCTTCATACTAAGACAATAAAAAATAGTAGACCTTTGGCTTTTGTTTATCACACACAAAGATTCTACTGTCAGCATGTGTACTCGATATATGTTTGTGTCTTAGAATTGAAGTGCACAAGCTCAAACGATGAAACAGGCATAGTGGCCACCTACTTTGAAAGGGACTCTGCTTGGTCATACTGACATGGTTAGTCTGTGTGTTGATAAGTAACCACATAAACAGAGGTGCAACACATTACAAATGGAAACCATGTGCCTTGCAAATTATTTGCTGCCCTTAACGTATTTATAAAGGCAAGCTTTTTATAAACATGCACATATAGAGTACCAGTCAAAAGTTTGGACACACCAACTCATTCAAGGGTTTTTCTTTATTTTTTACTATTTTCTACATTGTAGAATAATATTGAAGGCATCAAAACTATGAAATAACACATATGGAATCATGTAGTAACCAAAAAAGTGTTAAACAAATCTAAATATATTTGAGATTCCACCCTTTGCCTTGATGACAGCTTTGCATGCTCGTGGCATTCTCTCAACCAGCTTCATCTGGAATGCTTTTCCAACCGTCTTGAAGGAGTTCCCACATATGCTGAGCACTTGTTGGCTGCTTTTCCTTCACTTTGCGGTCCAACTCATCCCAAACCCTCTCAATTGGGTTGAGGTCAGGTGATTGTGGAGAGGCCGGAAAGCGGGCTGCCTTCTGAGAATTTGAAGGCAATCAAATAAACCCCTCAATTCTGCAAGCAAACGTGCAATCTCTGGACAATAAAATTGTTGAGTTACGGGGAAGATTAAACTACCAACGAGACATTAAAAGCGGTAACATCTTATGTATCACTGAGTCGTGGCTGAACGACGACAATATCAACATACTGGCTGGTTATACAATGTACCGGCAGGATAGAACAGCGGCGTCTGGTAAGACGAGAGGCGGCAGACTATGTATTTTTGTGAATAACAGCTGGTGCACGATATCTAAGGAAGTCTCGAGCCATTGCTCGCCTGCGGTTGAGTATATAATGATAAGCACTACCTAGAGAGAGCTCTCATCTGTATTCTTCGTAGCTGTTTTACATACCACCTCAGCCAGAGGTTGGCACTAAAATAGCATTGAATGAGCTATATTCCGCCATAAGAAAACACGCACCCAGAGGCGGCGCTCCTAGTAGCCGGGGACTTTAATGCAGGGGAACTTAAATCAGTTTTACCAAATTTCTATCAGCATGTTGAATGTGTACCCAGAGGAAAAGAACTCTGGACCACCTATATACTCCACACACAGAGACGCATACAAAGCTCTCCCTCGCCCTCCATTTGGCAAATATGACCATAATTCCATCCTCCTGATTCCTGCTTACAAGCAAAAATGTAAGCAGGAAGCACTAGGGATTAGATCAATAAAAAAAGTGGTCAGACGAAGCAGATCTTAGATACAGGACTGTTTTGCTAGAACAGACTGGAATATGTTCTGGGATTCCTCCAATGGCATTGAGGAGTACACCACATCTGTCATTGGCTTCATCAATAAGTGTATCGATGACGTCGTCCCCACAGTGACTGTACGTACAGTGCCTTGCGAAAGTATTCGGCCCCCTTGAACTTTGCGACCTTTTGCCACATTTCAGGCTTCAAACATAAAGATATAAAACTGTATTTTTTTGTGAAGAATCAACAACAAGTGGGACACAATCATGAAGTGGAACGACATTTATTGGATATTTCAAACTTTTTTAACAAATCAAAAACTGAAAAATTGGGCGTGCAAAATTATTCAGCCCCTTTACTTTCAGTGCAGCAAACTCTCTCCAGAAGTTCAGTGAGGATCTCTGAATGATCCAATGTAGACCTAAATGACTAATGATGATAAATACAATCCACCTGTGTGTAATCAAGTCTCCGTATAAATGCACCTGCACTGTGATAGTCTCAGAGGTCCGTCAAAAGCGCAGAGAGCATCATGAAGAACAAGGAACACACCAGGCAGGTCCGAGATACTGTTGTGAAGAAGTTTAAAGCCGGATTTGGATACAAAAAGATTTCCCAAGCTTTAAACATCCCAAGGAGCACTGTGCAAGCGATAATATTGAAATGGAAGGAGTATCAGACCACTGCAAATCTACCAAGACCTGGCCGTCCCTCTAAACTTTCAGCTCATACAAGGAGAAGACTGATCAGAGATGCAGCCAAGAGGCCCATGATCACTCTGGATGAACTGCAGAGATCTACAGCTGAGGTGGGAGACTCTGTCCATAGGACAAAAATCAGTCGTATATTGCACAAATCTGGCCTTTATGGAAGAGTGGCAAGAAGAAAGCCATTTCTTAAAGATATCCATAAAAAGTGTTGTTTAAAGTTTGCCACAAGCCACCTGGGAGACACACCAAACATGTGGAAGAAGGTGCTCTGGTCAGATGAAACCAAAATTGAACTTTTTGGCAACAATGCAAAATGTTATGTTTGGCGTAAAAGCAACACAGCTGAACACACCATCCCCACTGTCAAACATGGTGGTGGCAGCATCATGGTTTGGGCCTGCTTTTCTTCAGCAGGGACAGGGAAGATGGTTAAAATTGATGGGAAGATGGATGGAGCCAAATACAGGACCATTCTGGAAGAAAACCTGATGGAGTCTGCAAAAGACCTGAGACTGGGACGGAGATTTGTCTTCCAACAAGACAATGATCCAAAACATAAAGCAAAATCTACAATGGAATGGTTCAAAAATAAACATATCCAGGTGTTAGAATGGCCAAGTCAAAGTCCAGACCTGAATCCAATCGAGAATCTGTGGAAAGAACTGAAAACTGCTGTTCACAAATGCTCTCCATCCAACCTCACTGAGCTTGAGCTGTTTTGCAAGGAGGAATGGGAAAAAATGTCAGTCTCTCGATGTGCAAAACTGATAGAGACATACCCCAAGCGACTTACAGCTGTAATCGCAGCAAAAGGTGGCGCTACAAAGTATTAACTTAAGGGGGCTGAATAATTTTGCACGCCCAATGTTTCAGTTTTTGATTTGTTAAAAAAGTTTGAAATATCCAATAAATGTCGTTCCACTTCATGATTGTGTCCCACTTGTTATTGATTCTTCACAAAAAAATACAGTTTTATATCTTTATGTTTGAAGCCTGAAATGTGGCAAAAGGTCGCAAAGTTCAAGGGGGCCGAATACTTTCGCAAGGCACTGTACATACCCCAACCAGAAGCCATGGATTACAGGCAGCATCCGCTTTCAAGAAGCGGATTACCAGGACGTGTACTGCGAGCATGCGCTGACCAACTAGCAAGTGTCTTCACTGACATTTTCAACCTCTCCCTGTCCAAGTCTGTAATACCAACATGTATTGGCACTTTATTGTTAAACCAATGGGTTTTTGGTTTTAGTTTTGTCTTGCCTTCACCTACTCAACATGGCATCTTATTGGCTGGTTTGCGTAGCTTGCTTAGAAGGGAGGATGTTTCATTAGAATCGTCCCAGTGAACAAGCACCAAACCAGCGGTAAGTTGTTGGTTGCAAAGCACTGCACGTCAAAAGTGATGATTTAACTGTACAATTTATATCAATTTGTTTGTAAATGTTATTCGAACATCACACATAAGATGCAGCGTTTTGTGGTGCATATTTGTTATGCATTTTGTTGTAGAGAATTCCAGCTAATACTAGCTAGCAACTTACTGTGTCTGGTGGGGGGGGTTCGTATATTTTGTACATTGCGTCACGTGCAGAGTTGGATGGTGAGCTGTGCATTGCATGACGTGCAATTTTGTGCTGTTTCTATCAGGTACATCGTTAAAAATATGATATTGTATATTGTAATTGCTATATTATTTTGTTAACTACATTGCCCAGTGAACAAGCACCAAACCAGCGTGCGTCACGTGCAGAGCTGGGTGGTGAGCTGTGCATTGCATGACGTGCAATTTTGTGCTGTTTCTATCAGAATAAAGCTCCATGACTGGTGCTACAAATTGGAGCTCGTGTCGATGATTGATTGTACACAACGCAAGAAGAGTACTGTTACACCTGTGCCCAAGGACACTAAGGTAACCTGCCTAAATGACTACCGACCCGTAGCACTCACGTCTGTAGACATGAAGTGATCTGAAAGGCTGGTCATGGCTCACATCAACACCATCATCCCAGTAACCCTAGACCCACTCCAATTTGCATAACGCCCCAACAAATCCATAGATGATGCAGTCTCTATTGTACTCCACACTGCCCTTTCCAGCCTGGACAGATGGAACAGATTTGGCATAGGTCCTCAGATCCTCAAAAGGTTTTTACAGCTGCACCATCGAGAGCATCCTGACTGTTTGCATCACTGCCTTGTATGGCAACTACTCATCTTCTGACCGCAAGGCACTATAAACGGTAGTGCGACCGGCCCAGTACATCACTGGGGCCAAGCTTCCTGCCATCCAGAACCTCTATACCAGGCGATGTCAGAGGAAGGCCAAAAAATTGTCAAGGACTCCAGCCACCCTAGCCATAGACTGTTCTCTCTGCTTCCGCACGGCAAGCGGTACCGGAGCGCCAAGTCTAGGTCCAAGTGGCTTCTAAACAGCTATTACCCCCAAGCCATAAGACTCCTGAACATCTAGTCAAATGGCTACCCAGACTATTTGCACCCACCCCCCTCCACACCACTGCAACTCCCTGTTGTCATTTATGCATAGTCACTTTAATAACTCTACCTACATGTACATAGTACCTCAACTAACTGGTGCCCCCCGCACATTGACTCTGTACCGGCACCCCCCTATATAAATATTTTGAACAACCGTGAAATGGTGACCTTGAAGAAAAGGTTTATAGAGCTGTGGGTGGTGAAGACCAAGATGTGGCCGATGGATGGAGAGCCATACATGTTTTCCTTAAGGGTCTGACCAATGCAACCACCAATTGGGGAGAGATAACCAAATGTGTTCAAAAACCGAAAGAACCGTTTGTTGAATTTGAAGAAAGGTTTAGAGCAGAAATGGTCAGACACAGTGGGTTGATCTAGAAGAAAAAGAAACGCACACCTATTAAGACGAGGTGCTGGCTAGCGGAGTAGAAACTTGAAAATAAAAGAGAGCCGCACACTCTAGGAGCTCAGATGCAAAAATATAATACCGACGTTCCTACAGCCAAGCTGTCTTCATCAGGGTATAATCACAAACACTGCGGGATGACTCATTTATATAGTGTCAAAAGACACAGGTGTCTGTAATCATGGCCAGGAGTGGCCTAATATCATTGGTTAATAATCAAATATTAAAATGTCATACAAAGAACAGCATACAAACAAATGGATAGCATACGATCATAGATTAATTTGACTATACAAGTTTACAAACAATTACAATGGCAAAGTCACAATAATGTTCGATGCCAATATAACGCAGAGACGAAATCGAGTGGCCTGCCGCCACATGTCACCCTCCCTAGGAGAGGGGGTGACCTTGATCATTTATTGTTAAAACGAGAGGCTGCCTGGATCTTTAATTTAACGGCCTCAACGTAGACTTTGATCTGAAGCCATTCTTGTGATTATTGTGACTTTGCCATTGTAATTGTTTGTAAACTTGTATAGTAACCTCCCCCTGATTTGGGATCCGTGTTATTGAAGAGTAACATCAACTGCTAACCGTGGGGAACTAACGACAAAGGTTAGGTGAACTAAAACTACAAAAGATTAGGTGAAATTATGTAGCAGGTTAGGTGAATTGGGTTAAATGTAGAATAAGGGTTAGCTAAAATTCTACAGTTATCCTTAACTTGACCTGAACATGCAACCTTTGGATTGCTAGACTGTCACGGATTATGCCTCCCATCCTCCCTGACCAACTTCCCTACAAATTTTAAGGTAAGAATGTCACTGTACTGTTTTACAGCTGTTGTATCATGTGCACGTGGTGAATAAACGTAAAATGTAACCTTTTGTTTGTCTCAAGTAACTACTAAGTAGACCAGGGTTCCCCAAACTCAGTCCTGTCCGATGAGAAAATTAGCAGAATCTGCCAAAATCCTTCTCGCTCAATCTTCTTCCGCAGCCCGCCATTGGCACTGTGCTTCCTCACATCACCATATCTTGGTAATGAGTGGAAACGCCAACCGGAAGCTTCACGTTTACACATCCGGTGAAATATCTGGCTCATTCTTCTATCAGAGACATGGCGATGCGCACGCGTTAGTCCTTTTGTGTGACAACTACAACTCCCACATTGCCGACTGGCGGATCCCCTCCTCCGTAACCAACTTCCCCAGTATTCAATCAAGAACCTCTACTCAAACAGCAGGCATGTCTGGGCTCATCAGAACTATTTCAACCCGCACTGCTCCAGCTCTGCGCGGACCTATGATTACCCAGAGGGCCAGTGTCTTCACCAGACCGGCTAAAGACCCTCTCGGCCCTGCTGTAAGTAATTGTACCTGTATTTTTCATACAGACAAGAAAATCATTAGTAGCTAGCTCGTCGTAGTAGCTGTTGTGGCATACATCCGTATGATGTTAGGCCTGTTAGCCAGCTAACTAACTAAATCTAGATTAAATCTACATTTTTATCAATTAATTATTGTCATAATTCCACTTTGGTGGGGTAACATCGCAACGAGTCACGAGTGTTGCATAGATGTCTTATTTTTGCAACAAAAAAAACATTGGACATTTTAGTTGGACTAGAAGGTCACGTTAACGTTAGCAAGCTAGGTCAGTTCGTGACAGGCAAGGATGCACAACTACATTGCCAACGCCGGCTGACACTGACAGATCGCGGTTGTGTTTTGTGGCTATATACCCTTTTGATAGGAAACTATAGGTATTCATAATGTAAAAGTGTATTCTATTATTGCTGTTGTGATCATTTGCTAACGCTTTATTGCGTTAATCTCCAAGGTCGTGTTAGCTATGTAGCTACTTTAGCAAGTTAGGTAACATTGCTAGTCACCGATGATTCAGCACATGACATTGAGCCTCAATTTGAGGCAATCTGTTCTATACATTTGATCATTCTGTAACGTTACACAACACTCTCAACATGGCACCTTGCCTGGAATAATGTAACCATGTTTGCGCTCTCTCCCTTTCTGTAGGAGACCGTCATCGGACTGGGGATGTTCGCAGTGGCTATCCTGGGACCTTCCGGTTGGGTTCTCGCCAACATTGAGAACTACAAGAAGAAAGAATAACTTAACATGGACTCTGTCTTAACTGGGACGTCCCGTACATTCTCTACTTACTCAAGACCCTCCTGGGACCATCACTTCAAAAAACTCCTCTTAAAAACATGGAACAAATCCCCAACCTCCATGAACTACCTCTTCACTCCAGTCTGAGTGTCTGCCAATAGAATGGCTGCACGACATCAAGATTTGTGCATTTTAATTGGCTTCTTCAAACAAGGAGTATGTTACAATAATGATAATAAACAGATTTAAACTTTAAAATGGTCTAGTATCAAATGTGCATGTTAAGTGATTCTCATTAATGCCAACACCACCCATTAAATAGAATAGAGAGAAATAGTATGTAAGAAATGTATGTTTAATACCAGTGGCCACCAACAGTATATCAGGTTCTTTCTGCTTTACTATGGGTATAAACCAAGATATTAATAATTTCACATACCTGCAACAATGTTATTTTTGGGTTATGATTTAAGTACTGTAGCACTGATTCTCTTGAAAGGGTCAAGATTTAATCCAGCCCCTATCAATAGCACCATCTGTTGGTCAGTAGCTGCTGTTACATTATAATACGCTGCTATAGACATTTCTATAATATGGTGGTGCATTGGTTTTTATTGTGCATCTTTGTGCTATGTCAGTTATTGAGACAAGGAGTTTGCTTTTATTTGGCTCAGTTTAATTTGTTAGTGTAGATTTGGATTTAAAATCTAAGTCTGTGCATTTGAAAGTTTGAAAATATCTACAGAGTTGTGCTCCTATGGACCCCTAAAGTACTTATTGAATATGCCCGTCTCGTATTTAACGCTAATGCCATCTGGTTAAAACATAAAAAGTAGTCAAGATGTTTGTTTACTTCATAAACTAAATGAATCTATTGTAATTACTTAAATGATCATAGTGGAAAATGATCTGATGCATCACAATGAACTGAAATGAGGGCATCAAAGAAACGTTTTAGTGCGTGATCGCTGTTCAACTCTGCTTTGTCACAGAAAGGAGGGTTGAAAATGTCAGGTTCCTCCAGTCCGAGCACCATGTCATAAAAAGTCATACTGAGGATCAAAAAGACAGGTGGTCACAAAAGGCTCTTTCGCAATTAATTTCTCTCTATTCCTCACATCCCTTTTCCTCACCTTCTCAAACCACATTGACCCAAGGATCTTCCCCTGAGCCAGGGCTCCTGTAGCACCAAACCCTTCGAAGGTAAGTGGTACACAGTCTCCCTTTTAGGATGTTTTGTCTGATTTAACACTCATTAAACATGAGCCTTCCTCATGAGTTATTGCAGTTGTAAAGCATAAAGCAGGTGTAATATGCAATAAAAAAATAAAGCCATTGCTTAAAGAAAATAATAAGCAAACATGTTTGGTGTTTGCCAAAAGGCATGTGGGAGACTCCCCAAACCTATGGAAGAAGGTACTCTGGTCAGATAAGACAAATTGAGCATTTTGGCCATCAAGGAAAACGCTATGTATGGCGCAAACCCAAAACCTCCCATCAACCCGAGAATACCATCCCCACAGTGAAGCATGGTGGTGGCAGCAGGAATGATGGATGGCTCTAAATACAGGGAAATTCTTGAGGGAAACCTGTTTCAGTCTTCCAGAGATTTTAGACTGGGATGGAGGTTCACCTTCCAGCAGGACAATGACCCTAAGCATACTGCTAATGCAACAAGTGGTTTAAGGGGAAACATTTAAATGTCTTGGAATGGCCTAGTCAAAGCCCAGACTTCAATCCTATTGAGAATCTGTGGTATGACTTAAAGATTGCTGTACACCAGCAGAACCCATCCAACTTGAAGGAGCAGTTTTGCCTTGAAGAATGGGCAGGAATCCTGGTGGGTAGATGTGCCAAGGTTATAGAGACATACCCCAAGATACTTGCAGTTGTAATTGCTGCAAAAGGTGGCTCTACAAAGTATTGACTTTGGGGGGGATTGAATAGTTATGCATGCTCAAGTTTTCTGTTTTTTTTGTCTTATTTCTTGTTTGTATCACAATAAAACATATTTTGCATCTTCAAAGTGTGTAATGTTGTGTAAATCAAATGATACAACCTTGAATTCAACTTTTTTTAGGGGGGGGTGGGTTGTAAGGCAACAAAATAGTAAAAATTGGGGGTGAATACTTTTGCCAGCCCCTGTATTGCCTAAACAGAAACTCTTCAATAAAGAATATAGATGAAAAGATCTATAAGATCGACATACGGGGCAGGATCCTTTAGTCAAGCCACAATGACTTTATCAAGCCCCTGACGTCTCATGCTTAAGTCTCTTCGAAAAATAAACGTTATACAACTGTGTACCGTTATTCCTGGATTGGTTTATCACATTAGCAGCTATAATTGTAAAGGCCATTCATTACCTCTAGGATGACGTCATGATATTCTGTGTTGCCCTTTAAAGCGTATTGGCTTCCATTGTGTTTTGCATTTTCCAACAGACTCCCTTTTTTGCTAATCAAATCTAATTGTATTGGTCACGTACACGTGTGTAGCACGAGTGTACGAGTGTAGCAATGCTTGCGCTTCTAGTTTCCGACCGTGCAGTAATATCTAACAAGTAATCTAACCATTTCACAACTACCTTATACAAACACACAAGTGTAAAGGAATGACTAAGAATATGTACATATAGCGATGGCTGAACAGCATAGGCAAGATGCAGTAGATGGTATAGAGCACAGTATATACATACAGTGCCTTGCGAAAGTATTCGGCCCCCTTGAACTTTGCGACCTTTTGCCACATTTCAGGCTTCAGACCTTTTGCCACATTTCAGGCTTTCAGGCTTCAAACAAAACATAAAGATATAAAACTGTATTTGATAATTTTGCACGCCCAATTTTTCAGTTTTTGATTTGTTAAAAATGTTTGAAATATCCAATAAATGTCGTTCCACTTCATGATTGTGTCCCACTTGTTGTTGATTCTTCACAAAAAAATACAGTTTTATATCTTTATGTTTGAAGCCTGAAATGTGGCAAAAGGTCGCAAAGTTCAAGGAGGCCGAATACTTTCGCAAGGCACTGTATGAGATGAGTAATGTAGTGTGTGAACATTATATATAGTGGGGCATTGTTTAATGTGGCTAGTGATACATTTATTACATCCAATTATTAAAGTGGCTAGAGATTGAGTCTGTATGTTGGCAGCAGCCACTCAATGTTAGTGATGGCTGTTTAACAGTCTGAGATAGAAGCTGTTTTTCAGTCTCTCGGTCCCTGCTTTGATGAACCTGTACTGACCTCGCCTTCTGGATGATAGCAGAGTGAACAGGCAGTGGCTCGGGTGGTTGTTGTCCTTCATTATCTTTTTGGCCTTCCTGTGACATCGGGTGGTGTAGGTGTCCTGGAGTGCAGGTAGTTTGCCCCCGGTGATGCGTTGTGCAGACCTCACTACCCTCTGGAGAGCCTTACGGTTGTGGGCGGAGCAGTTGCCGTACCAGGCGGTGATACACTCCGACAGGATGCTCTCGATTGTGCATCTGTAAAAGTTTGAGTGTTTTTGGTGACAAGCCACATTTCTTCAGCCTCCTGAGGTTGAAGAGGCTCTGTTGCACCTTCTTCACCACACTGTCTGTGTGGGTGGACCACTTCAGTTTGTCCGTGACGTGTACGCTGAGGAACTTAAAACTTTCTACCTTCACTACTGTCCCGTCGATGTGGATGGGGGGTGCTCCCTCTGCTGTTTCCTGAAGTCCACAATCATCTCCTTTGTTTTGTTAACGTTGAGTGCGAGGTTATTTTCCTGACACCACACTCCGAGGGCCCTCACCTCCTCCCTGTAGGCCGTCTACTCTGGGGTTTTGCAATAAATAAAAAAAACTGGGCTGGATAAACATGCTCGCTTGATTTGTATACATTTGATTGTTTTGTATTATTATTAACATATGATCATGCACGCACACTGAAGAAGGCTGACACCTAAATTACTGTGTTAACCCCCCGTCCCTGTAAAACAAGAAAAAATGACGTTTTTAAAAGCGGAAAAGGGATTTCTGTAATTTTGTGTTTCATGCGTGAACCATCCTTAATCTCTCGTTTTGTCATCAATTTGACCTAGCATCATTTACTGAGTTGTATGTGTTATGACGGCTATAAGCGTAACGACCAAAATAAAGACAGACTAACGGCATAGAGTGAGTCATCACTGAGGACGATAAGTAGAATGTCAGAGAGGACTGGATCATGGAACCCTTTACTGTATGTAAACTAGAGGGTCTGAGTTATTCGGTGATTCAGGGCTTTGTACTGACACTATGGTGCATTGGTGGAGGAGTTGAAGACACATGGTCCAGTACGGAGTATTTTTCTATTTCATTGAAGCACACACACAATGGACAACTGGTACTGAATGGAGGTTATGGAATAGGGAGGTTGTTAGAAATAGATCCCATGCCTTTGAACAACCTTTATGTTGCCTGGGAATTGTTTGAGTAGTTTATCATTGCCTGTTATAAAATAGAGGAAGTGAACCTTGGGGCCTGGTGGCTGATGGTATAGTGCTAGTAGCTTTGTAAGGGGAGGCTGGGGAGAGGATTATGTCTGCTGCAGCTCCATACAGTGGGCATGCTTTGTGCTGTGTAGTATGCTGATCTTTATGGTTGTCCAGCCAGCAGTGGATGGTGTTCTGATTGTGGGTGAATAGCCGTATTTGGCTTGAATACCATCGTGGAGATTATATATTTGAAATTTTCACAATAACATCCCATGTTTTAATGAAAGATTATTTATTTCTGTAGGTATCAGATTCAAACATACATACAGTAATAGACCTATGGATAGTTTATAGTTTATTATTAACTGGGTGGTTCGAGCCCTGAATGCTGATTGGCTGAAAGCCGTGGTATATCAGAGCGTATACCACAGGTATGACAACAATTTTTTTTTTTACTGCTCTAATTACATTGGTAACCAGTTTATAATAGCAATAATGCACCTTGGGGGTTTGTGGTATATGGCCAATATACCACTACTACGGGCTGTATCCAGGCAGTCCGCGTTGCGTTGTGATTAAGAACAGCCCCAGGCCGTGGTATTTTGGCCATATACCACACCCCCTCGAACCTTATTGCCAATGCCGTCCATCAATGGTGGTGAGACTGTAAAAAAAGAAAATAACATATGAATTTCAAGTATATAGTTACACCAAGAGCTAGAAAACTATTTCTCAAATAGAAATGCAACCTTGTACCCCCCCCCCCCTTATCTTTATTTATTCTTTAATCTGGTGACATCGAATTAATGAATTATTTTACCATCTAGTTTAATTTACAAAGAATAAACATTCTCTGACTTACTGCATGGAGGAGGTATATGGGCCAAGCTCCCAGCAGCCAGACACAAGCTGATGGTAAATAGAAGGTACTGTAGACTTGCACTGTGTGGCCATAATGTTGGTCTACTGGAAACGGCTTGGGCGCACTCAGTAGCAGTCTTGGTAGAAGTTCTCTGACACACCTTTGTTTTTAAGGTGTACTTATATATACACACCTCTCACTAAGGCCAATCCTACACTTAAAGGTTGACCCTCAGAGAGCGAGAGCGAGGAGACAGAAAGAGAGCAAAAAAAGAGAAATTGAGAGCGAAAAGAGACTGAAAGAGAGAAATAGAGCGAAGCATGAGGGCAAGCAGTAGCAACCTTAACTCAACACCTAACAACCTCTGAGAGATTTGTAAAAATGTACATTTGAAAATGTAACCACTATCAATTTCAAAGATGGAGCTATAGGTGTAAGGACTGACAAGACAATGAATTGTCAACCCAGATCAGAACACAGATTTTCTGGCAAAGGTCAAAAGGCAGAAGTGGTAGTACAATAAATAAATAGTGCTACTTTGCAAGCACAGTGTAGTGGGGGTTCTCTTGCCTTGAACTGTATTGTTTCTTTCTCCAATGCACCTGAAAGGGTTGATGCGCGTTAACCCTTGAAATGTGCTTTCCCTTTCTCGCGTGTGCCTGAATTCAAGTCCGCTTCCAGGGGTGTTTAACATCTGTGTGTTTCGTTGGGAGTTGTGTGGAAGGTCAAAGTGTCATACCTTCTCAAGATTATGATTATTTTTTCTCCAAAAATGTTATCCATACCCTGTTGTGATGCGGCAATGTACAAGTACAGAAGCAAGTCATGTGACTGGATTGTCGATGACCTTGTTGGCTTTTGTAGTAACCAGCACACTGCATGTACTGTGATCGGTGTTATATCTTGATAAAACACTGCAATACTGGTTTATATACACTTTCCCGGGTTTAGCGTGTCATAGGTCTTTTTATTTTTGCTTTGGTTGATCGCTTACGGTACCGGACATGAAAGACTCTTCTGATCTCTGAAGTGTTCTGGCCGTTGTGCTTGATTTACCCCCACGATCGCACGGAACTTCCATCTCGTATTGCTCAAGTGAACAGCAAACCTGCTTTCAAAAAGGAAACGGATAAAGCAACACCTCACGACACAACGCCTCTCCCCTATTCGACCCAGGTCGTTTGTGTCTATGCATTGATATGTACTGTAGGCTACGTGGGCCTTTAAAACATTTTTTGGATGTCGTTCTGTCCTTGAGCCGTTGTCATCTAATGTTCCGTATGGTCATGTTTCACATTTTGTGTGGACCCCCCCCCCCCCCCCAGGAAGAGTAGCTGCTGCTTTGACAACAGCTATTGGGGGATCCTAATGAAAACACCAAAAAGTTCACCGGTTAATGATTGCATTCAAATGCAATCCCAATTAAAACAAAAAAATTTAGCAATATTTGAAAACACCTATTACCATCTAGTCTTCAATGCAAGGAACAGTGGCCTTCATTGCAGACGATAAGTATTTTTTAGTGTATGAGATATCTTGCCTGATCCACACTAGGAAGGAAAATAGGATTTATTCTTGACCTTGGTTTTGTTTTTGCTGGAATACAAGACCTGAATACACATTTTGAGAGGAAATGTAAAACCAGACTCTAGACTGGGACCTGTAACAGGTCAGACTATGCACAACTCCATTGCGAGACAGAGGGGAGACCGACTGAATGACTATGTTATCCTTACATGTTATACTCATTCAGTTGTTACAAGGTGAATCCATGCGGAGCTGACCTGCAATTACAGAGCAATCAGTGGAGGGTTAGGTTCCACGGCCACACCCGGCTCTAACAGTGCTGGAGAAGGAAGGCCCTCCCTCACAAGGCCTGCTTTGACAAAGCATGCACTTGGAAGGGTTCCACACCAAACTATTAGCCAAGGAAATACCATCAGAGGTTTACAAGCATCAAATAATGATAGGAAGCAGTCAAGGTTTATTACTGTGTGTGTGTTTTATAAGCAAACATGTACGTCAATGGACATGCACTGTCTGGTCCATTTTATCGGATAACAAAAATAAATATTAATGAACATGGATAATCATGTCTTCTATCAAATTAGTGAAAGAGGCTTCTTGACCCAAGTTGATGGGAACAGGATGAGGTAATGCAGCAGTGCGATTTATTTTCCCAGAGATCCACCCTTCACCTGCCAATGGACTAACAAATAATAATCCCTACCAAGAGAGGGCTTCTTTTCCCCATAAGCGCTGCGAGTGAGTCATGTCTGTAAGGCAAGGCATACTGGAAATACAAGATAGATGGTGTTCTAATCCGTGACTGACGAGACAGACGTTCGTTCAGTCCCATATTCTTCAGATAAAAAGAGGCTGAGTTCTCCCCGACGTGACAATTGATGCGCATGGACAAAGAGTCTACCGCTGGCCTTGAATATTTACAGTAATGCTGTTTTCACAGGGCTTTTGACCTTGCAAAGACGTGCGAAGCAGATGTACTGGAACAGAGAAGCACAGAGATGCCAAATTGATCTGAACAGTTGAATGAAGCATGGAGAAATATCGCACAATATTCCCTAGGAAGCAATCACTTCTCTAGCATTTGATAGCCACAATTCAGATTGATTTCCAAGGATGCGAAAAGCCAGCAGGTACATTTCTCGCAAAATATAAAGAAAAGTGGTGAAAATTGGTTACTCTTTGATTGAACCCGCCATTAGCCTTCATAAGGCTGTTGTAAAGTGGACATGACAGATATGTTTAAGAGTTTGTGAGAAAACAAAATGCTGTTTCTCAAGCATGCGCTCTCCTTGCAAAGGCTGGCAGTCTGGGACACTGACTTGCAAGCGTCGCTTTGAAAAAGGTGCCATGAATGCAAGATTTGTGTGTGAGCGAGTTCAACATGTTGCAATGCGTGTTGATCTTTTAAATGAGTGGGAAACAGTCGGCAATAATAGCAGTACTTGGAATAGGATCAAATACTACTGCGGTATATTCCAAGAAGTCCTCTCACAGTATCGAGGTGAAATCCCCAAATCACTCACTGACTTGTTTTAAAATTGGTTTGACAGAAGTGAAATAACATGACACACGTGTTCCAAATTTTAGCATGTCAGGATTTAGCGGTGAGAACTAGCGCCACATAACTGCTAGTTGATCAGGGTCATCGAAGGGAAATAAATGTGTTCGCGATGATGAAAGCCAGATGAAGGTCTTGTAAATGTCTTGCGAGAAGTCAGAAAGAATTGTTTTGACATTGAACCACATTGTGAGCAGCTGGGGTACTAGTGTCAAAAGTGTCATGTTTCCAGTGTGTACATTAGACACATTTTGACACTCAAACTCGTGTATGCCTGTTTCTTGTACAGTACCAGCAGTCTACCTAAACTATACACGGTGTCCTTAGCAGACACACAGTCTAGTACACTATTCATTAGTTTGTGTGTACAAGGGAGCATTTTTCCTAACTCTTACCTTGTGCGTAACAGAGAACGAACAATGTTTCCCCTGGTTTCTGTGGTCCCATATCTCAAGATATTGGAGAAATGGCACGCTTGGACAGGGTTACTGTCCAAGAGACGTATCACAGCACACACACTTCAGATACTGGAAATAAACAGTATGTCACAAGCAGGAAGTTCCCCAAAACCAGTCATACCTCAACCCAACGGCTAAGGATATCTCAAAACACACCAAAGCCCTGCACAGAGGATGACCGCTTATGTTAAAATGATATGAATAAAGATTTATTTTATCATATGAACAGGTGGATCATTTTTTCATTTTATTTAACAATCTATGACAATCTCACATTTTTTTCTAGCATATTCCAAGAATGGACATGGGGTGGGGGGGCTTTTTTTTATTGCTGAATGTGAAATGAAATACACTTTCACTGACCAAAAAAAATAAAAATGTCTGCTGCTTCTTCACCATGCACGCATCTAACCTTGACCACAAGCACATGCAGAGGAGAGGTGTTCAAACATTTCAAGAGGGGAGGGAAGAAAAAAGGAAAAACAGGATGAATCTGGCAGCACTTCTATCAGGTGAGGAGAGGGTCAAGATGGGGGTGGGGGTATCACATTTAAAACTAAAGAAGCACGGTCTACTTTTGCATTTTTTTCCAAACATACAAAATTAGACCCAGACTGTGAAGGACCCGGAAGGAGAGAAAATCCATAGAGGAGATGAGACAGAAAACCAGTGTCTATGTGTCTGTGTCACTCTGCCTTCCATCCTACAACAGTTGCACGTTCTGCTTCCAATCCTACTTGTCAGTTTGGTTGTCATCTAGATTAACCGGATGATTTGTCCCGGTACAGTCGTTTGAGTTTTTTTTGGTTGCGTTTCAAAATGTATATGACCAGTTCTGCAAGATTATCAACTGTTTTCTGTCACTACAATTCAAATGGATTGCCAAAACAAGCTCCTGCAATATTTTTTTTTTGGAGTGGAGGACAGAGAAGTTTGAACAAACAGTTTGTTAACTTTTCGTGACATACTTCATAACAGGCAACAAATCACTATCCTTATCCACAAGACTGAGCAGCGCTCGACGTTAGTGTACGAGACCCTTTAAAGTGGTTAGTCATTCCTGTAGACTTGCGTGTTGTCTGCTTGGTCTCGACATAGTGAGATAAGAATTCATGAACGCCTCCCCCCCCCAAAAAATCTATGAACATGAATCTGTGAATGAGGAAAAATGACAATTTGAGCAATGGCTACATAACTGCATGACATTTTAATAATGATGTAAATATGTATTCCTATCATGGTGCTTCTTCTTCTTCTACACTACAGGCATTACATAGGTTTCACACAACACACTACAGTCACCTCTTAGAAAATGATGTCAAACAGAGCAAAATGGAAAGTTTGCATATTTAGGCATTTTATGACCCTCAAGTTTCACAGCTATTTATCTTGTATTGGTGTAGTGTGTTCTGTTCTGTTCAACACTCTGCTTTACTTTTCTCTAGATGGGAGTGCTCAGAGGAATTGCAAGTTGGGTGTGACCTTAAGTCCTAGGTAGGTCTGATGGTGGAGTGGGGAGAGGGGGGGGGGGGGGGGGGGGGGGGGGGGGGGTGGAAGTCCTGAGACGCTGTGCGGCCCTTTACTCTGGCCACGGGGACAAAATGGACAGGTGAGGAAGAGGCGGCATGGGGGTCATGGGAGAAAGTCTCTTTGTATTGAGCCACCATCACTGATGGCAGACTAACTGCTACTGTACACTGACAAGTGGCATTTCCTCTTCAGAATCACAGATAAGCCAGGACGTTGGAGGCTTACCCTGTTGGGACAAGGAGGGGGCCATTAGACAAGCCTTACCCTATTGGGACAAGGAGGGGGCCATTAGACAAGCCTTACCTTGTTGGGTCAAGGAGGGGGCCATTAGACAAGCCTTACCCTGTTGGGACAAAGTGGGGGCCATTAGACAAGCCTTACCTTGTTGGGACAAAGTGGGGGCCATTAGACAAGCCTTACCCTGTTGGGACAAGGAGGGGCCATGAAGTAAAACCTTACCCTGTTGGGACAAGGATGGCTGGGGTGGGGTGGTTGAGGTTAGGTGAGGCAGCTGTAAACACACATCAAGCAACAACATGCAGAACTCTCTACCCAACAGAACTCTCTACCCAACAGCAGCACAACCCTGGAACCCAGGTTGGGCCTCACTGTGCATCAGCAGCTTTCCTCTACTGATTCCGCTTGCTTTGGTGCCCAATAGAGCAATGAGTTGGTACAACACACACACACACACACACATGCCCACACACACTCCTTCACTCAGAGAGCAAAAAGGACCTGTGTTGCATTTATCAGATTTTCTATTGGATGCCAAAAATGATAAACCCTATAGGCAAATGATATTAATGTAAACATACACCTTATGATTAAGTGGTTTATATTGCATGATGTGGAAGGGGAGGAGTAATGTTCAAATGGGGCTAGACTCCCAGAAAGAAAAAAAAAGCCAAAAGAGAAAATGTGTATAAAAAAAATGATGTCCATATAAGAAAAGGCTACAAAAACCTCCACTGGCCCTCTGGCATCGGCATACAGCAACAATTCTCCACTGGCCCTCTGGCATCGGCACACAGCAACAATTCTCCACTGGCCTTCTGGCATCCAGCATAAACCTCAACTGGCCCTCTGGCATCGGCACACAGCAAAAATCTCCACTGGCCCTCTGGCATCGGCACACAGCAAAAATCTCCACTGGCCCTCTGGCATCGGCACACAGCAAAAATCTCCACTGGCCCTCTGGCATCGGCACACATCAAAAATCTCCACTGGCCCTCTGGCATCGGCACACAGCAAAAGGCACCACAATATTACTCTATTTTTTAAGTAGTGAAAAAATTGGCACGTGTTTTTATGCTGTAAATCAAAATGTACATATAAATAGAGTTTTCCCTATAAAAAAAGTCTTTGCTGTTAACTAGTAGACAACTTTTGCTAAAATGAAAATAAATATTTCATTTGTTTAGAATATCTGTCAGTTATATAAAATAAAAATATTTCTTATAGGTGCAGGTTTATAGTATATAGATTTTTTGTTGGTAGGTCGACTTCGTTCTTTAGTGGGGTGCATTGTCCGGTTTGGACCGCGAGTGCGTCTGTCTGGTCTGTACGTTCCCGCGTGCACCGTGCCGCCCCGTAGAGTGCGACTGAGAAGTCCGACTGTCGGCTGGCCTGTAGATGGTGGAGGGCTCCGCGTTCATATTCTGCATACTGAGGAAGGGCGTGCTCTCGCCCTCTTCCTCCTCCGACTCGCTGTCCGTCAGACAGCTGCGAGAGCCATAGTCCCGTGATGCCTCGTATCCTCGCGGCGCTACGTGGCCGTTCAGCCTGGACCTCCGCAAGCGCCGACCCCCTC
Source organism: Oncorhynchus clarkii lewisi (assembly GCF_045791955.1). NCBI lineage: Eukaryota > Metazoa > Chordata > Actinopteri > Salmoniformes > Salmonidae > Oncorhynchus > Oncorhynchus clarkii. The sequence goes on along the minus strand of NC_092156.1, from coordinate 46,729,752 downwards.
CACCACCAGGCCCACTTCTCTTTGGTTGCTCTCGGGAGGACAGGTACTCCTGCGTGGTCTCGTAGTCTTCTTCCTCAGCCAGCCGGTAGGGGCTGGAGGGCAGGCTGCCCGTGCTGTCGTTCAGGTAGGTGCGGCGCTGCTGCCGGTAGGGCTCCTGGCGCTGGACATCGTGCAGGGGCACCTGGTAGCGCCGCAGCAGAAGCTGGTCATCTTCCAGAGGGTAGCGGGTGTGGGCGGCTGGCGGCAGGGACATGGCCTGGCTGGTGTTGGGGGAGGTGATCTGGAAGATAGGCACCTGCGGGGGCAGTGAGTAATGGAAGTCCACTGGAGAGAGGCGGGCCGGCGTCGTCAAGGCCGACACATACCTGTGGTGAGGGTGAAGATGGGAGTGGGGAGGAGAAGGGTGGGGAGAGGAGAGAGAGGACCAGGCCAAACAGCAGCAGCTGAGTTAGATGTCATGTCTAACAGAGTGACGTGGGACAGGGACCCACCATCCACAAACAGCAGTAAGAGACGTTGAGTTATTGAGCAGAGGTTTGTCAGTTGTGTGTGGATGGTGTTTGTGACATCCTTGTTTGTCTGTTCATTCAGTCAGTTTGCTATATCTTTGTTATGTTAATAAATGTGTTCATCTTATCGGTTAATGTGACATTTAACCAGTGTTGGGGAAGGTACTCTGAAAATCTAGTTAACCGAGCTACCAATTACTTCACACTAGAAGAAGTTATGACACACTACAGCTACCCTTAAGAAACATATAGTTAACTTAACTAAATCAAATCAAATGTTGCCAAATAAGCGGAATACAACAGGTGTAGTAGACCTTCCGGTGGAATGCTTACTTACAAGCCCTTAACCAATAATGTCGTTCAAGAAATAGAGTTAAGAAAATATTTAGTAAATATACTAAAGTTTAAAAAATAATGAAAAATCGGTTCAATCAAAAAGTAACGCAAGAAATAATGAGGCTTTATACAGGGGGTCAATGTGTGTGATTAGTCTACGTCATTTGTAAAGGGACTACGCAATAGATAACAATACTTCGAGTTACTTTGAAAAAGTAGGTCACTACATCCAAACTACTTTGTGAAAAATGATCGGACGTCAATCTAAAATGTTATATACTACAAATTGCAAGACAGACTAGCCTCCATGTAGTTCAACCCTGCCTTTAGCCCGAGGGAGGGTTATACCTAGGAAAAACATCAGTGTGTGTGTGTTGCGCTGGGTTTTCAGGTGCTTTAATATTTAGATTGTACAATGTGTTGAACTAGTGTCCCTCTCCCCCAGTACAGTCCCTCTTCCTTCATATGCCCTATGGCACTGGGGGAAAAACACAGTACACACTTTAGGAAAAAGCATCTGAAAGATCCAATGGCAAATCTAAAATAAAGTGAATCACTGTTCCACTGTAATCTTGTTGGAAATATTAGCATTGTTCAAGTCAAACGTTAATGTTAGCCTACTGTATCTATTGGATGAGCGCACTCTCACCAACTTAAAAACACTCGAAAACTAACATCTTAACATCGTAATTGAAACAAAATGAGTGGTCATTCGTTTCCAGCTGAAATGAGTAAATAGAAACAAAAGTTCTGTAAACTTCTCTAAGCCCCTGGAAACGATGAAGATGTGTCCCTACAATAACACCGGCGCTCGATCTTTAGGCATACGGCAACCCAGGGCGGAGGTCACGGTAGAGTTGACAACCACAGCCACACCAGAGACCTGCTAAGCTAGAGCTCCACCCCAGAGATCAGATCTGTTGTTCTGCCCTCCGTGTCTTAATGAAGTCCTTACGGTATTCAGCCTCCTGTTTTGCTGCCATACAGAGTTAGGGGAGTACAGTGCAGAACAGTGGGCTTGACACAGCAGATTCTTCACAAGAAAGCTGCCTGTGGGATATCTCTCCTTTCGACCGGCTTTGACACGCAAAACACTTCACACCTTAATACAGGAAAATACAACTGGATATAACTTAATTGTTGTATACCTACAATATCCTTTATCAGAACAAGACACAAGAACAGTAGCAATGTTGTGACCCGTCTGTCCTACAGTAGGCCTATCTCATCATGTCTGCCTGCCTATGATATAGTATTTGCCATTGACACTTTCAAAGTGCCCTTGCTGGCCTCTAGGGGCTGATAGAGAGCCAGCTGTAAAACGAGGCCTCCTATGGTGGGCACTAGAAAATGCCCCGGTGCCATAACCACAGAGATGGGCCGTGTTCCCTTCCCACCTGTCGCTGTGTGGAGAGTCCCCCAGCGAGTCGAACGAGTCTCCGTACTGCAATCCCGGCCGGTGGGGCACAGTAAAGCCACAGTGTGCGGCACGCCTGGCCCGGGCCTCCATGCACGCAGGACTGTTGCATTTACTGGTCCCCACGGAGGACGACATCATGCCCGGCGAGTCCGAGAGGACACTGTCAGTCCGCTCCAGGCTCCACGTCCGCTCCTCGTGTCTGAAACGAGAGAGGACCAAAACATAGGGCTGAACCGGAGTATAGTCCAGTGTGCGCCAGTGTGAGTCATTTTCCTGTGTGCACGAATGTGCATGTCAAAACATTTAGCTTGTGGATGTTGAGTGACGGGTTACCTGTGAGTGGAGGAGCGTGCATGGGTATAGGAGTTGTGAGATCTGGAAGACGCGTGGCTGCCGGGGAAAGAAGCCACTGTTCCGTGCCGTATGACACGCTCCGTTGCAGGAACATTCTTTGAGATGTACTAAAAACACACAGAGGGGAAAGGGTTTGGAGAGATGGCATGAAATTGTGTAACTTTACGCACATTACTACCACAAAGACTGTCTTGACAGATGCGAAGCTCTGTTGGTTGACCACGTGGGTATGTTCTGGAAGGGGAGGCTTAGTTACTGAAGGCAGTGTACACATGGTCCACTATAGGAAAGTACCATTTCGGATCCCATGGTACAAAAACTCCACAAACAAACATTTAAATCAAAAATCAACTTACCCATCCATCAAAACCAGTAACCAGTCAGCCAGTAAAATAATCAATGAATGTGTGACTCACATCTACCATGGGTATCTCCTCAGGGCCAGGTCCTGGGTGATTGGGTCCATTCGCTAGGTTCCGGTTGGGGTGATCTGCACACATGTTCTGCCGCAGGTGATTGTGCATCTTCTTCCTCTGTTTCCTGTGGAAGAGAATACCCCCAGTCACTCACATAGGCCCTGGCATAGACTGTTATCTCCGCTCCAGGTCTATCTAACACAACTAAACCCATTGAATACTGCCCTGGGTTGACTTACTTGGTTTTGCAGTAGGCCACTACACACACGATTCCCACCACCAACAGAGCCACGCAGATACCCGTGATTGTCAGGACTCTTTTCTGATAGAGCTCCTCCGCCTCTGTGGACACAGGCACAGGCACGCAGGCACGCAAAGTACAAGGGGGGGGGGAAGAGAACAAAACAACATCAGCCCCTTGAAGTGGAAGGTGTTAACCCCATTTGTATCCCATCACACCAGATCCTGATCCCACATCCCCTGCTCCTGTCTCCACAGGTTCTACACTCCCACACTAACCGATACCGCAGATGCTGCTCTCCCTCTGCACATGTATCAAAGCGGCAGACTTACTGTACCGACTGTTGTGAACGTTCGGAAACATGAGCTCGCTGACAGTCCAACTCCAGCCCCTTATTATAATGGCTAATGCACAAAAGCCAGTTAAAAGCTAGTAAATATGAATTGTTATTACAGGAATTAATTGTGGTTTCAACATCCTTTACCAAACAAGAAGCCTGGGGTGTTTGGTAGAAATGTAGTCGAAGTGTTTGACATTTAGACGGCTGACATTAACTGGGGAATTTGTTACGACGTTCTCTAGAGATGTGGATGATCGACATTCAATTTACATGAAATGTATTTTAATTGCTGTAGCATATCCGTGCTGCGCAAATGCAGTGAGAATTGTTGGGCTGGGTTTACTGTCACTCATGTCACTGTTCTAGAGGCATCGCTCTAATGGAGGTCTGCTCAAAACAGGTTGAAAACAGAAAAGCTGTCCCAAATCTGCCACTCTGATTGTAAGACTGCCTCATTCATCCAAGACATCCCGTCTGACTGGAAGCCCATCAGATCAACACAGCTAGACAGAGGCCGCTCAACCTCTCACTGCCCGCTCTGCAAGACCATTTTACACAGAGGCACTCAAACAAGCAGAATCGCAGGTAAGGGGACCCTACAGGCTTTGAACATGCTCTACATTCAATGCTATAAATATAACACAAATGAACTATAAAAAAATATGTATACTATTTTTGAAACTATTTTTGAAACTATTATTACATGTCGTTTGACGTGTCGTTTTTTTATGATCAACTAAAAATAAACTAAAAACACATTTTCAACCGCTTTCCTTTCCCGTAGAAGTGCTCCTGTGAGGAGAGGAGAACGTGGCTTAACCAGGGGAGAGTGGAGGGGAAGAAGGAGCAGGCCAGGGGGAAATACTGATGGTAGTAGTGGGCCTATGATGAATAATGTCATAAAAATGAATTGTATTTGTACAGCTCCCACCCATCGGAGGTTGCCTCTCTCTCACCCACTCCCTTCATTCACCGGGCAGCATGGGCAATTTTACATCAATCAGCCTGTCGCTGCAACTCTGTTTTCTGCCACTATAAATAAATCACCAAGGCTAGTATTTATTTATAGTGGAGAAGAGCAATAGGTCAACCATATTGGTTGTTATCTAGTGATAAAGAATTTTCAAAAGTGAGAAGAAACATTCTCGGAGCCTCAGACAAATGTACCTGATTGTAGTTTCAAAATTGTATTTTTTATATTTTTTTACAGTGAGGTCTCATTAGAAAATATAAAACTCCAGCATCACGGGCAATTCCTCGGGAAAGGAGGTACTGAAAGAACAGACTATTTCTGTACGCTCTAAACAAGGTATGACATGCTCATACCACAGTAACTTCACTCGAAAGAGTCCAGTCACACAAAGCATTCTACTGGTGCAGACAATTCTCCGCCATAGTAAAGAAATGGATGGGTGCAGGTAGGACAGAGCAGGTCGACTTGCAAAAACTCTATAGTGAGGTTTCAAATGAGAGGAGGTTAGAGGTTAGAGGTGAAGTGTTGAGGGGAGGAGGAGAATGACACAGTTAAGATGGGCAGCGTGGATGTTGGGGGAGGGAGGGAGGGAGGGTGGGGGGGTAGTCAACTGTAAACCTGGCATAGCATGCTAACGGGGGGCGGGGGGGCGGGGGCAGAGCAGAGGTAGAGGGGAGAACATGAAAGCAAATCCTGAAGGCCTTTGGTTGAGAGAGGAGGTGTCCTATTTGCAGCACTCATTCCTGAGCTCCTGTCTGTGTCTCAGGGATGTGGCGAGGGACTCTGGTGTCGGCTAATACAAGTTGGAACATGGTACAGTTCCTGCTTTATAATGGGTGGATCATTAAAACATGTACCATCACTATCAATTAAAAGTACAGTACGGGAAGTACTGAACAGTGTGTGTGCGTCTGTAAGAGAGAATGAAAGAGAGCGAGAGAGATGGAGGGAGAGTGGGAAAGAGAGAGAGAGAGAGGGAGGTGTATTAGTTTGTGTGTGTGTGTGTGTGTGTGTTTCTGTGCCTAAGGAGGGCTGAGGGGTTATACAACTCTTCCAGAGTAATGCAATTCAATTCACACTAGTGTTAACACTAGCCAGGGTGTGTGCCAACAGAATCACACGAAACTACGCACTCGCACTGTTTATTCTGTCGTAAACAGCGGGCATCAACCCTGGAGAGAAGATTCCAGAGGGAGTCAAGACTCTAGTAGGACACTACTTCTCCCTGAGTGGAGGATGGATGGAGGGGGAATCTAGTCTACTCCATAAAGGGAGGATCCATGAATCAAGCAGGCTTCCATATTGATTTCGACCTGCTCTACAGGTCTATAGTCCCTTAAAACCAGTTCATCAAGAAGAACTGCTACATGCTCTCCTGTCAGATTGTTTACATGGTCGAATGTACTGTGCATGTGGTGATGAGGGCTGCAGATTAGGACACCCTGTGGTAATGTTAGAGGGAGATTCGGCTCCACGGGGCAGCCCAGTGAGTTAAGGTTATGGTTGATTGACAGATTGGTTAATCAATCAATGGGACCATTTACTTTATAGAGTCCAGAGGGAATGGAAGCAATGTCAAACAGAACGGAAGGAGATCAAATACACAGCTCTAGTCAAGCTGGGAATTCAAATGAAGGATTGTTCCATACCCATAAATTCAATCCCAAGATGCTCTGCCATTGCAGAAAGTTGACAGTTGGGAAAACGACAACAACAACAAAAAGAAGGAACAAAAAAAAGAAAGAAAGAAGAAGAGACCAGTTTAGGAGAGACGCCTTCCAACATAGATAAACAACAGATATATCCAGTATGTGCACTGAGCAACAGGACTGACGGGACAGTCGGAGACATGGATGGTGAGTCAACAGTTACAGTGGCGGGATGGAGCTGGACAACCATCAAGATAAGACGACCAAAACATCCAAACAAGCGCCACACACAGACACAAGACAACAACAAGCAGTTAGTCAATCTAGACTATGGCATGCAAAACCAGACATCCGCTGCCAGAACGGCTGCATGGGATCTCTGGGCCAAACCGTTAAGGGTAGATTAAGACACAGCGCACTACTTAGCTAATGAAACATTATATTACCGCTACAAATGGGCCTCTGGTACAAGAACATAGTTTTAAAAGTATAGATTAGACGTCCAGTTAGTGGATTAGAATGTATCGTCCTGACTACAAGGGATGTTAGACGTTACACAGTCCAATGTTACGGTTCCGTTCAGCACAGGCAACTCCATTCAGGGAGGATTTGATAAGACGTGACATGTTAACAGAAACACCTTACCTGTTTGCAATTGGAATACAACATCAGATCAATTCACTCCGTAGTCCTGCATTAGAACCGCGTGGTGGTGAGGGAGGGGCTGACCGCTAGACAATAAGGGCATGTACTGTAGGAGACGTGGAACCTGCGACTGCACTCAGAGGGATACATGTCAATTTGAAGACAGAGTCCGTCTCAGCAATCCGTCACTCAACCTCATCTAAGGACCAGCATTTTGATACTATTGACTAAGTGAAGATGATGCTTCACCTCATCCGCACAAAATTAAGTAACCCAGTCAGATTGAGGGGGGGGGGGGTTATATTGCATGGGAAATCAAGGCCATGGGGCGAAGTGGAGAAGGGCTGCCTCCACCATTCAAGCTTCTGAGCCCATACAGTACATCTGAAATCTCACTCGCTCTACACAGGTCGCGGCAAATCCCTGCTGTTGTCATGACAACGTGCTCTTGGGTAAGCCCCGGCCCTGCTGAGTGGCTGAGGCGGTCCAGCTTTCTGTACAGGAGTCAACGAGATCTCTGGGGTAGGGGAGACACCCTGATAGGAGAAGGGAAGGGAACTCATACGTGGGATGGATGAGGTTTGGGAAGTGAGTGTGGAGGGGTGGAGAGGATTCTGTCTGCTTCTATATAGTTCTGTTTAGGCCTCAACTAACTTCACAGCATGATAAGGATTACATTGCTAGCCCAGAAATGCTGAAGAGGCTGATTGTATATGACTGTGGCTCTACAGTCTCCTCCATTATTCTACACTGTTTAGGGTAATCGCACGAGTATCGATACAATCATTCGAAATGGGAGAATCCTGTTCTAGCAGGTCAAGTTAACTGTTTGGAAAATGTAGCTAACAAGCAAATTCTTAGGTTACGAGATGCATTTCTTCTCTGGCTGACTAGTAAAGTACATTTCGGATGTACAACGGTTTTGATACAGTGCTGTCACTGGAGTAGTCCTGACCTCGATTGTCTGTGTGCACACTTGGAACATGTTCAGAGGAAATTGTTGCCCAGAAATGACCTCTCCAGTGTGCTTTCTGTATCCAGTGACGTGTCAGATCTCGCACTGGGAGAGGTGAAGAAAGGGTTTGAGCGCCACCCCTTCCAACCTGCCTTTTCACTCATTCACTTTATTATTAAGTGGAGCCTTAAGCTTGTTCCCAATGCTACTCTTGTGTACACGCAAAGTCCTCTCTGAAAAGGGATCACGCATGGCTGGGAACCTTTTGGGGGAAATTTCGACAGATCCGATTAAGATAAATGGTTTATGTACTAATTAATTAATTTACATCCCTGGTTGGTGCCCGACGTCAATGAAACATTTGGTCTGATGCCTTTACAGTATTTTAAAATTGTGGATATCTTAAATGGAAGAGGTTTGAAAGCGTCACCCACACATCCTTTCTTGGGTCATCTCAGCATGTTATTCGAGGGGACAAAAAGGCTTTGCTCAGGTTGTCTAGAGTTGTCAATGAATACACTTCTTGAAAAGAGAGGCAATTGTGTTCATCTCAGTTCCGGTAAGGTTAAACATAACATTACAGTAAGATAGATGTAGCTGTAGAGTGAGAGAGCTCCCGCACACTGCCTTCTGCTCTGGGCTAGCACTTCAGTACAGTTGAATACAGTACCAGGCTGTAATGCATGGACTCCGGTAAAGGTCTGAAGGCACTGACATGACATATGGTATACGTTTTGCAACTGAACAGTGTACATGAGTAGACTGTCTCTTTAGCTAACGTTCCACTCCTTTTCACTGCCAAAGAGACTGGCCTTTCGGGCAATCTCAACGTTCAATAGATGGATTAGGTGACAACTTCCCGAAAACAATGCACACGCTTCAAAATGGGTGAGTTGGCGTGATTCAGGATGGCCAGATTGCTAGCGACACTGACAAGAATCTGCCAGGTTGGGAATCGTAAGCGACTTGTTTCAGCTCGTTTCATCTTGTTCTTGATACCAGGTCTTGTTTTGAGGTGTTTTGACGGATTTGATGTCTATGCTAATATGGCTAAAATTCACTCGCTAGCGCACCAACAGCTGTAACGATGTATTTGAGAGACAACAAGTGCTCATTTTGCACATTTATGTACGTTTTCAATAAACATTGGAGACTAAATATAGTTTGCATGTTGTCAACATTCTAATTCGACCCACCCAGTTTTCCCCCATAGTTGCGCACGCGTTGCTAAACTACCAACCCATCTGAATGCACTTGAATTTACGGCAGAGTTGCTCATTGGTTGTTGGAAAAACCACCATTAATTTTAGAAACACTTGATGAGGGCTGTGTTTCGTGTAGGCTTACCCTGGCGTGAGATTTTGATAACCGTGTAAATCTCTCTAGGACAAGGTGACTTTTATCAATATATTCACTTGCATTTACCCCCTCCAAAATAAAATTCTAATTAGCTGCTAATGTGGCTATCATAAAGAACTACAAATGCCATGATGATCTGGACAAGACTGCCTAATGGAGACAAAAGGTAAGAATCTCTGGATTAACTGTTTAATGCTAGCTAAATTTAGTAATGACTAAATTGGCTACATTTCTTTAAATTGACAACTCTGTGAACTGTCCTGTACAAGTTTAAAATGGGACACAATATCTTTTAGCAAAGGTGTCAGCTAGAGATGACGTGCAGAAGCTGGCAGGGATTTGTAGTCTTGCATTATGTCTACATTGATGCTAACTAGCATTTTCAAAATCAGAGTAAATAGAGCCGACTATATTGATAAAAGTCACCATTGTCTGAGAGAGATTTACACGGTTATCAAAACGCCACGCCAGGGTGAGCCTCCATAAAACACAGACCTTTTCTTGAAGCGTTTCTAAAATTCCCTATGGGGGAAAAATGGGGGAAAAACGACTGGAACCATTTCCCTGTTTGACCGCTAGGTTTTATGGGTATTATGACACCTCCACTGTGGGGCTCTGTGATGCTTACAGATATGCACAGCAGACAACTACAATATTGCAATAGTATAAATCATTTGCCATGACATGACATTGGAGACAGGCCCAATGTTTAATCGTATACTGTGTACTTTTGTAATTGCATATCGTAAAATTTCCCCCTTTGTTCATGCGAAACTAGAAGAACCCTACGTGACATTTGAGGAGCTACAAGGAGGCAGACACAGATTTATGTTTTGTTCATGTAAATCTCTTTTGGATACATAAACTGCCCTTTAAAACAAGTACTTGTGGATAAATACTAGTTAACCACATTAGGAGTCATGTTGACGTGCAAACACTGGGGAACATAGCAAAATTGAGTTGGGGCAGAAAGGCATGATGTATGTACACGTAGTGTGTGGACATACATCAGAGCCAATGGCTTCGAGGCATGACCTGCCGAGCTCAAGTTCTCCACATGCCTCTCTCTAATCTGGGTGTAATTGGGAGGTTGATGGACATGCTTGCGGGGGTTGCCAACGTGGAGTGCCGGTACAGGGTTTAAGTCTGAAGCCCCGGGCCACTAGTTCTATTCTATACCGCACTGTAATTACAGAGCAGGAACTCAGAGCTGAGGAGGACCTCTGTGAGAGCAGGCAGCCAGGGTCTGTTGTTTTACTGTGTGGATGGCATTCTGCTGCTACTAAACCTTGGGACTTGTTCATACAATAACAGTGACGAGTATTGCAGGGAAAGCTAAGGGAGTGTGTGTGGGTGGGGGACACACACACACACACACAACTGAGAACGGCATTCTCCATACATGACCTGATCCATGATGTGACTAGTAAAAGGCAGGTGTCGTCATTGTAAACTGCGTGTGCATTTTATCCCTACCAGCACGTTCCGTATAAAGTGATGCAATGCCCACATGCTTACTTTGCTTATTCTATTCCCATGGGATTTAGAGATGGTACATGGACGGATAGCCTTAACAATAACAAATTGGCAAAGGATACAAAGACATTTGAATAATGACCAGTTAACGTCGTCAGGCAATTTGCATTACAATTAGCAATGTCCGTAGGCTAGACCAGGTGTCCTCAGTCTAATGCTTAACAGCCATGTCACCCTGACATTCATGTTGGACAACAAACGCAATAGAAATCGGGCTCCTTCTGTCCCGCGGAGCAGCACTAACATTATCACAAACGGCTGTTTGATTCGATATCATACAAGCGCCATTGTCACGTTGTTAGGGAGGGTTTTGATGTTGCATCGTGTGTTGTGTCATTAGACTAAGCTGGCATGCAGTCGACTCGTAGCAGGGTTTTCAAATAGCTGGGGGTACACTCGGCAATCCAACTCCGCTCGGGCTCATTCCAGCGGAGCACATGCCAATTACTGTACATATCAACGTCAAGGACATTCAGTACCAAGTCACATGCAGACGTCCAGTGTGTGCGTCGCTATGCTAATTCTCTCCAATGCAGCAATTTGTTCTAAAATTAGAACAGCAACAACTTAACGGTGTTGGTCTGAGGGGAGCGTCGCCACGGGACAAGGTAGTTGAATTGGATGAGTCAACAGACACAGATGGTAGAATAACGACTATGAAGGGCAACACAACACGGCGCCCCATGCCACATGTCAACGTGCAGGACAGACAGGACAGACAAGACAAGACAGGACAGAAGAGGAAATGGACATACGGTAGAAACTGGCCATAACGTAGTTTTGACAGCGGTCGCCAGTAAAGTCATTCGGACACCTGATGGAAGGAAACAAAACCACAAAAAGAGAGGGAGGAGGAAGGGAGGAGGGAGTGAAAGAGAGAGAGAGTATGGGTGGGGGTGGAGGGGGGGGGGGTATCGAGAGGAGAGGATATGCACAAGAGACGGGGAGGAGATGAAGGGAGAACGAGAGAGAGCGAGAGAGAGAGACAAAGAAAGAGAGAAGCAGAAAAACACAGAGTTAGAACCGCAGCAACACCAGGGACAGAAGAAGCAGAGCGATCCCACTGGTGACACCACTGTGCCGCACACCACCCACGGCTTTGGTTGACCTGAGAGGGAGGAGGAGGAGGAGGAGGAGGGAAGGAAGGAAGGGAGGGGACTATAGAGGTAACCCGGTGACAACCGTGGCTCTGTTCTCAGCTGTGGGTGTCATGTGAACATACTTCTGTAAGGATTGGGCATGCGCAATCGTAACGGCTCAGTCTGCAAGCACCGCGGGCCGAAGTATCCATCCGGACATCTGGGGGAAGGAGGAGGAGAGGTACAACGTAATATGGAAAACACAGCAGTGAACTCAGCAGTGAACTGTATACACGTTACTGGTGAAGACCCGATAGAGGTTATATTACAATATGCAATATTATGGTGGGGCAGAAACGTTCTTCTACCTGCGTCCGACTGCTTCAGTGTGCTAGACATTACAAAAACATTGCTAGGTTTTTGGTTTACTTGCTTAGTAAATTAATTGGGTTAGCAATCACTGTCGCTCGGCAAGGGTGGAATGTCTCTTGCTGAACAGAAGACGGTTGACCAGAAGGGCGTCTCAGACAGGCTTTAACTGACAGGTCAGAGGGCATGGAAACAATGTTGCCCTGATGGAGAGTGCCAGAGGGGTGGGCCTACATGATTTGATAGATTTTATTATAGGGTCATGGTTTTCAGGTTGCCCAGCTCACCTGGGCTTATAAGACACTATTTGCTGTAGCAAAATAAAATAATAATCACTATAAATGCACACACTCACATACACACACACACACACACACACACACACACACACACACACACACACACATACACACACATACACACACACACACACACATAAAATAAACATACATGTATATGGCAGTGAAAAACAATTGTGGAAACAAACCAAAAAAACGTCAAGTTTACAACGTACATGTGTTGTAGTAGCTACTATCTTGTCTCATCGCTACAACTCCCGTACGGGCTCGGGAGAGACGAAGGTTGAATGTCATGCGTCCTCGGAGAGACGAAGGCTGAATGTCATGCGTCCTCCGATACACAACCCAACCAGCCGTACTGCTTCTTAACACAGCGCGCATCCAACCCGGAAGCCAGCCGCACCAATGTGTCAGAGGCTACACCGTGCACCTGGCAACCTTGGCTAGCGCGCACTGCGCCCGGCCCGCCACAGGAGTCGCAGGTGCGCGGTGAGACAAGGAGATCCCTACCGACCAATCCCTCCCTAACCCGGACGACGCTAGGCCAATTGTGCGTCGCCCCACAGACCTCCCGGTCGCGGCCGGTTACGACAGAGCCTGGGCGCGAACCCAGGGGACTCTGATGGCACAGCTGGCGCTGCAGTACAGCGCCCTTAACCACTGTGCCACCCGGGAGGCAGCCCTCCATCTTTTGACTTGGGTCACGTGTAGAAGAGCAATCAGTCTGTTACATATTTTGAACTTTACTAAGAAAAACATTTTTTTTTTAAAAGCAGGAGGCTCCACCATCCTCCGCACTCCTCCTTACAGCAACCGCATATATTGGCCATGACATTCCTTCCAATTTCTACCCGCCTGGTTCGGGGGAGTGCATTTAATTGGGTCAAGACAGTTGACTCACAGAGTTACAGTGTCACGTCTCATGTTGGAAAGATCTGTTGAGTTTGCTCTCGACTCACCACAATCATATTTCTGGGGACACCTGTCCACTTAATCAAAACGCCGCAGCGGCCCCTCTCGCGATCATTCTATTCTTCTCCGTTTGTCTCCTCTGCCTCCCTCATCAAATCAGGATGTGCAGTTCATTGAGCAGTGCCAGCATTTCACACTCTCTCCCCACCAACGGAGCCGCCAATCCAATAGAGGCAATTCCTCATGATTTAGGAGATTTATAAAATGCCTCCCAGGAGTATTATGCTATTCCATGCCAAATTACCCATGCTGAGTGATATGTTAACCTGGGGAACACACAACAAAGGCTTCTGGAGAAATGACAAAGAACAATGCTCTGTCACGGTAAAATCAACAAATGTTAAAATTTGTCCTCATAAAAGAACACACTGATAGAGCACATATTGTAACAAATCAATATCGGTTTGAGTGTTTAAAAAGGATGAAATATCTTCTGTCAACATAAACCAAGCAAGCCCATACACATAGCCGACTAGCATTTAGGCAAAACAAACCCCTTAGACTAAAAGACACAGTATTGAACCCAGAGGCAGTTAGCAGTCAGCTATCTGAAGAGTGTTCTCCTTAGCGAGTCCCGTATCCTTCATGAAGAATAATGGCCTGTTGAGTCTTCCATGTACAGTACCTCCAACCTATAGTGCAGAGCTCAACAGAGCTTGTGTACTCTATCCTGATTCATGCCATTCACTGTTCATGTCTGTGTTTTTTTGTCCCCGAACTTGCAGGAATCCTTAAATCGAGCAGACATTGCTGATGTGGCCGATATTGTGTATTATGAAACCCGGCGCTACAGGTCAGGGAAATAATTACCCTCAGGGTCATTCGTTAAACTTTTCTTTCCCGCTAAAGAACTTTATACTTCAAAGTGAAGGGCATAAAAACAGGGCCAGCTGTCGGCTGGACTTGTTCAGATGGTGAGTAATACCCGCTGAAGCCTGGCCTATATTGAAGGAGATGGCTTTGGGGGCAACAATTCCCCGCGGGCCTCCCCTGCATTATTCAACTTTTCTGGACCCGTGCCTCGACCGGGAGTCAGTTAGCTGCAGCAATTGAATTATTGCTCCCTCCAATTTGTACACAGCTTATTGAATGGCTGTTGCAGCCACGCAGCACTGCTTGCCGAACAGTGTTCCTGAGGCCAGCTGAACACACACACAGTGGCTGGCCAGTGGACCTCCGCGCCACTCTCCACCGTAGACCCAACGTGGAAGCATATGTGATATTTACATAAATGGACCAACGCTCACTATAATAGGATAACGTAATTATACGTAATAACGTAATTATAGAGATGTAGAACACAACAACCCCCCCCCCCCACACACACTCTTTCCCTGGCACAAGCTGTGATATTGACGCAAACTGTTACTACGCAGGATGACCGCGCCGTAAAAATTCACCTGTTCTGAGACTGCCGCGAAGACGACGCCCAGTGTGCAAAAGGCATGTACTCCGTGTACATTCTTGCATACAGCTGCTGCACACCTACACATGTCAAAGGCAAATCAACATGCTCACACTAGCATATAGCTAGTACATCCGGTACACACGCAAATCAGAATCTGATCCCGAGAAAAAGGTCAATCAGCTCCCCGTGGCCACTTCCACAATCAAGAGAAAAACATTTATCTTCCAAAAACAAAAAATGTCCTTAGCGCACTTGATTTAAAACCAGTGTTGTACATCTGACCCTCTTTTCAAAAGGTCTTGTGATGTAAGCAACGATCCTATTTAGCTCGCTAGAGGCCTCCGACTGGCGTAAATATTTGTTCCTTACCAGTGAATCATGACATTTATAAAAAAGGCCTTTTCATGTGCGAGGCTCCTGCACGCCAAACGTGGGCTGAGAACGACGAGCAGACCACAATCTAGCCTCCTTATCAGCAACCAAAGTATACATGAAAGAGGCACAAACCCTTACAATAGACATCTGCACATACTGGCAATGCCTTCCTGTAATCCTCAGCTATGCCGGGCCTCCTGTAAGAGAGAGGGGGCTGGAAGGTGGATGGGGAGGGGGGGGGGGGGGGATAAAGGGAGATTACAACCATACGAAGGGGATAGAGAAAAGGCCTCTGCTAAGAGAGGGTTAGAAAATCACTTGACATGACCGGAGTCTTGATCCTGCAATCGATCTGTCATTACAAGAGCATAAGGAGACAGCGGCTGAAAAACAGAAAAGACAACTGTCCAAGTAGAATTCAAAATGTTGCCATTTGACGAGTTCAGAAATAGCGGCGAGGACTCACTTGCAAGAGAGCTGATTGATACCATGTATAAAGTAACAGTCGCCGCCGTTCACGCAGTAATCCTTCTCGGTGTCGTTGCATCTTCTGGCGTGGCCCGAGCCTGGCGATAGTGTGGTGGTTACTGTCCAGGAAGAAAGAGCGACATGTTAGCAACACAGACATGAGAGTACTATAGGCAGTTAGAGCTCTGTTACTGGAGTAGAGTACAATGTATATTCTGTCATCTAAATAATACTTGAAACTAAGACGGCTCCATTCGGGGGACTTAGGTAGAAGAGTAGAAACACAGTGCGGAACATGCTACAATATACACTAGCAGTCAAAGGTTTTTTCCAAGGGTTTTTTCTGTATTTGGACTATTTTCTACATTGTAGAATAATATTGAAGACATAAACTATGAAATAACACACATGGATTCATGAGGTAACAAAAAACAAAACAAGTGTTAAACAAATCAAATAAATACAATTTTTGATTCTTCAAAATAGCCACCCTTTGCCTTCATGACAGCTTCGCACACTCTTGTCATTCTCTCAACCAGCTTCATGAGGAATCCAACAGACTTGAAAGAGTTCCCACATATGCTGAGCACTTGTTGGCTGCTTTCTCTTCACTCTGGGGCCCAACTCATCCCAAACCATCTCAATTGGGTTGAGGTTGGGTGATTGTGGAGGCCAGGTCTAGCCATTACACAGCCTGGAGGTCTGTTTTGGGTCATTGTCCTGTTGAAAAACAAATGATAGTGGGACTAAGAGCAAACCAGATGGGATGGCATATTGCTGCAGAATGCGGTTGTAGCCATGCTGGTTAAGTGTGCAATGAATTATAAATAAATCAGTGTCACCAGCAAAGCACCCCCACACAGTCACACCTCCTCCTCCATGCTTCACTGTGGGAACCACAGATGCAGAGATCATATGTTCACATACACAGAGTATCACAAAAACACAGTGGTTGGAACCAAAAATGTCAAATTTGGATTCACAGATTTCCACCAGTCTAATGTCCATTGTGTTTTTTGGCCCAAGCAAGTCTCTTCTTCTTATTGGTGTCCTTTAGTAGTGGTTTCTTTTCAGCAATTCGACCATGAAGGCCTGATTTACGCAGTCTCCTCTGAACAGTTGATGTCGAGATGTGTCTGTTACTTGAACTCTGTGAAGAATTTATTTGGGCTCTAATCTGAAGTGTAGTTAACTCTAATGAACTTGTCCTCTGCAGCAGAGGTAACTCTGGGTCTTCCTTTCCTAGGGCGGTCCTCATGAGAGCCAATTTCATCATAGCGCTTGATGGTTTTTACAACTGCACTTGAAGAAACTTTCAAAGTTCTTGACATTTTCCAGATTGACTGACCTTCATGTCTTAAAGTAATGATCGACTGTTGTTTCTCTTTGCTTATTTGAGCTGTTCTTGCCATAATATGGACTTGGTCTTTTACCAAATAGTGCTATCTTCTGTATACCATCCCTACCTTGTCACAACACAATTGATTGGCTCAAACACATTAGGAAGAAAATAAATCCCCAAAATGTACTTTTAACAAGGCACACCTGTTAGAATCTAAATGCATTCCAGGTGACTACCTCATGAACCTGGTTGAGAGAATGCCAAGAGCGCGTAAAGCCGTCATCAAAGCAAAGGGTGGCTACTTTGAAGAATCTCAAATATAAAATACATGTATTTGTTTAACACTTTTGGTTACTGCACAAATCTATGGGTTATTTCATAGTTTTGATGTCTTCACTATTATTCTACAATGTAGAAAATAGTTTTTTTTTAAAATCAAATAAAGAAATACCCTTGAATGAGTAAGTGTGTCCAAACTTTTGTCTGGTACTGTATATACTTGTACTGTATGCAATGAAGGCAGCGCATAGAGACAGGTGCAGGAACTTTCCACTCCAG
The DNA here is from genome assembly GCF_045791955.1 of Oncorhynchus clarkii lewisi. NCBI lineage: Eukaryota > Metazoa > Chordata > Actinopteri > Salmoniformes > Salmonidae > Oncorhynchus > Oncorhynchus clarkii. Next base: position 46,712,149 of record NC_092156.1, on the reverse strand, counting down.
ATGGCGTGGTCAACCAGTTGCTCTTTTGTGATTTTATACACAGCACAAGACATAAAACACTCACTTCTCAATCAATCACTCATCCTCCACATAAAACGGTCACATATTTCCTTCCAAGAATTACATTGTGTCTCTCAGTAGTGTTGACACGGACTCAAGACGCTCTCTGTGCAAAGATAAATATTTCCCCCTGAAGAGCGTAGGAGTCCCTGTTTATCCCTTGATTCAGATCTCTGGAATGAAATGGCCTAAATGTCATGCCGACTAATCCTCCACTGTTATGTAAATAGTGCTAAGAGGTTTTGGGATGAGGCCTGAGGAGTGGCAGGACTGGGCAAGGAGAAGAGGGAGAAGAGGGAGGACTCTTCTGTCAAACGTTGGGATTGTGCCTCTGTACACTGAATAGATTTCAACCCGCACCTTGCTGGGGTGTGACAACATGTTTGTGTTTGCCAAATTGGAGGTTGATTGACAAATACATACTTGTGAATGTGTAGCCTACTTCCGTACATACAGTATTGTTATGATATGGGGGGGCACGGTTAGTGTTCAGACCTAGACAAACACACCATCCAGGTAACACGTCCACACTCCATTCCCCCAGGGGGCAGCAGCAACTTTGTCCGGGTGCTGAGCCTGGTTGATAAGCACATCAGGTGATCGTCAGTCAGCGTCCCAGCTGGCAAGTCATGAGGCTGCTGGTTTTGTTTAGTTTGTTTTTGAGTTTTTAGTTTGGCCATGCCTTTGTCATTTTTCCTTTTTTTGTACAAATTTATGTTTCATCACCATCTGAACAAATAATAATCCACTTGGACTGGCCGACCAAGAGGTTTAAGCTCGGTAAGCCCTTTAACTCGGTAAGTTGCTGTCTCCTGGGCATATGTGCATCCAACCCCTGTACAAAGCGAGTGCAACAATATCCGTAGGCTAGAAACGGGTTTTTGTAAAACAGTACATTGGTATACTTGCAATACTAACTCAATTCACTTATCAAAAGACCTACCCAAATTAAATTCCTGCTTGCAGTAACTTGATACGTAGTAAATTCAGTTGGTGCTGTGGTGGCCATGGTGAAAACAATATTACACAACACACGCACCAGGCACGCATGCATGCATGCACGAACAAACACACACACACACACGCACAAAACACTGCTGCATCACCTTTCATCACAGTGTTGTCCACACGTTGACCTCATTCATTCCAGCTATTGATTTCAATTATCACTATTGGCATACATAGAGGGATACATAGGTAGAGGATGAGAAAGAAAGACGGAGAGAAAGACATTGCTGCCAACTTGACCTGTGATTGGTGTGATCAGCGTGTGATGAACAAGGCCGTTGCACATCTGTGGTCAACTAAACATCCATTTGAACTTAGCCCTGAATACGTTGCACATGTTCTGTTGGATAGCACATGTAACCTATTCTAAAGCAAAAAGACACATATTTGCAGGAACTGTTTTCAATAAATGGGGGGGATCTGCCAACTCAACAGGAATGCTTTTTCTCCGAAAGTGCACAAAGCTTTGCAAATACGTTCTCAGAAAGTGCACAAAGCATTGCAGAAACCTGTTGCAGCAAATCAATCAGTAACAGATTCTGCAAAGGACAAATTGTACCTGTAGCCAGCCCCCCGGCCCCTCAACTCTCCAGTTAACTCACTCACTATCCATTGCATGACATGGCAGGGAATCGGAAGAAAACATCCTAGAACAAAAGCTCTGTACACTTTGCTAATAATAGTGTTCTCACAGCTCGCTCAATTCATACATGGAGAGGCGCCCGTTGGCCCAGGTCCAGCTGTAGCAGAGCGTGTATAGTGCTGTCTGTCAGAGGAGCGAAGGTGCTCCCACCGTGCCAGGAAGGAGAGAGTTTACAGTACCCAGGCTCTACTACTTGTTTATCTGTGAGGGGAACTAATGACGTGGGTTAACCACTGCATATTAAACTTAACTGTCGCAAGTGGGCGAAAGCACTTCTCTTAAAAGACAGCTTTGTTTTTTTAAATCACTCTCTCACACGCTCCCTCGTCTGTTTTATCAAATTATTCTCTTATTTCCTTGTCGACTTAAAGGCCCAGTGCAGTCAAAAGCTTCATTTGTCCTGTGTTTTATACATGCATTTCCACACTATGAGTTTGGAATAATACTGTGAGATTGTGAAAATTATGTTAATGCCCGTTTAGTGTAAGAGCTGTTGGAAAAGACTGCCAGAAATTTCAGCTTGTTTGGCTACGTGGGTTTTTTTAGAGTTTAAAAATACCAATAACAAAGAGTTTCCCCTCCTTTCTGATAGTTGTCAGGTTACACATCCCTCCAATTAGGAGCCTCTCTCAGAGTACTCCCAGACAGTCCTAGCAAAATTGAGAAATTGCATTTAGCTAAGAAGCTTTTTATTATTTTACCATTTTAATTGAAAACAAAGGTACTTCAACTGTTTTCCAGAAATGAATTGATATGGACATAAAGATGGCTGAATTACACCTTAGACTCTTCTGAGAGAGGATCTGAAATGTGTAATCGCGATTTACGAGAAAACGTTTATTCGGACAAATAACTTACTGTTTTGTATGGTTGTGCTGTTCGGGGAAGTGACTATAATGAATCAGACAGCGTGTGCATTTTGCACCGTACTGTGTCTGTGGAATAAATTCAGCGTCTGACTGAATTAGTGTAGAACACCAAATATGTCCTTGCCTACCTGTGATGATCAATGTAGACAGTTGAGTAATACTTCCTCACTTTAATACTTAACACTTTACTCTAATACTGTTAACGTCATCCAGGAGCGCTCCATTCTTCATTACAAACCCTTCTACAGACGACTAAACACCAATGGGATGTTTTATTAGTCGCAATGTTGGGTTATTAGATTGTAGGCGATTTAAGTGCCTTTGATAATCGGTGAAGGAAGAGAGCTAATTTCGCAAAAGCATGGAGAAAAAAAAAGTAGACCTTTTCAGGTCTTGAAAATCTATGTCAAGTAGATTTAAGTTAAAACTGGAACTTGGGGGGCCTCCCGGGTGGCGCAGTGGTTAAGAGCCACCAGAGACTCTGGGTTCGCGCCCAGGCTCTGTCGTAACCGGCCGCGACCGGGAGGTCCGTGGGGCGACGCACAATTGGCGTCGTCCGGGTTAGGGAGGGTTTGGCCGGTGGGGATATCCTTGTCTCATCGCTCACCAGCGACTCCTGTGGCGGGCTGGGTGCAGTGGGCGCTAACCAAGGATGCCAGGTGCACGGTGTTTCCTCCGACACATTGGTGCGCCTGGCTTCCGGGTTGGATGCGCGCTGTGTTAAGAAGCAGTACGGCTTGGTTGGGTTGTGTATCGGAGGACGCATGACTTTCGACCTTCGTCTCTCCCGAACCCGTACGGGAGTTGTAGCGATGAGACAAGATAGTAGCTACTAACAATTGGATACCACGAAATTGGGGAGAAAAAGTACATTTAAAAAACTAAGGAATATTCAATGTCGTCTTGGTAAGCAACTCCAGTTGAGATTTATCCTTGTGTTTTAGGTTGTTGTCCTGCTGAAATGCATCTCCCAGTGTCTGGTGGAAAGCAGACTGAACAAGGTTTTTGAACGATTTTGCCTGTGCTTAGCTCCATTCCGTTTATTTTTATCCTACAAATCTCCCTAGTCCTTGCCGAAGACAAGCATACCCATAACTTGAAAATATGAAGAGTGGTGCTAAGTGATGTGTTGTGTTTGCCTTAAACATAACGCTTTATATTCTTTGCAATTTTTAATTTGCAGTTTTACTTTAGTGCTTTGTTGCAAACAGGATGCATGTTTTTTGAATATTTTTTATTCTGTACAGGCGTCCTTTTCACTTTGTCATTTAAGTTAGTATTGTGGAGCGACTACAATGTTGTTGATCCATCCTCAGAGTTTAATAGCTGTGACGGGAGAAAACAAAGTGTTTTAAAGCCACTATTGGCCCCATGGTGAAATCCCTAAGCGGTTTCCTTCCTGTACGGCAACTGAGTTATGCATCTTTGTAGTGACTGGGTGGATTGATACACCATTCATGCTCAAAGGGATATTCAATGTCGGTTATTTGTTGTGTACCCATCTACCAATAGGTGCCCTTCCTTGTGAAGCATTGGAAAACCTCCCAGGTTTTTGTGGTTGAAAATGTGTTTGAAATGCACTACTCTATTGAGGGACCTTACAGATAATTGTATGTGTGGGGTACAGAGATGAGGTAGTCCATCAATCATATTTAACATTATTATTGCACACAGAGTGAGTCCATGCAACTTATTTTGTGACTTGTTAAACACATTTTTACTCCTGAACATATTTATGCTTTCCATAACAAAGGGTTTGAATACTTATTGACTCAAGACATTTCAGCTTTTCATTTGTTATTAATAAAAAAAAACATAATTCCACTTTAACATTATAGGGTGTGTAGGCCAGTGACCCCCCCCCCCCCCAAAAAAAAAATCTAAATGTAATATATTTTAAATTTAGGCTGTAACACAACAAAATTTGGAAAAAGTCAAGGGGTGTGAATACTTTCTGAAGGCACTGTATTGTTTATAGAGTATATCAACATGTCTGACAATATCATCATTTTGGGGATTTTAAATCGATTGATCTTGCAATTCAGCTATTCAATACAACCATTCAGTACCTTCAGGGAAAAGGAACCGGAATCAATACTAAATCTGGGTGTTATTTTAGAAAAATGCTCAAGGTGCCTTCAGGTCTCTGAAACCTCTGATGGTTATACCTCAGTAACAGTATGGTGAGGCTGAGGCCAGGTCTGTTCTGTTCTGACCGCTACAGACAACCTGCCAGTGGTGCAGGGTTGAATATTGTACCAACCCACTATCCATACAACCAGAATTCTGACACGTTTTCCTGAGCTTGTCGACTGTACTGTGAATACCTGCTGAAGCAGCATGGTATTCACAGCGGCCTGTCTGAGGGAATGTTGAGCTCAGACAGCTCAGCGCACAGAGAAAACCAACTGCTTCTCACACATCTAAATAAAGTAGCATTCTCTTCAATGCCAACTGATGATCAAGACAGGGATAAAGTGGACCACACTATTTTCCAACAAAACACAAGGAAATGGGGGGGGGAACAATTCTCATTACCTAAGAAAGTTTGGATTGTAAGATATTCTCCCCTCTCTCTCTTTGCCTCTTGCGTGCTGTCGTCTTTATAGCAGAAGACACTGACAGTGCTTTTATGTGCATTTATCCCCAGGAGGCAGTCCAGGAATGGGGCTGCTATAAATGGGTGACAAATGAGACGCTTCATCCTGATCACAGCGTCTAGTGCAGGCGTATTCGACTCTTACCCTACGAGGTCCGGAGCCCGCTGTTTTCTGTTTCTACCTGATCATTAATTAAACGCACCTGATGTCCCAGGACTAAATCAGTCCCTGATTAGAGGGGAACAATGAACACATGCAGTGGAACTGGCTTCCAGGTCCAGAGTTGAGTTTGAGGGGTCTAGGAGATAGAAATAGGGAGCGTTCCCTCTCTGTACAGCATGCCCATATTGTTGGGTCAGTATCTCCTGTCTCACAGAACCATGGCTGGGTCAGAATGGTGTCCACTGGCCTTGGAGCCCGTGGCGGTTTACCAAGTCAGGGAGCAACTCCATTCTCATGTGGCTGGTTTCTCATGTTCCGTAGCCATGTGGCTGAGTAAGTCAACCCCATGACCACGTTAGTTCTCCCTTCAGCAGAGGAACATCCTGGTCCTGATCCTCCAACTCCAAGTAAAGGTCAGTTCCCCTGTCTAAGACTGGGTTCGATGATGTGCTCTCATTCCCGTATGGTTATAGGTCAGTTTACCTGGTCTATTAACCTCAGGTTTCTTCTTCCCCAGTCGTGTGCCGGCTGGATTTTCCACAGTGTTAGCTCGAGCCCAGTGGTTTGGCCAACAGGCTTCACCACGGAGTTTGATGAATCCTTCATGGCCAGAGAACTGAAGAAGAAAAAAAGACTGGGGGTGCAAGAGGGGCCATCTGGAAACCTTCATAAACACGTCTGTCTTTCCGCGCTCTCCATAGGGTTCTAAAGAAAGGCCGTAAAAATGAAAGGAGAGGTCCCTGTTCCGCTGCGTTTTGTTCTTCTCTTCTTCTCTCTTCCCGGAGGCTATCCCTGTTCTGCACCTCTCAACACTCAACCATTGGGAGTAATTACAGTATATTCAAGTACATCAACAGGGTCCTCATCACTAGGGCCACACAGAGTCAGTGGAGGAATCTGAATTTTACCAACCCAGAAATTGTCTTGTGTAAAAAATAAAAAATGAATACTGTATGGAAATGATTCCCAAATGCAAATACTGCTGTAAAGCAAGAATCAATACTAAGATGCAGACAATAACTGTAATTAAATATTTTCAGCAGCAGATTCCATAAGGCTCTGGTCATTACTCTTCTCCGTGAAAAGCATGAAGTAATTCAGTTATGTTTCGGGGAAGAGAGCTATTAAAGACGGAATAAGCAGCTAAGGACAAACATGTTTCTACCTCTGAACGCAGCATAGCGAGACAACCAAAATCCTTAAAACACTAGGAAAGACTTGAGATGTCTAGTTTAGGTGGGACCCAGGTCAGATTATAGAAGTCACCAGTAGTCATCATAGCCTGCATCTTAACTGGAATGAACCAAGTCCAGGTCGTGGGAAAGAACATGGTTGGTAAGAGAAAAAGGTCCAAAAGTGCAAGCCCCAAGCGTCAACTGACAAATGTATCTCCAAAAACCCTGACATATTTTACAGCTAGTCAAGTCTATATACCAGCAGCAGAGTAGAACGCCCTACATAAACCCCCTCCTCAGTCCTGGCTGGGAATTTCAGACATGTCTCTTGTTACAGCTGGGACTGGGATCTCTTATCACTTTGCTAGGGGTCAATTTATACTGCATGCATTCTTCCCGCATCGGTGTGGTTTCCATTATGTGTAACATCCCGGTTTTCTTTCCCCAGAGGGATACGAGCAGTCTCTCCATTTCAGTCCTCACTGTGCATGGGTACATTTATTACGGGAAGATAAACAAATACATAATATGGTAGCTGCTGATAACAAAAAAAACACAAAAAAAAAGAGTAGTTCACAAGATCCTTTTGGTAGCAATAGTTCTCTTGTGAAACCGGGGTGCCCTGTGGTGCATCTCAATGATAATATGACTGGTGACGCGTGTGTTTGGGTACATGGGTAAGGTTGAGGGACAGGAGATGAGCTGCATCTTCTTTGTCTTAAAGTCAGCGGTTCTAAAAAAATAAAGGGTTTAACTGTTGTACTTTTGTTGGAATATCGGAGCTGCGAAGCTCAGCAAGACCATAACGCTCCAACAAACAGCGGCACTGACAGATCAAAAATCCCTTACGCAAACACAGCAAACACAAAATAGCGCGCTAACCAGCCACCGCACCGCGCTAACCCCCCCCACCCCACCCACCCCACCCACCTCCCACACACAAACAAGGCTCGTAATCTATCGTGTGGGTCTTCGTACATTTCACAAGTTGAACCGAGTTCAATGAGACTGCTCCACCATCAACAGCCTGAGGGGTACTCGATCACTGTTTAGGCAAAGGGCCAGAACATTATCTCTACCAAGAATTTGAGAGACACATAAACAGAACATTACTAATGATAATTCACTAAAAGCCTGTTTCGAGAGGAAAGTGACCATCATTATTTCAAGGGCCATCCAGCTGGATAGAGAGAGACGGAGTGCTTGAAATGTACAAAATGGAGTCCGTTCTGAACTTTATCCTAATCTCCCCTCTCATCATGTTTTCATTTATATTGTTGCCTCTTATTGCCCTTTCTCAACAGCATAGCTGATATGCCTGGTCTTGCCTGCCACAGTCATCTCTGCATTAAGGGGAAATCAAAGAGCGCCACAGCATGCGATTGCACAACAGCCAGTCATGTAAACAAGCAAAGTGAACATACTGAGGAGGAGGAGGGGCTGGGTGCTGGCACTGTCAGGCAGCAGGGCAGGTTGGGTGTGCAGCAAAATGAGTATAGTCAGGCCAGGTGTTGGCTGGAGCAAAGGGCCTGCAGCGGAGAGGGATGGTCCCCAGAGTGTCCTACTTTCAGGAGGACCCAGGGGCCCCGTTTGCGGTCCCCCATGCCGTCCCTGCTCTGTTTGGTGTAGCTGTAGTGTATGACAGTGGATAACTCTCCTATTCCTCACCCTCCTCAGATCCAGGCCACCGGGAGTTTTGGAGCATGTGGAAGTGGAACCCTGAGCTAGCACCCGGTGCGGCAGCAGGAGACAGGCACCCAGGCCCAGGATGAGAAGGAGGAGGGTGGGAAGAAGCAAGAGGATGAACCTTCCGGCCCCGGAGCCCAACCGGGTGCCCAGCCGGGGATTACCGCGCAACGCAGGGCAACCCAACCTGGTGCCACCCTCAGCCCCCTCTTCACCAACAGACAGCAGCACAGGGATTGGATACACACAGAAATCCATCCAATTGACTGTTCAATGCACTGTCCCTTCCCACAGCAGCTTGCCCTGGTAACAGTGGTAGTAGAGCAGCAGGCTTTGCAACCCTGAACCAGATTCAAAATACTCCCATCTCTTTGTTAGATCCACTGGAGTCCCCATGAGAAAGTATCCCCTTCGTGCTTCCTGCGCAAGGAAGCGTGTCCGCTCTGGATCACACCTCGCCCATGCCTCAGCCCTCCGTCCCTCCCAAATACACGCACTGCCCACGCACTCTGGCGGCCATGAAATTGGACATCAGAGCACTGCTGCGTGGTAGCAGATGGTGCTGGTCCACTCCATGGCCAGAGGACAAACTAACAGTGGAGGGAGTCACTGAGCACAGAGAGGCCAAAGCAACCTGACCCAGCCCAGGAGCACCGTAACAACTCCAGCTCCTACTCCAGCCCCAACCAGATCCCAGCAGACCAAACACCAGGGGCCTCAGTTATCAACTATGAGTACATTTCGTACTAAATTCTGGCGTACGAGGAGATTATAGGATTTGCAACATATACGTTTTCATTGATAAATCAGACATATTATATTTGTGCGGTCTTGAAAGAGCTACAACCCTGGATGGAAAACGCCCATCACCTTTTATGGTAACAAAAACACCCGCCATCTCCTTTTATTTTTTTATTTTCACCTTTATTTAACCAGGTAGGCAAGTTGAGAACAAGTTCTCATTTACAATTGCGACCTGGCCAAGATAAAGCAAAGCAGTTCGACACATACAACGACACAGAGTTACACATGGAGTAAAGCAAACATACAGTCAATAATACAGTATAAACAAGTCTATATACGATGTGAGCAAATGAGGTGAGATAAGGGAGGTAATGGCAAAAAAAGGCCTGGAATGGTAGATTTGCAGTGGAAGAATGTGCAAAGTAGAAATAAAAATAATGGGGTGCAAAGGAGCAAAAAAATAAATACAGTAGGGAAAGAGGTAGTTGTTTGGGCTAAATTATAGGTGGGCTATGTACAGGTGCAGTAATCTGTGAGCTGCTCTGACAGTTGGTGCTTAAAGCTAGTGAGGGAGATAAGTGTTTCCAGTTTCAGAGATTTTTGTAGTTCGTTCCAGTCATTGGCAGCAGAGAACTTGAAGGAGAGGCGGCCAAAGAAAGAATTGGTTTTGGGGGTGATCAGAGAGATATACCTGCTGGAGCGCGTGCTACAGGTGGGTGATGCTATGGTGACCAGCGAGCTGAGATAAGGGGGGACTTTACCTAGCAGGGTCTTGTAGATGACATGGAGCCAGTGGGTTTGGCGAGGAGTATGAAGCGAGGGCCAGCCAACAGGCTACAGGTCGCAATGGTGGGTAGTATATGGGGCTTTGGTGACAAAACGGATTGCACTGTGATAGACTGCATCCAATTTGTTGAGTAGGGTATTGGAGGCTATTTTGTAAATGACATCGCCGAAGTCGAGGATTGGTAGGATGGTCAGTTTTACAACGGTATGTTTGGCAGCATGATTGAAGGCTGCTTTGTTGCGAAATAGGAAGCCAATTCTAGATTTAACTTTGGATTGGAGAAGTTTGATGTGGGTCTGGAAGGAGAGTTTACAGTCTAACCAGACACCTAGGTATTTGTAGTTGTCCACATATTCTAAGTCAGAGCCGTCCAGAGTAGTGATGTTGGACAGGCGGGCAGGTGCAGGCAGCGATCGGTTGAAGAGCATACATTTAGTTTTATTTGTATTTAAGAGCAATTGGAGGCCACGGAAGGAGAGTTGTATGACATTGAAGCTTGCCTGGAGGGTTGTTAACACAGTGTCCAAAGAAGGGCCAGAAGTACACAGAATGGTGTCGCCTGCGTAGAGGTGGATCAGAGACTCACCAGCAGCAAGAGTGACATCATTGATGTATACAGAGAAGAGAGTCGGTCCAAGAATTGAACCCTGTGGCACCCCCATAAAGACTGCCAGAGGTCCGGACAGCAGACCCTCCGATTTGACACACTGAACTCTATCAGAGAAGTAGTTGGTGAACCAGGCGAAGCAATCATTTGAGAAACCAAGGCTGTCGAGTCTGCCGATGAGGATGTGGTGATTGACAGAGTCGAAAGCCTTGGCCAGATCAATGAATACGGCTGCACAGTAATGTTTCTTATCGATGGCGGTTAAGATATCGTTTAGGACCTTGAGCATGGCTGAGGTGCACCCATGACCAGCTCTGAAACCAGATTGCATAGCAGAGAAGATATGGTGAGATTCGAAATGGTCGGTAATCTGTTTGTTGACTTGGCTTTCGAAGACCTTAGAAAGGCAGGGTAGGATAGATATAGGTCTGTAGCAGTTTGGGTCAAGAGTGTCCCCTCCTTTGAAGAGGGGGATGACCGCAGCTGCTTTCCAATCTTTGGGAATCTCAGACGACACGAAAGAGAGGTTGAACAGGCTATTAATAGGGGTGGCAACAATTTCGGCAGATCATTTTAGAAAGAAAGGGTCCAGATTGTCTAGCCCGGCTGATTTGTAGGGGTCCAGATTTTGCAGCTCTTTCAGAACATCAGCTGACTGGATTTGGGAGAAGGAGAAATAGGGAAGGCTTGGGCTAGTTGCTGTGGGGGCTGCAGTGCTGTTGATCGGGGTAGGAGTAGCCAGGTGGAAAGCATGGCCAGCCGTAGAAAAATGCTTATTGAAATTCTCAAGTATAGTGGATTTATCAGTGGTGACAGTATTTCTTATTCTCCATGGACTTTACAGTGTCCCAGAACTTTTTTGAGTTAGTGTTGCAGGAAGCAAATTTCTGCTTGAAAAAGCTAGCCTTGGCTTTTCTAACTGCCTGTGTATAATGGTTTCTAGCTTCCCTGAACAGCTGCATATCACGGGGGCTGTTCGATGCTAATGCAGAACGCCATAGGATGTTTTTGTGTTGGTTAAGGGCAGTCAGGTCTGGGGAGAACCAAGGGCTATATCTGTTCCTGGTTCTAAATGTCTTGAATGGGGCATGCTTATTTAAGATGGTTAGGAAGGCATTTAAAAATGTTAAAAAATAACCAGGCATCCTCTACTGACGGGATGAGATCAATATCCTTCCAGGATACCCCGGCCAAGTCGATTAGAAAGGCCTGCTCGCGGAAGTGTTTCAGGGAGCGTTTGACAGTGATGGGTGGAGGTCGTTTGACCGCTGACCCATTACGGATGCAGGCAATGAGGCAGTGATCACTGAGATCTTGGTTGAAGACAGCAGAGGTGTATTTAGAGGGCAAATTGGTTAGGATGATATCTATGAGGGTGCCCGTGTTTAAGGCTTTGGGGAGGTACCTGGTAGGTTTATTGATAATTTGTGTGAGATTGAGGGCATCAAGCTTACATTGTAGGATGGCTGGGGTGTTAAGCATGTTCCAGTTTAGGTCGCCTAGCAGCACGAGCTCTGAAGATAGATGGGGGGCAATCAGTTCACATATGGTGTCCAGAGCACAGCTGGGGGCAGAGGGTGGTCTATAGCAGGCGACAACGGTGAGAGACTTGTTTTTAGAGAGGTGGATTTTTAAAAGTAGAAGTTCAAATTGTTTGGGTACAAACCTGGATAGTAGGACAGAACTCTGCAAGCTATCTTTGCAGTAGATTGCAACACCGCCCCCTTTGGCAGTTCTATCTTGTCTGAAAATGTTGTAGTTTGGGATGAAAATGTCAGAATTTTTGGTGGTCTTCCTAAGCCAGGATTCAGACACGGCTAGAACATCCGGGTTGGCAGAGTGTGCTAAAGCAGTGAATAAAACATAGGGAAATAGGGATAAAACTTAGGGAGGAGGCTTCTAATGTTAACATGCATGAAACCAAGGCTATTATGGTTACAGAAGTCATCAAAAGAGAGCGCCTGGGGAATAGGAGTGGAGCTAGGCACTGCAGGGCCTGGGGGCGATAAAATGGCTTCAATGTATAATGTACAGACAAAGGTGTGGTAGGATGTGAATACAGTGGAGGTAAACCTAGGTATTGAGTGATGAGGAGAGAGATATTGTCTCTAGAAACATCATTGAAACCAGGAGATGTCATCGCATGTGTGGGTGGTGGAACTAATAGGTTGGATAAGGTATAGTGAGCAGGACTAGAGGCTCTACAGTGAAATAAGCCAATAAACATTAACCAGAACAGCAATGGACAAGGCATATTGACATTAAGGAGAGGCATGCTTAGTCGAGTGACCAAAAGGGTCCAGTGAGTAGTGAGGTTGGTTGGGGTCACGGCGATTCAGACAGCTAGCCGGGCCATCGGTAGCAAGCTAGCATAGGATGGAGGTCTGTTTTTTGCCACCTCGTGCGTTTCCGTCGGTAGGATTAGTGGGGTTCCGTGTGGTAGAGGAGATCAATCCAATTCGCAAAAAAGAGGCCCAAGAAAAAAAAAAAAGAAAAAAAAAAAAGAAGTTGTCCGATAGGTCTATTCAGATAGCAGCCGATAAGACAGCTAAAGATTAGTGGACCGCAGATGGGCGTTCAGGTAACGTCCCGACGGAGGAGCCAGCCGGATAACTCCCTCGGGTAGATAACGTCGGTAGTCCAGTTGTGAAGGCCCGGTGGGGCTCCGCTTTGGCAGTAAAACGGGTCCGGATAGGTGATTGTAGCCCAGGAGTGACTGATGGTACTCTTCAGCAGGCTAGCTCCGGAATAATTTATGTTTGCTCCGGAATCGACTTAAGCCGATAGTCACACGGATAGCAGCTAGCTAGCTGCGAGATCCAGGTATAAATGTCCAGAGTTAGCGGTTGAAATCCGGGGACGTGGAGAGAAAAATAGGTCCGGTATGTTCCGGTCCGAGCCGCGGCGTACAAAACTGCCGATAGAATAGCTGGGATAGGATAGCTGATGACCACAAACCGTGGCGAAGGTGGAGTAATGCGTCCTCCGAAACATGACCCGCCTAGCCGCTCTCCTTAACACCCGCCAGCTTAACCCGGGAGCCAGCCGCACCAGTGTCGGAGAAAACGCTGTTCAACCATCTAACTTTCGAGCATGCTTGGCTATTGAACGAGTGATTGATAAATGGTAGCCACCTCGTTGATGAGTAAACTAAACATATTAGATGACATGCTGCTATGGCAAATCCATCGGTTTTATCATTAGGCCTATGTTTTTATTAGCCATTATTATAGGTCCTGTCCATTAAACACATCCCATTTCCCCCAAACAAACAATAAGCCTATTTGCGTGCAACAAAGTTGATCAACCTTCTAGAAGTTATGCACATGCCTGGTTTGAGCCCTCCTAACCCGGGCCCCAAGCCCTCCTAACCCGGGCCCCAAGCCCTCCTAAGCCGGGCGCCAAGCCCTCCTAAGCCGGGCGCCAAGCCCTCCTAACCTGGGCTCTAGACCAAGCAACAGTCCTCCTAACCTGTGCTCCTCAGCCCCGGTCCTAACCTCAGTTCCAGTCCTAACCTGGGCTCCAGCCCTAACCCGCGCTCCAGTCCCAGCTCTAGTCCTAACCCCAGCTCCAGTCCACCTAACCTTGGCTCCAGCCCTGGCTCTTGTCCTAACCTCAGCTCCAGCACCAGCCCCAGTCACACTCAAGGGGCCACTGTCACACAGCCCTGCAACTCAACCGATTGGTGTCCACTGAGCAGCAGCATAACATAGTGTAGCTCCTATCAGGACTTCTCTCTCTGCAGATATAGAAAACAAGACCCGGGAAAGAATCATCCACCCCGCCCCAGCAGACTTAATGAAGTGATGAATACTTTCACCAGCAACAAGAGACAGAGGCATGAGGAAACAAAGGTGGGGGTAGGGGGACAGCTGTGGCAGGCAAACTACAAAAGGCAACAGTCCTGAGCGTTCGGCAGTGAAATAGTAAATATCTGTTCCTTGTGACCAGAGACACCTTTACCCACCATAGTGCAACACAACTTGAACAGACAAACTGGGCCTGATCAGAGTAGCAAGAGGTCAGAGGGCACACAGGCCTCTCAATGGTCAACTCTCTGGGAATGTCACCACACACACACATACGGAAATCTATAAAAACCACTAAACCAGTGATTGAAACAAAGCAGTCAACTTTTTGTTAGGTTCTGTTTAAGTGAAGTGGATCCATTTGTGGTGATTGAGGGCCCCTGTCAGGGTGTTCTCCAGTGGACTGTAAATACAGAGGGCTTGGCATGAATCTCCCTGAGTGAGGGCCTGCTCTACTCTGACATGGCCACCGCCGCTCGCCCACACCAATCAATGCCTATCGATTGGCTTACAGGTACTTCACATTCAGCCACGGTTGCAACGAACATCCCAAAACGATTTGGAGCGTCATTTGAGCCCAGTTAATCTGGTCGTTTGGGATGTCATGGGGAGTGAGGTGTCTGTTTTTTACAACCCAGAAAAAAAGGAGGGAGAGAAAGGGGCGGTTTATCTAGTTTAAACATTCTATGTTTCCTGTAGCCTATATTAGAATGACATGTCAGGACATTTAATACAGGGAAAGAAAGAGAATGATAAAATACGAAAGAGAGAGAAAAGGCTAAAAAAAGGAAAACAAGGTTTTGTAAGAGCACAGGTGTAGGCTATATGTGTTAAAAAAAATAGTACTAACTAGATATCGCTAGAGAAGTAATGGCGAAACACCATCAGCGGACAGTTTACCCCATTCACGAAACTGGTTTGCTCCTACAGACAGTGAGTCACGTGGCAGTGGCTTGATATATAAAGCAGGCAGACCGGCATTGAAGCATTCAGTTACAATTCGATTGAATGTAAGAATGGGCAAAACAAGTGACCTAAGCAACTTTGAGCATGGTATGATCGGTGCCAGGCGCACCGGTTCCAGCATCTCAGAAACGGACGGTCTCCTGGGCTTTTCATGTACAACAGTGTCTAGGGTTTACCGACAATGGTGGGTCAAACAGAAAACATCCAGTCAAAGGCAGTCCTGTGGCTGCAAACAGCTTTTTGATGCGATCACCAACATTGGACAATTGGAGGAGTGGAAAAACATTGCCTAGTCTAACGAATCACAGTTGTCTTTGCGTCATGCTGATGGCAGAGTCAGGATTTGATGAGTCCATGGCCCCATCCTGCCTGGGGTCAAAGGTACTGTACAGGCTGGTGGCCGTGGTGTAACGGTGTGGGGAATGTTTTCCTGGCAAACATTAATTCCCTTAATAAAAATTTTGCAATCCGGTACTCTATAGATGGGTGTACCTAATAAACTGAATCTATATGGTTTTGTATGAGAGGGGAAGATGTGTTTGACTAAAACATTTACATGGGTAGGGGGAGTGTGTGTGTGTGTGTGTGTGTGTGTGTGTGTGTGTGTAAACTGCTGTTGGTAGACCCCAGCATGACTGAGGAGGTTGGAACAAAAAAATAAATCAGCCGCCCAGCTGCGTTTTCCATCAACACATTCCTGGCAGCTCACATGCTCTCCCTTTCTCTCTGTGGGGCTGTGTAGAACGACCCCTAGGGAAGCGATCCTTAGCCCGCGGACGCACGAGCACCTCGCAAATGCTCATCACAACAGGGCAGCCTGCAGGAGATGCACAGGGGGCTTCTCTCCCTCTCTACGAGTTTCCCTTGCCGCGTGGGGCACTGCAACCAGAAGCGTCTACCACCACTGTCACATACACCGGTCCTGTACCAGGAGTCACATACACCGGTCCTGTACCAGGGGTCACATACACCGGTCCTGTACCAGGAGTCACATACACCAGTCCTGTAGTGGTCTATGACACGTTTAAAGCATGAACATAAACCTCACCTGAAGGCCAGTAAAGTATTCAGATAAGGCCTTATCAATGACATTAAACAGAAGGGAAACGCGTACTGTATATGGACATCCCACTGTATAACTGCACAGACGCAGACTGCAGAAGAAAAAAGCAAGTCCTGCTTAAACTGCACACCGGTACACCAGAATAGTGATGGACTAACTAAATCATTAAAACCAGCCACCCACTCTGCCATCTGTGCAGTAGAACTATAATTGCCACTTTGTCCAGGTACAACGTGTTTAGTTTTTTTTACTGGTGAAACACAGCGACGTTGGTCAAAATCTCCATAGAAGAGCAGCTAGGTGCCACCGCACATCACCTTCACCCTCTTTTTAAATATGCACGAGAAGAGCACCGGCGGTGTAGTTGTAGCAGATAAACACAGCAGTTGTTGGGGTTTTTTTTCTCCCTCCAACCCCAGATTTTGTGAAACATGTCCTGCGGCTCTTCCTATTGGATGAATGGCACTAGCATGGCGTTGCATGGTCACATTGAAAATGCTGCTTTGTAACAGCACTGACGAAGGCATCCGGCTGAAACATATGCTCCTTTGTGTTTGACTTGTAGCGCCCCTGTGACCGTTCGTATTCTCCCTAGCACGGATTCAATAGGTCGATTCTTTTTGCATCTCTGCCTCATTTGGGTTACTCCTTTTCATGGTACGAGTACCTTCTGAGCTCTATACATTTATTCTCCGACACACTGACCACCTTTCTTTTACACCTGAGCGCAAACCCTCATTTGTTTTTAAATGCAAATGTTTATTTCACCTTTTATATAAAGCAGGTAGGCCAGTCGAGAACAAGTTCTCATTTACAACTGCGACCTGGCCAAGATAAAGCAAAGCAGTGCAACAAAAAAAACAGAGTTACACGTGGGATAAACAAATGTTCAGTCACAATAGAAAATATGTATGTAGTGTGTGCAAATGAGGTAAGGCAATAAATAGGCCATAGTGGCGAAGTAATTACAATTTAGCAATTGACACTGGAGTGATAGATGTGCAGATGAGGATTTGCAAGCATAAATACTAGTGTGCAAAAGAGCAGAAAAATAACTAATATGGGGATGAGGTAGGTAGTTGGTTGGATGGGCTATTTACAGATGGGCTGTGTACAGCTGCAGCGATCGGTAAGCTGTGGGTGTTGCTATGGTGACCAGTGAGCTGAGATAAGGCGGAGCTTTACCTAGCAGAGACTTATAGACAAACTGGAGCCACTGGGTTTGGCAACAAATATGTAGCGAGGACCAGCCAACGAGCGCATACAGGTCGTAATGGTGGGTAGTATATGGGGCTTTGGTGACAAAACGGATGGCACTGTGATAGACTGCATCCAATTTTCTGAGTAGAGTATTGGAGGATATTTTGTAAATGACATCGCCGAAGTCAAGGATCGGTAGGATAGTCAGTTTTACGAGGGTATGTTTGGCAGCATGAGCGAAGGAGGCTTAGTTGCGAAATAGGAAGCTGATTCTATATTTAATTTTGGATTGGAGATGCTTAATATGAGTCTGGAAGGAGAGTTTACAGTCTAGCCAGACACCTAGGTATTTATAGTTGTCCACATATTCTAAGTCAGAACCGTCCAGAGTAGTGATGCTAGGCGGGCAGGCGGGTGCGGGCAGCGATCGGTTGAAGAGCAGGCATTTAGTTTTACTAGCGTTTAAGAGCAGGAGTGTTGTATGGCATTGAAGCTCGTTTGGAGGTTTGTTAAGAGTGTCCAAAGAAGGGCAAGATGTATACAGAATGGTGTCGTCTGCGTAGAGGTGGATCAAATAATCACCTGCAGCAAGAGCGACATCCTTGATATATACAGAGAAAAGAGTCGGCCCGAGAATTGAACCCTGTGGCAGCCCCATAGAGACTGCCAGAGATCCGGACAACAGGCCCTCCGATTTGACACCCTTCTATCTGAGAAGTAGTTAGTGAACCAGGCGAGGCAGTCATTAGAGAAACCAAGGCTGTTGAGCCTGCCTGTAAGAATATGATGATTGACAGAGTCGAAAGCCTTGGCCAGGTCGATGAAGACGGCTGCACAGTACTGTTTTTTTTTAATCGATGGTGGTTTATCATCGATACTGGCTTTCTACATTGGTAATATCAAACAGCTGGTGTTTTAGTATAAATAAAAACCATTTATTGTTTCGGGCATATATTTAAGCAATAAGGTCTGAGGGTGTGTGGTATATGGGTAATATACCACGGCGAAGGGCTGTTCTTACATACGACGCAATGCAGAGTGCCTGGATAAGCCCTTAGCCGTGGGATATTGGCAATACACCACAAACCCCTGAGGTGCATTATTGCTATTATAAAAGTGGTTACCAAAGTAATTAGAGCAGTAAAAATAAAATGGTTTTATCATACCCGCGGAATACGGTCTGATATACCATGGCCTTCAGCCAATCAGCATTCAGGGCTCGATCCACCCAGTTTATAAAAAGGAATAGGTCTATTACTGCTTTACTTTATAAAACATTGCTCCACAAGAACTACAGGGCTCTACAATATTACGCCTGTAAATCTCACTAACTCTATTCCCCATTCCCCATCTCTCATGTCTTGTTAAGTCATGAATCCAGATTGCTCAAGTGGTTAGTGATGTTTAGTGCTCTCCAGTTTTTTCCCTTGTAAAAAGTGAAACTCAATTTAGCTGGTTTGCTTCACTGAAGTGGCCGCTCCACAATATTTCAGGCTACTCCCCAGGCTGCCCTTTCCTTGACCTGTGACCTTACAGCCTTGGACCACATGCACACGCACAGACTTCAGACGGACCACCATGCTCAGGGCCCTCCCCAGCGGCTGACCCCAGACAGGGAGGGAAGCCATGGGCTGGCACAGGGGAGCAGTCCGGGGCTGGATGGTGGAGGAGGGAGGGCAGAGTGTGTTGTGTTGGGGCTGGTTTTTTCCAACAGAGCAGACTGTTCAGAGGCAGCCATGTGCTCTATTGGATCCCTCTGGGGGAGAGGAATGATGGCTCTCTAGAGCTAGGTGCTGTTTGTCTTCATTACCCATAATCCTTACATCTCAGGGTCTCACACACTCGCCCGAGGGGATCCAATGGCGAGCGCAAACACACACACACACACACACACCTCCCGTCCCCCTCTGTGTTTACCCTAGCCTTGTTCAACCTCTATGGGACAGCAAAACCGGAGTGACGGCCAACATTACTAATGATCTCAATTACCACAGGCAATTATCTGCAAAAGCTGGTGTGCATGACGTGTGTGAGTAGTTGGACTGGAGTGAGGTGATACAAGGCAGGGGAGGGTTCAGCAAGACATGAGATTGGGTGTCACTATCCCAGCGCCTAACTAGCTGTGTGCAGTGGAAACAGCATGTTATTGGCTGCCTCTGTGGACAAAGCCGGCAAACTCGGACTGCATTCTAAAATGGGTGTGAAACAGTCTCCTATGCAAAGCAGCTGGGGTCTCTCTCTCTCATATATATATATATATATATATGTATAGCAGGCACACATACACAGATAATACCACGGCTACATGCTGCTAGAGCAACACCACTGCAGCCATTTCTCTTATGACCTTAGGATGAAACGCAACCGAGGCAGTGACCCCGATGAATCCTACATCCCCTGTTCACATGAACAAGAAAGCATGTTGCACCCGATAAAGGTTTCCTTTGAAACATTCCTTCCACTTGTCAAAAGACAAGCCAAGGAGCACAACACTGCAGTAGGTCTAGATCTTATCACACACATTCATTTACAAGGCCTTCTTCATTCATTCATTCATATAGACATTCAAGTTTTTTGCCACCTTTGTTCGTATCAAGCTTCCTGCCACATTGTTGGCCAAACACAGCAAGATAGGTTTACCTCCGTATTCACCATATTTACTGCCATTTGTTTATTGATGCCGTCTGGGTGAGCCCCTCCCCCCAGCCTGTGGACACATCACCCTGATGACCCTGTCTTGCCTCCCGTCTTGCCTCCCCCCTAGAGCACGGCGGAACAAGGCGTTCAGTTGGAACAGAATGAGACTTGTCTGCGAGACAGCTAGTATTTATACAGTGCGAGAGACACACAGCCTTCCTCTTAGCAGCCAATCACTCGTCATGGCACAACACAAGGAAGACAGCGATGGCACTGTTGGGGAGAACTAGGAGAAGAGATTCAAGGAAGTTCAACCGCTGATAGACAGACGGCCACACACACAGAGAGACAAGAGAATACGCAAACACCAACACACAAAGCGATTGTTATGTCACACTTAAAGGGAACCAACATTCTTATGCGGGAACATAGACCCCTGAAGCTTTGCCAGAATGTGAGAACTCAGCTACACAACAAATCACGAACAACAGAAATCACATCTCGCCACATCTCGACAAAATCCAACACGCTAATCTATGTTCCAGCCAACCACTCAGCAACATGCCAGTATTCCCCCTACTCTGACAGACAGTTAGGCTATGGCTCAGTACTCACTGCTTTGGACATGAACAGTGCTGGTGGAGTTGGAGTTCCCCAGAAGGTTCTCTGCCACACACGTGTAATTCCCAGAATCCTCCAGCTTGGCTCTGCTGATCTGGACCCTGGAGTTCTTCCTGTGGCAGAGGGGAACACAAACAGCTTAGTCGGGGGAACCAAAATGACATGGAAACATAACCCGTGGCTGGGGACAGGGATATAGAAAGACAACACAACAGGGCTAGAGGCGCCTAGCCTAGCAACAGGAATGGGGCGTCGCCGTACAAGCCAGATTTGAATGGGATAGAAGCCAGTGAGATGCAGTTACTTTCAGCAGGGTAGAATCGGACAGTTATCAGTGTGTTATAAAAGGGATCCTTGGTTTTACGATACCTGCTCCCTGTACCAGAAATAAGCACTCACACACCCTCAAAGTGAAGTGATTGTTAAAACACATAGCTGAGAGAAGCTATGGACACAGGAGTAATTGAGGCTATAGGAACGTAAAGATTTGCGATATGGAACACGGTGTGTGGAATCTAGGGCCCCGGGCTATTCATCAACCCAGTAACCAACTTTGATTTTAAAAAGCACCCCCTAGTCTTGAAAACACTTCTATGCCGCAAAGTATACTTTCTGTTATTTCACCAATTAAGGCATTTGCTCATAACCCCCTGGCATAGCACATTATCATCTCATAAATAATGTTGAAGTCTCTAACGTTGATGTTTCACTTTCTAAAATGCATTTCATCCTTTGGGTCAGCTGGTAAAAGCATTAGGAGAAAACTACTGAAGGAGGAATCACTGCCACTTGTGAGATTTGTCTGTTTTGTTGATAGTACCACATGCTAAATGTGTTAGGAGCTTCAAGGGATTGTAGATGTACTCACTGGCTGGACTTTATTTTGACCTCTCTGCTTTTCTTGAGCTCACTGCCATCTTTGAACCATTTGTAGGTAGGGCTGGGGTTCCCTGTAGCCTCACATTTGACCGTGAGCCTGCTTCCCTCGTCCACCATCAGTGGGTTCCTCATTCGCTTTAACTTTGGGGCAATAGCTAGAAAAGAGACAGAGAAAAATTTGTTAAAATTTATACATTTTGCTACTGATTTGGTGTTCCCTATTGAAATGGGTTTAAGGAGAGAGAGAGAGAGACAAAAAAAGGCACAAAGACAAACATGTCAGGTCACCAAGTGCTCAGCGGTTCACCAACACTCTCGTATGGCCAGATGAGGTCACCAGAGCCACTGCCAGCTAAGCCTCTCTCATGCCTAGACAAAGTCAGTATCGCTGTCAAACAGGGTAAATTTTACACCGTCTTCAATCACAGAGGAGCTAGTTTCAAGTATTCACAGCAGAACCAAAACACCAACAACAACAACAAGCTATTCGGAATGATATGCTCCAACGAACACAACAATAAATAACAGGACAGAGATGAACCGTTCCCAGCAGGCTCTCAGAATTTCACAATTGCGCTCAGAAAAAGAAATGCAAGAACCAGTAACCGCTGCTAAGGCCGCTACGACCATTAAACCATGATCTATTTCTTTCTCTCTACCTCTCATCTATATTGTGACATTTTTGTCGGCCATAGATTGACAGAGATAGTATTACCAACGACGTAGCTAGCTAGATGTGCACTCATGGAGGAGATGCCACCAAAGTTCTTAAATGAACTAGTATACACAACGGGGATAAAGTATAAAACTGTCACACACACGTTTGTTAACTACCTTTTTATCAGG
This sequence comes from Oncorhynchus clarkii lewisi, assembly GCF_045791955.1. NCBI lineage: Eukaryota > Metazoa > Chordata > Actinopteri > Salmoniformes > Salmonidae > Oncorhynchus > Oncorhynchus clarkii. The sequence continues at coordinate 46,689,787 of NC_092156.1, read as the reverse complement.
ACAGAATGACCATTTTACTTATCTTATGTCCATCTCAGCTTAGACAGAAGTTGTTCTGTTAGCTACCTTCTATCACTGGAATGACCTCTGTTCTCCACTGCGCTACAGTAACCAACGTTGATTTAAAAGGCTAGGGAGCGAACGAAGCCGAGATAGCTGATGAATGCACAACACATGTCCAGGGTTAAACCATAGATCACATTGTCACGGCCTGTCATTTAGTGACCAGAGACGATTGCACGTGTGCAGCAAGACCGATGCTTGGAGGGTAAGTTAGCTAGCGGCATTTCCATCTTTAAAAAAAAAGGACCAGTTCAAATAGGGTGTCAAATGAAAGCAAAGAGTTGATATTTACAACAAAAAAAGGCATATATACATTTGAAGCATTTTCCATCATAACATTTTTAAATAAGCAAAGGCTTTGGTATCTGGTCAAACAGATGGAAAAGGGGTCGTAGACAACATCTACCAGAAAAAGTATTTAAAAAATAAAAAAGACCCCAGCGAACTTATATCAACACATATTCATTTTGGGAGTAATGTTTTTCCCTTCTATAAGTTTTAGAAACATTGTCTTGTGCCTTCAAATTCCGTTACCACGAACCCACATATCTTTAAAGATATTTTCTTATTTATTTTCCTCATGAGGACATTGAAAGTTCACAGAAGGAACAAGTAAAGGTAAACCTATCAATTAGTTAGTGTTTTTGCTGATATCAAGTTTGTTTATGAATTATTAAGTAATTAAAACTCGTAATTCTGTTACCAAATCTGCAATGGAATTAGACATAGTAGTTACAAACCACAGTTGGGCCAACTACAGTCCTCCCTTCCACTGGCATACTGTTATATGCTCATAACCGTTTTATTTCTGAAAACAGTCTGGACAAACCCTCACTCTCCCTCTCTCGCTCTTCTCTCTCTACAGTTAATGTCACCTCTCCTGGCTCTTTCTCACACATACAACCCACCCTCTTTCCGTTTACCCTAACAAGCAGCCTTACCCACTGAATACCGAGATTACATATCCATTGAAAAAGTAGTTGAAATTTGGTTCAAAAGTAGTTGAAATTTGGTAATTCCGCCCTGGCCGGGACCAAATCTTAACCAATCATAGAGGTCTGTGTTTCACAAGTTGAGACAGTACAGTAGAGAACAGTACATAGAGCACAAGTCCAAACTTCTGAAACATAAGACGTCTATGGAATGGTTCCGATTTGTTGTGGTCCGGACCAAACAAATGTGGTCTTGTTTGGGGGCGGAGCTCATTACAATAATAGCCCGTGTGTAGAATAATACCCAAATATGCAAAAGAAGGATATTGCATATTTCTACCTTTGTGTACCTATTCAGGATACAACACCACAAAGAGAATGATATTAATTTCTATAATTATGCATTTCTATATAGGACAGATCAGGGACCCATGATGTAATTCCGTTACCGGACGTAAATCCCACTGTAGTTAAATAAGCAAAATCTTTTTTTTTCTTTTTTTCCCAAACTCAAGGTGTCATGTCATAGCTGACACCTCCATTCTTTCTGTAGACATCTTTGAATCTTAAGCAGATATTTAACTTTGGAGTTCTGGGAAAATGTGGATGCGAAATAACTGAGGGAGATTTTACAGTAATTCTGTTGCCAAATTTTGCATCTGCACTGTTCTTCCAGTAAATGTGTTTTTGTGTAAAATGTTCAGTGTAAATTGTTCAAAGTAGTCCTTGTGCATAGGGTTGTATGGTTTGTTAAACTTTGAAGTCAACGGTTTTTGATTGGCATGCATTTTAAAGTAAAAAATCTGAGTCAAAGCGTAATTCCGTTACCATGGAATTACCACAAGCTAGACAACAGGGTCAGCCCAGCTCTGGGAGGATGGATGGATGGGTAGAGGGAGGGAGGGAGGATGGGCTGTACAGTTGGCGGTCTTCTCCCTCCCTATGGTCTCTGGCCTGCTCTGCTGTCACAGCTGACAGCTGCACTCATGTTCGTTGAGGACTGGGATTCCCCCAGGGTACAGAAGAGAGAGGTGAACAGGGGTGAAGGGGACGGGCTTCTCAAGTTGAGGTTGCGGTCTTTCTCATTCCCTCTCGCTCATTCTCCCGCCTTCTCTTTCAGACACATTATCACAGTAAGTCATCATGACGTGCCTCAATCTCTGACTCTTGTGAAGATATGCTGTTTATGCAGGAGGGAAATTGGAACACAATTGGAGGTGTATTTAGAGCCAGTTGTAGCTACAGTATGTTTAGCAGGACATCCATCATTGTACAGCTAGGTATATAACTGACAGGCATTGATTCTGGTGGTATTGGTAGGCATGGATAAGTATCTGGAAATGTTGGCTAGGATCGTGGTAAGTATCTCAAATACAACCCATCATGGTAATTGGTGAATTGAGTCTAGCTAGCTATAATTCCAATGGTTTGGCTGGTAATAGGAAAAGAAGAGCAATTTTTACATGGCTAATTTATTGTTAAAAAGGAAACTCATTCAATATATTCTGACAAAGTGGCCAGGGAAAAAGAGCAGTGGTGTAAAGTACTTAAGTAAAAAATACTTTAAAGTACTACTTAAGTAGTGTTTTGGGGTATCTGTACTTTTACTTCACTACATTTCTAAAGAAAACAATGTACTTTTAACTCAATATATTTCCCTGACACAGAAAATAACTCTTTACATTTTGAATGCTTAGCAAGACAACATCACTGGTCAACCCTACTGCTTCTGATCTGACTCACTAAACACAAATTACTTGTTTGTAATTTTTTGTTTGTTTGTTTGTTTGTAATGTGTTGAGTGTGCCCTTGGCTATCCCTAAATTTGAAAAGAAAAACTAGGAAAATCGTACCGTTTGCTTAATATAAGGAATTTGAAATGATGTATACTTGAGCAATTACATTTACTTTTGATACTTAAGTATATTTAAAACCAAATACTTACACTTTTACACAAGTTACTTTCACTTTTACTTGAGTCATTTTCTATTAAGGTATCTTTACTTTGACTCAAGTATGACGAGAGATTACGAATATTATGGACAAGTTGGAATTGACCTACATGGAAAACGAAAGGCATAGAAACCGTAAATGACGTGGTAATAAGTAATACATGAATGTCCATGACAGAATTTTAAATGAATTTTAGACTGACCAATGTAGATATTTTCAAATACATGCAACTTAAAATGTTCATATCAAGACCATTTCTATTTGAAATCTTTTGGACAGCAGACCAATCTCCAGGGAACACTTTTTGAGTCTGAAAAGGAAGTTCATATGATAGGCAAGATGCACTACATGGCCAAAAGTATGTGGATACCCCTTCAAATTAGTGGATTTGGCTATACATAAAATCAAGCACCCAGCCATGCAGTCTCCATTGACAAACATTGGCAGTGCTAAAGAGCTCAGTGACTTTCAACGTGGCACCGTCATAGGATGCCACCTTTCAAACAAGTCAGTTCGTCACATTTTTGCCCTGCTAGAGCTGCCCCAGTCAACTGTAAGTGCTGTTATTGTTAAGTGGAAAAGTCTAGGAGCAACAACGGCTCAACATTTACATTACATTCAGTCATCTAACAGACTCCCATCCAGAGCAACCCACAGGAGCAACCAGGGTCAAGCGCCGTGCCCCGACAGATCTCCCGCCAAGTCAAAACGGGGACCCGAACCAACAACCTATCGGCCACTGGCCCAAGCTTCCATTCTCCAAGTCACCAAACCTCCAAGACCCCCCCCCCCCCACACACACACAGTTCCCCCGTGTGCTGCCCCTCAACCATCCGAGATCCCCCCCCAACCCCCCAAAAAACCTCTCCATCCATTATTTTTTTAAATAAATTCCGCATTACATGTCACCAGTAGTACATTTACTGTTAATTCCTGTCATTTAGTTACATTAATTTCTGTTCATGAGTGGATCAATTAGGCCTACACAGTCAATTACCATTCTCGGTGTGGAAACATTGTTTACAGAGTTCACAACCTGCTACACAAACAAGTTCTGATTTATTTACGACCATCATTTAAATGTTTCCATTGTATTTTGCTTGGAGCGCTCCACGCAATGAGCATGTGTCTGCTTTCTGTACTCGATGGAGTGCGTGCCTGAGCACGCATAGAAGTAGACTAACTGCGCACAAATGTAGGAAAGTGCCCATTTGGGGATGTCTGATTTCTGATCTTCTTAATTAGCTTGTTTTTCTGCCATTTTTTTCTTCACCTCACACAAAGTCAATGAAGTCAGTATTTATTTTAAAATCCATTGCGACTGACATTAGTTCCTCACAGTATTTGAAAAATAGCTCCAAAACTCTCCCTCGATAATCACTAGGCCTCGGTGTGAAAGAGTAAAATGTCATGCTCTGAGGATCCCATATATCCAGTGGA